>NW_027507746.1:3550598-3613098 GCF_037356315.1 Lithobates pipiens
CCCTTCCCCCTCACTTCTCAATCCCCCCCCTTCCCCCCCTCACCTCTTCCCTCTCAATCCCCCCTCCCCCACCTCTCAATCCCCCCTCTCGATCCCCCCTCCCCCCTCACCTCTACCCTCTCAATCCCCCCTCCCCCCTCACCTCTACCCTCTCAATCCCCCCCTCCCCCCTCACCATCCCCCCTTCTCAATCCCCCTCCCCCTCCTCTCTCAATCCCCCGTCACCTCTCCCCTCTCAATCCCCCCTCCCTGGATTCACATTATTTCATCACACGGTAGTAATAACTTTGAAATTACCTGTCGGAGAGGTGTCGATCACGCTGTCGGAGAGGTGTCGATCACGCTGTCGGAGAGGTGTCGATCACGCTGTCGGAGAGGTGTCGATCACGCTGTCGGAGAGGTGTCGGTCACGCTGTCGGAGAGGTGTCAGTCATGCTGTCGGTCCATGGCAGAAGCTTCAGACCCGCTGCCTACCTGGCTGTCGCTGGCAGGAGGAGTGGCGCTGTGTGTTGAGTAGGGCCTCCTCATCCTGCGGATTCTCTCTCGGTATCTTCTGTCGGCCTGTATGCTGACACTTCCAGTCGGCGGTCCTCCTCTTCTGCTCCCTGTAAAAGTCCCAGTGGTGATGTGACGGTCCTATGGTCTTCCTCAGGTCCAGGTCTGCCTACAGGTGGATGAAAAGTTCCATGGCTGGCCTCAGGTAACCTATTACCATCAGTATACAGGGCAGCCCTGGCCCCTCAGGAATGAGAGGCACAATACAGGCCCGGGGGCCACACATGGAAGGGAATATACAGCTGTCACCAGTGAAAACTTGGGGGGGGGGTAAAAATAAAATAAGAAATAATAGAAGGAAGGCCGAGGAGAGTCCAGAGGTGAGTCCAGCTGACAGACCTGAGGTAAATGCTGACTCCGCCCACTGATAGGAGGGGATAGAAATAAAAGCTTACACTCATTGGCTGGATGTTTCCCACCAAAGGATTTGTCACCAATCCGGTGCTCAGCAGCTGAGGTAAATCTTCCTAGCAACAGCAGGCAGCTTGTCACCTGACACACAAACCAGAAAGAGGAGGAGGAGACGACTAATACACACGATATTACAGATAAGATTGGATCCTGCCGGCACCGAGGTCCACATTAGTGTGAGATGTGATTGGCGTGTGTGTGGAAGAGACGACTAATACACACGATATTACAGATAAGATTGGATCCTGCCGGCACCGAGGTCCACATTAGTGTGAGATGTGATTGGCGTGTGTGTGGAAGAGACGACTAATACACACGATATTACAGATAAGATTGGTTCCTGCCGGCACCGAGGTCCACATTAGTGTGAGATGTGATTGGCGTGTGTGTGGAAGAGACGACTAATACGCACGATATCACAGATAAGATTGGTTCCTGCCGGCACCGAGGTCCACATTAGTGTGAGATGTGATTGGCGTGTGTGTGGAAGAGACGACTAATACACACGATATCACAGATAAGATTGGTTCCTGCCGGCACCGAGGTCCACATTAGTGTGAGATGTGATTGGCGTGTGTGTGGACACAGAGATTGTATGTCCTGCATCCCATGGATGTGATGTAGGAGGGGAAGGTATATAATAGTGATGAGAATATATTAGTGAACCCCTGCATGTCTTGATAAAAGGGAGAGGGATGTGGATGAGAAGTCTCCTTCCATATATGGGGGATATACATGGAGGGTGGGGATTGCGGCACTCTCTATCTAGTTGTATAAAATGTATGCTGAGAGATAAATCTGGTGATTGTGATTGCAGGGGGAAGAAGCGCTGGCTGCATTACAGGGGATCTCATGTCTGCAGAGACAATTCTATGCGGATTTATCGGGGAAAACCGACATGGATTTGGTCATTTAGGAATGAAATCAAATTGCTGCTGAATTGGAAGATGACGTCCTCCAAGCTGGAAGGGGGGAGATTTGCTTTTTGTATTGGTCTTTCTATAGTGGAATGTGGGGGAGCACACTATAGGGGGGTATTAATGTTCAGGCACATATAGATCACACTTACTTTAGGGTGACGGGGGGGAGGGGCGCCTGCTTTTCATGTTATCAGCCAAGGGTGGGTTGGGGCCCCTTATTTATACAGATGATGACTGACTGACCCCTGAGCTCCGACCAACTTCTGCTTTGTGAGGAACATGTAAGTGTTTCATGCTGGGTGACCCCCCCGTTATCCACGGACCCCCCTCCGCCAACACCCCTGTCAGGGCCGGGGCTACAACTAGGTGGAGTAGGCAGCCGCCTAGGGAGCACTACCCCCGGGGCGCAGCCACGGCCTCTGTATACCTCCAATCCCCCAATGTCTTCACAGAGGAAAAGCTCCCAGCAGAGTGTGTGTGTGTGTGTGTGGAGGAGGGGCGCTGTGTGTGTGTGCGGGGGAGGGGCGCTGTGTGTGTGTGCGGGGGAGGGGCGCTGTGTGTGTGTGCGGGGGAGGGGCGCTGTGTGTGTGTGCGGAGGAGGGGCGCGGCGCTGTGTGTGTGGGGGGGGAGGGGCGCGGTGCTGTGTGTGTGTGGAGGAGGGGCGCTGTGTGTGCGGAGGAGGTGAGGTGACCAGATTTTTAAAATGAAATTCGGGGACATTTTTTTATTTGGTAAAACTATTTTATAAGCATATTTTCCTCACATGATATATGTAGTGTGTGTGTTTATGGGATGATTGTATGATATGAATGTTATTTCCCACATTTCATCCATAAAGATAAAAAAGATACCGGGGTACACCGAGACACACCGGGTGCACAGGGAGGATCACATAAATCAAAGAAAAGTACCCGGAGCACCAGCTGCAAGAAGAGAAATGAATAATGGCCCACCTACATATACTTCAATAGATAGTGACTGTACCTACCTACATTAATAACGTGACCATTGGGGGATGGGCTGGTAATATAAAAATGCTCAGAAATGGTCTCCATCCAGTCACTCCTCACTATGTTAGGTATGAGCAGGCTGGGGATTGGATAGAAGGTGGTGGCCGCAGAGCGGGGAGGTAAGTGGCCGCAAGTGAAGAGTCACCAGAACTTCTCTGCAGAGCACAGAATATGCAGCCCAGGAATGGAAACAGATCAGATTTATGGGAAATCACCAGTCTTCATTGTGGGACACAACACATATATATATACATATATATATATATATATATATATATATATATATATATGTATATATATATATATATACACACACACCCACACCCACACCACAGTAAACTGACCTGCTGAACTCCTGTGTGGCCCCTGGCATTCTCTGCTACACATGGGGGAGGGGAAGATTTCTTTGTGTAGTGAATGCAGCCAGCAGGATCCAGGAGGAGAGAGCAGAGAGTGGAATCACAGGGCACCTCTAAAGGGCTCTGCAATCACTTGTGCTGCCAAAGGGACTGGACTGGAGCCTCCAGTCTGGGGGTGTGAAGGAAGCACAGCCTGATGTGATCTAGACTGGCTGCCATGTGACCCCTCCCCCTTCTCACATGTAAACCCCGCCTCCAGGTCAGTGTGTGCGTCAGGTAGGTTGGGCAGTGTGTGTAATGATCAGGTAGGTAGGTCAGTGTATGTGTGTAATGGTCAAGTAGGTCAGTGTGTGTGTCAGCGTATTGTCAGGTCAGTGTGTGTTTGATGGTCATGTAGGTAGGTGTGTGTGTGTGTGTGTGTCAAGCAGGTAGGTCAGTGTATGTGTGTAATGGTCAAGTAGGTCAGTGTGTGTCAGTGTATTGTCAGGTCAGTGTGTGTTTGATGGTCAGGTAGGTAGGTGTGTGTGTGTGTGTCAAGCAGGTAGGTCAGTGTATGTGTGTAATGATCAGGTTTGTAGGTCAGTGTGTGTCAGTGTATGTGTGTAATGATCAGGTAGGTAGGTCAGTGTGTGTTTGTGTCAGGTAGGTAGGTCAGTGTGTGTGTAATGGTCAAGTAGGTCAGTGTGTGTGTAAGGTGGGTCCGTATATGTGCCAGGTAGGTAGGTCAGTGTATGTGTAATGGTCAGGTAGGTGGGTATGTGTGTGTAATGGTCAGGTAGGTCAGTGTGTGTGTTTGTGTCAGGTAGGTGGGTCAGTGTGTGTACTGTGTCAGGTAGGTGGGGTAGTGTATTGTGTCGGGTAGGTAGGTCAGTGTGTGTATTGTGTCAGGTAGGTGGGGCAGTGTATGTGTCAGGTATGTAGGCAGTGTGGGTGTGTAATGATCAGGTAGGTCAGTATATGTGTCAGCTAGGTAGGTCAGTGTGCGTTTGATGGTCAGGTAGGTGGGTCAGTGTGTATGTAATGGTCAGGAAGGTAGGTCAGTGTGTGTATTGTGTCAGGTAGATGGGTCAGTGTATGTGTCAGGTAGGTAGGGCAGTGTGGGTGTGTAATGATCAGTAGGTCAGTATATGTGTCAGCTAGGTAGGTCAGTGTGCGTTTGATGGTCAGGTAGGTAGGTCAGTGTATTGTCAGTGTATGTGTCAGGTAAGTGGGTCGGTGTATTGTGTCAGGTAGGTCAGTGTGTGTGTAGTGGTCAGGTAGGTAGGTTTGTGTGTGTGTAATGGTCAGGTAGGTGGGTGACATATTGCAAAGGGGGTGGAGTCATGGGCGGAGCCAATGGGGGTGTCAATAATTCTTGCAGCAGCCCCGCCCCCTCTATGTCTCTGAGGACTTTGTGAGGAAGATGTAAGATGGAAGGTCGGATCTGTAAAGTGAATGATTTGGATCTCCTCAGTGGAATGATTCAATGAATGGATTCTTCGGATCTTCGGGTCACTCGCTGAGTCTCCTGACAAGCAGAGAACTGAAGCTCTGATTCTACATATTAAATGATTGGAATCAGAAGAGTCACACAGGAGGTTGGCAGCTCCTCCTCCAGACATTTACTTTGATGTAGGTGATTGGTGCAGAGCACAAGTCTATTGGTGTCAGATGAGCTCGGTGTCATGAATTTTGGTGACACACAAACAGCTGTGTTAGGCTGGGATCACACTTGTGTGATGCGGGAATCCTGCGATTCCACTGCGTGTTCCTGCATCGCACCCGACTCACACGACAGTTCACAACGACACATGAGAACTGCTGGGGAGTGTCATACAATGTTAGCGACACCCCCATTTCAGCTCGCATGTCGCACTGCGAAGTGTCAGTTTGGACATGAATCGGATCGCATGGGTGTCATGTGATCCGATTCTGGTGCGGAAAAAAAAGGGTCCTGTGCGAGTTTAGTGCGAATGCGATATGATTTCAGTCATACTAACTGTATGGAGGAAATCGCATTGCACGGACCGGCCCTGAGCCGAGGTTTCCACACATTTGATGGATAGGAATGTTACCTGTGAAGTTGCCCCAGAATGCAGGTCACATGCACACAAACCCCGCTTTTCATTTAGGCTCCGCCTCCACTTGTGACACTTGTCCTGCGACTTGGGACTGCAAAGTCACATGACAAGAAGTACCCGATGATTTCCAATGAGTACCGTTCATATCTGTGCCACTTCAAGTCACAGCCACTTCAGAGTAGTCCCTGCACTACTTTGGTCCCATTTAATGTGACTTGAGGTCCATAAACCTCCAGAATACACAGGCGTGGCTTCAAGTCGCCAAAGAATCAATGCGACTTTCACACTAACGCCGCCTGAAAGTCGCACAATTCTGCCGCAATTTTGATGTGACTTTAAAGCAACGCCTGTGTATTCCGGAGGTCTATGGAGCTCAAGTGGGACCAAAGTAGCACAGGGACTACTATGAAGTGGCACAGATATGAATAATACTCATTGGAAATCATAGAGTACAAAGTCGCAGGACAAGTTGCACAAGTGGAGGCGGAGCCTAAATGAAAAGCGGGTTTTTGTGCATGTGACCTGCATTCTGATGGGCCAACTTCACAGGTAACATTGCTGTCCATCAGATTTGCCCGTAGTCTTTACAGCGCATGCGCAGGAATGATGATCAGATTTTACTATCATGTGTGAAGTACTCCTGGTAGTAAAATCCAATCACTTAGGCTATTTTCACACTTGTGTGACTTGAAAGTCAAGTGCTTTTGCCATGATTTTTGCCACGACTTGAAGCGATGTCTGTGTAATCTGGAGGTCTCTGCCACAAGTCGCACAAAAGTAGTACAAAAACCATGTTGAAGTGGCACAGATATGAACTGAACTGGTTGGAAATCACGGGGTGTGACTTGTCATGTGACTTTGCAGTCTCAAGTCACAGGACAAGTGACACGAGTGTGAAAGAGCCTCAGGCTGTCCGTACCACCTGATCACTGCTGACACCTCATTGGTTTAGTGTATTGTTCTACTGGTGGGACTCGCGGTTCTGTCAGTGTACTGACTTCTAAAAACTCCAATGATTCTTTATCTCAGTGTACTGAGAACTCCAGACTCTTGTTTTAAAGTGGTTGTGTACTCATTTTTTTAACTATTACCTACAGGAAAGTCTACAATAAGGCTTACCTGTAGGTAAAAAAAATCTCTCCTAAACCTGTACGTTTAGGAGATATTCCCCTCGGTATGCGGTGCTGACTGCAGCGGCGCATGCGCACAAGGGGGTTCTCGGCCTGAAAATCCTGCAGTGGCCGACCGGCCAGAATTAAATCTCCCGCATGACGATATCGCAGCTCCGGCCACTCACAGCGCCAGAGCCGCGATACCCGGAAGAAACGCAGAGGGAGCATGTCAGCTCCCTTTGGCGTGGATCGGGCCAGATGTCGGGGCCTCGTTCTAAGGTAAGTATTTCATAATGAGCTAGTATGCAGTGCATACTAGCTCATTATGCCTTTTGCTTTGCAGGTGTTAAAAAAAATTTAAAAAATTAGCGGGTTTACTACCGCTTTAAGTTTGTATCCAGTTCCTGAGTGTCGCTGTGCTTTGAGTCAGCTGATTGGTTGCAGGGAGGGGCGGAGCTCTCTCTCTCTAGGATCATATTACCAGACCTGCTCTGCTATGTACTGAGGTCATAGTGAAATGTTTTAAATGGATCAGATCACGCAGATGAATCGATTCAAAAGAACGATCCGTTCATGAACCGGACATTACTATAGGTCAGTGTGTGTGTCAGGTAGGTGGGTCAGCGTATTGTATCAGGTACGTAGGTCCATGTGTGTGTAATGGCCAGGTAGGTGGGTCAGTGTATATTTGATGGTCAGGTAGGTGGGTCAGTGTATTGTGTCAGGTAGGTGGCTCAGTCTATTGTGTCAGGTAGGTGGGTCAGTATATGTGTCAGGTAGGTAGGTCCGTGTGTGTGTGTGTGTGTAATGGTCAGGTAGGTAGGTCAGTGTGTGTTTGATGGTCAGTGTGCGTGTGTAATGATCAGGTAGGTCAGTATACAGGTATGTGTCAGCTAGGTAGATCAGTGTGTGTCAGTTAGGTGGGTCAGTGTGTGTTTGATGGTCAGGTAGGGCAGTGTGTGTGTCAGTTAGCTGGGTCAGTCTATTGTGTCAGGTAGGTGGGTCAGTATATGTGTCAGGTAGGTAGGTCCGTGTGTGTGTAATGGTCAGGTAGATCACTGTGTGTCAGGTAGGTGGGTCAGTGTATGTGTTATGGTCAGGTAGGTCAGTGTGTGTTTGTGTCAGGTAGGTCAGTGTATTGTGTCAGCTAGGTAGGGCAGTGTGCATGTGTAATGTTCAGGTAGGTCAGTATATGTGTCAGCTAGGTAGGTCAGTGTGTGTGTAATGGTCAGGTAGGTCAGTATATGTATCAGCTAGGTAGGTCAGTGTGTGTGCCTGTGTCAGGTAGGTAGGTGTGTGTGTGTGTGTGTGTGTGTGTGTGTGTGTGTGTGATGGTCAGGTAGGTGGGTCAGTGTATTGTGTCAGGTAGGTAGGCCAGTGTATGTGTAATGGTCAGGTAGGTCAGTGTGTGTGTGTGTCAGGTAGGCAAGTAAGTGTTTGTGTCAGGGAGGTAGGTTTGTGTGTGTGTGTTTAATGCTCAGGTAGGTCAGTGTGTGTAATGGTAAGGTAGGTCAGTGTGTGTCAGGTAGGTGGGTCAGTGTATGTGTAATGGTCAGGTAGGTCAGTGTATTGTGTCAGTTACGTGGTAGGTGTGTGTGTGTGTAATGGTAAGGTAGGTCAGTGTGTGTTATGGTCAGGTGGGTCACATATTGCAAAGGGGGTGGAGTCATGGGCGGATCCAATGGGGGGTGTCAAAAATTCTTGCAGCAGCCCCGCCCCCTCTATGGCTGTGAGAACTTTGTGAGGAACATGTAAGTGTGTCATGCTGGGTGACCCCCCATTATCCACAGACCCCTCCCCCCCCGCCAACACCCCTGTCTATGGCTGTGAGGACTTTGTGGGGAACATGTATGTGTTTCATGCTGGGTGACCCCCCCATTATCCACAGACCCCTCCCCCCCCGCCAACACCCCTGTCTATGGCTGTGAGGACTTTGTGGGGAACATGTAAGTGTGTCATGCTGGGTGACCCCCCATTATCCACAGACCCCCCACCCCCCGCCAACACCCCTGTCTATGGCTGTGAGGAGTGTGTGAAGTGATGGGTGTTGGTGAAAAGGATGAAATGATGGATTTGTGGAAAAGCCTCTATTAGTGCGGACACTACAACTATGGATATGATGGGATATCAGTCCTTGGAGCGCCATCTCTTGGATATACTGACACACTGCATGGGACATGGACCAACGTTTGATAGGACAAGCATCTAGCTGGATACAATCGCTATGTATATGACCGGCAAAACCAATCTCACCGCACTCTGAAGAGATCACCAAACAACCCGCCATCGCTAACTCACCAAACCAGCTTTGTGTATGATGAATGGCGGCTTCAATAGTCTAGAGGAGCCACCTACCCGCTGTGCCACCTCGCCTGAGGGTTCCCCTCAATAGACTTGGCTTTGTCCATCTGGTGACTCCGGATTGCCGCGTCCATCACATCTATTTGGTGTCGGTCACTTCCCATTTATGCCGGACGGGAAAACCAGCGAGAAGCCCTTTATAAAGAAGAGCTGTGTATACATGGAGAGGAGATCATCTCCTTTCCTCACAAGAAATGCTCTGAACTTTTCCAGATTTTTCATGTTTCTTTTCTCCTCTTTTTTCGGAGGTTTTTGTTGATACTTGTGAGTGACTTGTGAGGTTTTGGTTCCATTATCTGTGCTCAGGTCTCAGGCCCATTGAATTGTATGATTGTGAACAATTCTGTATAACAGCATCACACTGCCCCCTACAGGAAGCTGACAGTACAGCCCTTACCTAAGGTAGGTGTGTGGGGAGCGCTCCTTATCAAAGCGGGGGAGGGGTTCCCGGACTGCATATTTCACCTGCACTGTGGGGGGGATGGACTATATGGAATGTTTTCTTTGGGGGGGACATAGAACTAGTGGAAGTCATTTTCTATCTCTGGGACTTCCCTTCTTCTATGGTGTAAGGGATTCGGGGATTTTACATGCTATTTTGTAACTTGCTATATATAGCTAATAAAATGATGAGGTTTTACTCTCTGGGGGTGTTTATTATCATTTCTCTTTGTGTTTTGGATGTGCCATCGGAATATTGTCCCGGTAATAGAGAATTCTATGTGTAGTGACCCCCCAATCCATGTTGGGGCCCCCCACTCGTCTTTCTATCCTGTATCTTTCCATGGCTCTATTACTACTCGGACCCCCGTAATCTTTCTGGCGCTCTTCCTCCTGTCTATCCCCTCGTGTCTCGCTATTTCTAGGCTCCTGACGTGTCTGAACTTTCTATATTCCTTGGTTAGTAATGTGTGGTGGGGTCTTCATACGTGGTGCACACATGAAATAATGACTTCTTGCTCTGGGGGTCCCCGGTGATGTCCCCATCCCCCGTCTCGTGTTTCTCATCACTCCCCTCTCTATTTATATTCTTAGTGATGATCGGGTGTATTATGTGTGACAATCGCGTTTCTCTCACTCCTCAAAGTGTTACTTTGTTGCCTCAAATGTTTGTTGGATGGTTATTGCACACTTGCCAACAGTCCCGATTTTCCCGGGACAGTCCCGATTTTGGGACCCTCGTCCCGATCGGAGGCCGTCCCGATGAAAATCCAGGGACTGTTTTTGGCACCGGAGCTGCTTCTGGCTCCACAAATTTGTCTGCCACCATGAGATCCTTTCCTGCTTCCCCTGCCTCTCGGGTCAGATCCCAACTCCGCCCCTCCAGACCTCTGAATTGAAGCTCCTCCCACTCTCCCTCGCAATGTTATTTGCCCATTTACTGCCCCTGTGCACACCCCTGTTTTCATGGTGTTGTACTGAAACAGTTTTCCCCATGAAAACTGGGGGGCACACATGGGGGTGGGGTGGTAGATGGCCAAATAACATTTTGATGGAGAATGGGAGGAGCTGCAGTGTAGATAGTTTGAGGGGCGGAGATTGGGAGGAGCTGGAGTGCAGGAGGCTGGAAGGGTGGAGTTCTGATCTCAGACAAGAGGCGGGGGAAGCGGGGATAGATTTATGGAATTTTTATTAATCAATTTTTATTACTAGTAATGGCAGTGATTTTTATTGGGACGGTGACATTGCGGCGGACACATTGCACATTTCTGACACATTTTTGGGACGATTATAATTTATACAGCGATCAGAGCTATACAAATGCACTGATTCCTGTGTAAATGTCACTGGCAGGGAAGGGGTTAACCACTAGAGGGCATCAATGTGTTCCCTGAGTGTGTTCTAACTGTAGGGGGAGGGGACTGAGTAGGGGAGATGACAGATCGCTGTTCATACTCTGTACTCTGTATGAACAGCGATCTGTCACTTCTCCCCTCAGAGAACCTGGATCTCTGTTTTTACACACACAGATCCCGCTTCTCCCCGTGTCACCAGCGATTGCCGGAGCCTGGCGGTCATTGAGAGCGGCCGGGCACTTGCATCGGCTCCGGGGGGCGAGCGCCCCTAGTGGCCGCTTAAGGAAGCGACGTAACATAACGGTGATTGGCCTGCCCGTGCCGTTCTGCCGCAGTAAAACTATGGCGGCTTGTCGGGAAGAGGATAAAATATCAGGAGATGAGATCTGTGCGGTGATCCCGCCCATAGCGTTCTCTTTAGAGGAGAGTGACTGTAATAAAAACAAGTCCTGTAAATAAAGCTGCAGAAAATGACAGTTGTGTGTATGTAGTGTGTGGACTTACCTGTGATGAGAGTTGTGTACATGTAGTGTGTGTACTTACCAGTGATGAGGGTTGTGTACATGTAGTGTGTGTACTTACCTGTGATGAGGGTTGTGTACATGTAGTGTGTGTACTTACCTGTGATGAGGGTTGTGTACATGTAGTGTGTGTACTTACCTGTGATGAGAGTTGTGTACATGTAGTGTGTGGACTTACCTGTGATGAGGGTTGTGTACATGTAGTGTGTGTACTTACCAGTGATGAGGGTTGTGTACATGTAGTGTGTGTACTTACCTGTGATGAGGGTTGTGTACATGTAGTGTGTGTACTTACCTGTGATGAGAGTTGTGTACATGTAGTGTGTGTACTTACCTGTGATGAGGGTTGTGTACATGTAGTGTGTGTACTTACCTGTGATGAGGGTTGTGTACATGTAGTGTGTGTACTTATCTGTGATGAGGGTTGTGTACATGTAGTGTGTGTACTTACCTGTGATGAGGGGTGTGTACATGTAGTGTGTGTACTTACCTGTGATGAGGGTGTGTACATGTAGTGTGTGTACTTACCTGTGATGAGGGTTGTGTACATGTAGTGTGTGTACTTATCTGTGATGAGGGTTGTGTACATGTAGTGTGTGTACTTACCTGTGATGAGGGTTGTGTACATGTAGTGTGTGGACTTACCTGTGATGAGGGTTGTGTACATGTAGTGTGTGTACTTACCTGTGATGAGGGTGTGTACATGTAGTGTGTGTACTTACCTGTGATGAGGGTTGTGTACATGTAGTGTGTGTACTTATCTGTGATGAGGGTTGTGTACATGTAGTGTGTGTACTTACCTGTGATGAGGGTTGTGTACATGTAGTGTGTGGACTTACCTGTGATGAGGGTGATCTCCCCGCATCTTGTAGCTCCAATCACATTGAGTTGTTGGTGAAGGGAGGAGATGTGTGATGTCATCTTCTATGGGATGACATCATCACACAAGTCACAGCACATTTCCTTCCTCTCTCTGACTTCTAATGATAATCGTGGCGTTGTGTCGCTCACACATGTGCAGTGGGTGTCTGGCTGTGAAGGCAATACGGAGCGGAGAAGGGGGAGGGGAGGAGCGGGGCTTCCATCCCCCGCATGGCTGGACCCCGGGACAGGTAAGTGTGGGATTATTGAAGGTCAGTGTGTGCAGGATTTGTATGGGGGATGGGAACTCCTCTGTATAATGATTGTGTGGATTGTGGGGGGTTGTTGATGATCTCTCAGCTTTAGGTCCTTAGCGGGTCCTTGGAAGGTCGTCCACCATGCTTGCTGTACAGAGACTCCTCCCCCTTCCGCACAATTCACCAATCAGCCACCATAATCCCTTCTTTCCAATCTCTTCACCACCCATCGCCGGGGCCCCGATGCCTCGCTGCAGCCCCCACCATGTGTGCTGGTGAAGAAGGGCGGAGTCATCTCTGACACCATGTGACATCACCGCGTCATAACGATCGTACCACAAACCATTTATCGGGGGAGGGTTGTTTCCAGGTAAGTTCTCCTCCATGTTTCTAACCGCTTGGTGACCGGCTCACGCCGATATACGTCGGCAGAAGGGCCCCTACAGGCAGATTACCGGACCTGCACCTTGCCCTTTAAGAAGCGGTTTGCGGGCGTGCACGCCCCGAGCACCGGGAGTGTGATGGCGGGTCTCTCAGACTCCATGTCCGCGGGGATACCCACCATCGTCTCCCGGAGAGGAAGAACGGGGGAGGGGCCGAATCTCCCCGTTCTGCCCAGTGACAGGACACAGATCTCTGATCCCTGTGATTGGAGCGCTGATCAGTGTCACACACAGCCCCTCCCCCCACAGCTAGAAACACGCCCCTAGGACACACTTCACCCCTACAGCGCCACCTAGTGCTTAACCCCTTCACTGCCACTCACATTTATATATTAATCAATGTATTTATAATCGCACTGATCGCTGTATAAATGACAATGGTCCCAAAATAGCACCAGAAGTGTCCGATGTGTCCGCCGTAATGTCGCCGTCACCATAGAAATCGCAGATCAGATCACCGCCATTACTAGTAACAAAATAATAATAAAAATATCATCAAACCATCCAATATTCTGTAGACACTACTTTTGCGCAAACCAATCAATAATCACTTATTGGGATATTTTTCCCACACAATATGTATTAGAATAGGTAGGTGTCCTCACATCCAGTGTTTAGAATAGGTAGGTGTCCTCACATCCAGTGTTTAGAATAGGTAGGTGTCCTCACATCCAGTGTATTAGAATAGGTAGGTGTCCTCACATCCAGTGTTTAGAATAGGTAGGTGTCCTCACATCCAGTGTTTAGAATAGGTAGGTGTCCTCACATCCAGTGTTTAGAATAGGTAGGTGTCCTCACATCCAGTGTTTAGAATAGGTAGGTGTCCTCACATCCAGTGTTTAGAATAGGTAGGTGTCCTCACATCCAGTGTTTAGAATAGGTAGGTGTCCTCACATCCAGTGTTTAGAATAGGTAGGTGTCCTCACATCCAGTGTTTAGAATAGGTAGGTGTCCTCACATCCAGTGTTTAGAATAGGTAGGTGTCCTCACATCCAGTGTTTAGAATAGGTAGGTGTCCTCACATCCAGTGTTTAGAATAGGTAGGTGTCCTCACATCCAGTGTTTAGAATAGGTAGGTGTCCTCACATCCAGTGTTTAGAATAGGTAGGTGTCCTCACATCCAGTGTTTAGAATAGGTAGGTGTCCTCACATCCAGTGTTTAGAATAGGTAGGTGTCCTCACATCCAGTGTATTAGAATAGGTAGGTGTCCTCACATCCAGTGTTTAGAATAGGTAGGTGTCCTCACATCCAGTGTTTAGAATAGGTAGGTGTCCTCACATCCAGTGTTTAGAATAGGTAGGTGTCCTCACATCCAGTGTATTAGAATAGGTAGGTGTCCTCACATCCAGTGTTTAGAATAGGTAGGTGTCCTCACATCCAGTGTTTAGAATAGGTAGGTGTCCTCACATCCAGTGTTTAGAATAGGTAGGTGTCCTCACATCCAGTGTTTAGAATAGGTAGGTGTCCTCACATCCAGTGTTTAGAATAGGTAGGTGTCCTCACATCCAGTGTTTAGAATAGGTAGGTGTCCTCACATCCAGTGTTTAGAATAGGTAGGTGTCCTCACATCCAGTGTTTGTCTTGTAGTTCTGTCTGATATTCTATTCCATTCCCTCGCTGAACACAACCGGCATTGTCCATGTCACTGGTCGCTTCTCCTCGCAGGACTCCGCACAACTCTTCTCCCTTTATATCACATTCATCAAAGTGCTTCTTTCCACAATCTCATCACAACTCTTAGTAGGAGTTGGAGACACAATGGGGGTTGTTTGTGGGGGGCGGATCCACTTTGGGGGCGCTGGGGGTAAATCTGAGGGGTGGATCTGAAATGAGGGGAAGCTCTGCTGATTTTATCATCCAATCATGTACAAGATAAAATGCTGTATTTTATTCTCCTGGCATGTCCCCCTCGGATCTGCAGTGACGGCACTTCTGGGGTGGTTTCGGGGGGTTTCGGGGCACTTTGCACTTGTGGTGGGGGGTGGATTCACCTTTAGTAAATAACCCCCCAATGACTTTCCACACAATTCTCACTTTTGGTGAGGAGTTCTGAGAAGGTTTTTAGAAGCTGTTTATATCGCTATTCAACAAAAAAAGAGAAATTTCCCCGGGGACTTTAGATGAGGTGAGCGCTACTAAGACCATAAAAGTAAGAAGAGTAAGTACAGTATATATGTTTATATTCAGTAATAATATTACAAGCATATTGTCATCAAAGAAAGACACTTACTACAAGGTACATAAAACTGGATTGAATAGTAGTAGTAGTATTGTGTATGAACAAGTAGTAGTAGTAGTAGTAGTATTATGTATGAACAAGAAGTAGTATTGTGTATGAACAAGTAGTAGTAGTATTGTGTATGAACAAGTAGTAGTAGTAGTAGTAGTTATGAACAAGTAGTAGTAGTAGTAGTAGTAGTAGTACTAGTTATGAACAAGTAGTAGTAGTAGTAGTTATGAACAAGTAGTACTAGTTATGAACAAGTAGTAGTAGTACTAGTAGTAGTTATGAACAAGTAGTTGTAGTAGTAGTTATGAACAAGTAGTAGTAGTAGTTATGAACAAGTAGTAGTAGTAGTAGTTATGAACAAGTAGTAGTAGTAGTTATGAACAAGTAGTAGTAGTAGTACTAGTTATGAACAAGTAGTAGTAGTAGTACTTATGAACAAGTAGTAGTAGTAGTAGTAGTTATGAACAAGTAGTAGTAGTAGTTATAGTAGTAGTTATGAACAAGTAGTAGTAGTTATGAACTAGTAGTAGTAGTAGTAGTAGTTATGAACAAGTAGTAGTAGTTATGAACAAGTAGTAGTAGTTATGAACAAGTAGTAGTAGTACTAGTTATGAACAAGTAGTAGTTGTAGTAGTAGTTATGAACAAGTAGTAGTAGTAGTAGTTATGAACAAGTAGTAGTAGTAGTAGTAGTAGTAGTAGTTATGAACAAGTAGTAGTAGTAGTAGTTATGAACAAGTAGTAGTAGTAGTACTAGTTATGAACAAGTAGTAGTAGTAGTAGTAGTAGTTATGAACAAGTAGTAGTAGTAGTTATGAACAAGTAGTAGTAGTAGTTATAGTAGTAGTTATGAACAAGTAGTAGTAGTAGTAGTTATGAACAAGTAGTAGTAGTAGTAGTTATGAACAAGTAGTAGTAGTAGTAGTAGTTATGAACAAGTAGTAGTAGTAGTAGTAATGAACAAGTAGTTGTAGTAGTAGTTATGAACAAGTAGTAGTAGTAGTTATGAACAAGTAGTAGTAGTAGTAGTAGTAGTTATGAACAAGTAGTAGTAGTAGTTATGAACAAGTAGTAGTAGTAGTAGTAGTTATGAACAAGTAGTAGTAGTAGTAGTAGTTATGAACAAGTAGTAGTAGTAGTTATAGTAGTAGTTATGAACAAGTAGTAGTAGTTATGAACTAGTAGTAGTAGTAGTAGTAGTAGTAGTAGTAGTAGTAGTTCTGAACAAGTAGTAGTAGTAGTTATGAACAAGTAGTAGTAGTAGTAGTTATGAACAAGTAGTAGTTATGAACAAGTAGTAGTAGTACTAGTTATGAACAAGTAGTAGTAGTAGTAGTAGTAGTTATGAACAAGTAGTAGTAGTAGTTATGAACAAGTAGTAGTAGTAGTTATAGTAGTAGTTATGAACAAGTAGTAGTAGTAGTAGTTATGAACAAGTAGTAGTAGTAGTAGTAGTTATGAACAAGTAGTAGTAGTAGTAGTAGTAGTAATGAACAAGTAGTTGTAGTAGTAGTTATGAACAAGTAGTAGTAGTAGTAGTAGTAGTTATGAACAAGTAGTAGTAGTAGTAGTAGTAGTTATGAACAAGTAGTAGTAGTAGTTATGAACAAGTAGTAGTAGTAGTTATGAACAAGTAGTAGTAGTAGTAGTAGTAGTTATGAACAAGTAGTAGTAGTAGTTATAGTAGTAGTTATGAACAAGTAGTAGTAGTTATGAACTAGTAGTAGTAGTAGTAGTAGTTCTGAACAAGTAGTAGTAGTAGTTATGAACAAGTAGTAGTAGTAGTAGTAGTAGTTATGAACAAGTAGTAGTTATGAACAAGTAGTAGTAGTACTAGTTATGAACAAGTAGTAGTAGTTATGAACAAGTAGTAGTAGTAGTAGTAGTAGTAGTTATGAACAAGTAGTAGTAGTAGTTATGAACAAGTAGTAGTAGTAGTACTAGTTATGAACAAGTAGTAGTAGTAGTAGTTATGAACAAGTAGTAGTAGTTATGAACAAGTAGTAGTAGTAGTTGTAGTAGTAGTTATGAACTAGTAGTAGTAGTAGTAGTAGTAGTAGTTCTGAACAAGTAGTAGTAGTAGTAGTAGTTATGAACAAGTAGTTGTAGTAGTAGTTATGAACAAGTAGTTGTAGTAGTAGTTATGAACAAGTAGTAGTAGTAGTAGTAGTTATGAACAAGTAGTAGTAGTATTATGGTATTCCAAGATAGGAAAAAGGGGAAAAGAGGGGATTTTTTTACGGTACAATATATGAAAAGACAAAAATTACTTTTTAAGAAAAAAATCTTTCATAACTTTATTTTAGAAATATTAAAAAGCTGTATTTAAAGACAGAGAAAACACAAGTACATTCATAGTACAAAGAAGTACATAGCTATAAAAAAAATATAGGGGATCCTGAAATTAATAGTTGCTGGGACTGATCATGCTTCCTCCCGACATGTTTCGCATTTGTGCTTCTTCAGGGGAGTATACAACTAATGATTTAATAAAAGAGAAATTTAAGAATACAGAGTATATATGCATACTATTTATACAGATATAATGCAAATTTGTTTGTAAAGTAGTTTCATATTTTGCTTAGTCCAAAGAGGACTGTATTTATGCGTTTTAATACGCTTTTTGTCCATAGGCCCACCTCCCTGTGACACGGTAATTGTATGCAATGAAATTTTGTACTTATCTCTACTAATTTAAAATATTGTGTTTTTTTTTTTTTTTTCCTCTTTCCCTTTCCCCCCCTTTTTTGTTTTTCTTTTATTTTTCCCTCTCGTTTCCGGGTCCATGGCGGCTTTCAGCGGCGAGGCCTGGGAAGGCCTAATGAACAAGGCCTCAGATTTTCAAAAGAACAGTGAACCATCAGATAAAGACCTGGATCTAGCATTGCAATATTTGCAACGACTTTTGGAACGCAAGGTTAGAATTTTCTGGCACAGAAAGTTTTTTCAAAAATACATAGATCAACAAATCGTTCCTTTTGGCCTTAGAGTACAAATATTCCCCAATCTTAATAAAATTGACAACCTCATTAAACAAAAATGGGAAGAAAATTTGCAAACATGCTCTACAGCAATGATGACTTTATTAATTATCCAATACTCGCATGATATTGATATGATAGATAATTCAATTAAAAAATGGTACGAGGAATATGCCAAAATAATTTTGACTTCCAAATTTAAACGTAAGGAAGCTGAATTATCTAAACACATTGAGAATTATACTCTCGAGATAATTTGTTCAAAACAAAATAAATTCACGCGTGACAGTAACTCTTATGTGAATGGCTCGGCATATAAATGGCCAGCAGATGGTCAAAACAAAAATAGATTCTTTAGAACATCACGAGCCTCCAATAGGAGGGGCTATAATGACGATGAAACTAGATCTAGTGCTTCGTCTACATCTTTTCCTTCCAATCACTCTACAATTTATAGGGATCTATCCGGAGATAGACATCCAAAAAGGAGAAAAAGCGATTCGGAGGGCGCCGCTATGGCAGCACCCAATCAACACCTTAGCACTCCCCTACCTTCTCATACACATCCTATTTCTAAACAGGTTCCTGTTCGCCCTCTCACTATGTTCCATCACCCACCATCACTTCCATCCCTCATCACTCCCATCTCCATTAACACTTCTCTATCCACTTCCACTATCAGTAACACTTCTCTGTCAACTACCCTCACGTCCTCTTCCACCAAATCAGTTCCCCTCACATTACCTTCATCCACCACCAATATTAATGACATCATTATATCACCCAGTGGTGCTCCCCTACCGGCGGACCTCCGAATCGCCCCTATTTTTTTAGGGAAAGAACCTCCCCAATTACCCAACAATTAATTAAATCTCCCTCTACCAATTCAAAATTTAGTTCATATACTGAACTTTCCATTGTTAACTTGTCTTCTCATACTCTTACAAGCCATGAACTTGATGTTCTTAAACTAGGACTGACTTTCTGTCCTGATTCCAGCTCGGACAAATTTTCTTTAATAAAAGACATACATCTATTCGCACGAAAATTGACATATAGAACCCTATTTCATAAATCTAATCCACCTACTCCACAAGCAAACATTTCTAATCTCACGAATGAGGCAAATAGGGCCGACCAACAAGCCCTTTCCAACCTGATGGATCTATGGGAAGAGGGCCAAATACCCTCTGACGACGAAACGACTATCTCCCTCACTGGCTTGTCGGTACAGTCAGTTTTTTTCCCCCCTCTAGAAACGTTCAAACCTAAATCAAAAAATTTTCCACTCTTAAACACGAATCCTAACATTTGGGCATTTACCCGACAAGTATGTCAGGAAATTGAACAAACTCAATTCCCACCAATCAATAAACATAATTTAACGAAAGATCAATTGATGGCATTAAAACAGCTTAAAACTAATCCAGATATAGTCATAAAACCAGCGGATAAAGGTGGTAATATTGTTATCATGAATACTTCGCAATATCTTACTATGTGTAATAAGATCCTTCACAACTCTGATTGGTATCGACCAATCTCTGTTTCTCTAATCTCACATTTTGATACACAATATCGTTTGATTATTTTTAACGCATACAAATCAGGTATCATAGATAAAGGTACATGGGACTTTTTAAACATCAAAGACCCTAAAATTGCTACCTTCTATGCCCTTCCAAAGGTGCACAAATCAATAACCAACCCCCCAGGACGTCCTATTATTTCCAGTATTGAAAGTTTAACAGAAAATGCAAGTAGTCTCGTAGATAAACACCTCATACCGCATGTTATTTCCCTTTTTTCGTATGTGAAGGACACCATTGATCTTTTAAAGACACTTGAGGGTATCAGCTTACCGGCACAATCCTGGCTGGTCTCTATAGACGTGGAATGTCTGTATAATGCCATACCACATACCAAAGGCTTACAAGTAATACGCTCCTATCTACAAGAAAGAGGCTCCACCTTTTTTGCCTATAATGATTTTGTTTTGAAGCTGCTGGATTTTATTCTAAAACATAATGTGTTCCAATTTAATCAATCCCACTACCTCCAGGTGCAGGGGGTTGCGATGGGGACTAAATGTGCCCCATCGTATGCCAACCTGTACCTGGGGGGGTGGGAAAAAGACACTTTCGCGCGTGAAGACCTTGCCCCTTTTCTAAGTAACATCATAGCCTGGTACAGGTACATTGATGATATTTTATTTTTCTGGTCAGGATCAGAATCAGATCTATTATTGTTTTTCAATCTACTTTCATTGAACTCATTTAATCTAAAATTTACTTTAAATTACAGTCAAAATTCTATTGAATTCTTAGACCTGACCATTAAAATCAACACCACTGGACATTTATGTTCTACTTTATATAGAAAGCCCACTGCTGGCAACACGGTTCTGCATGCGACAAGCTTTCATCCAAAACCGCTCCTTAAAAGCATTCCATATAGCCAATACTTAAGGGCCAAACGAAATTGCAGTACTGATTCGGACTTCAAGAACGCAGCTAATGACCTATACAGAAGACTGAGAGCACGTGGCTATAGTCATATATCCTTGAAGAAGTCATATAATAGAGTCAAAAATATAGATAGAACTTCCCTCCTCTTTTCCAATAAACAAAAAAATTTGGACAATAAAGTACGTATTATAACAAAATATTCCAATCAACATTACTCTTTTCGCGCCATAATTCAAAAGTTTTGGCCGCTATTAAAAGCTGACCCTATTGTCAACCAGTACATAAATGATGTACCATCCATCACTTACATGAGACCTCAATCACTCAAAGATAGTCTGGTTAGAAGCCACTTTCAGGATCCTATAGGGGATATCACACTTAAACAACCAGGCACTTACCCTTGTGGGCAATGTGACATGTGCCCCTACGTACATAGTTCTCGCAAGATTAAATTACCAAATGGCAATTCATTTGCTCCAAAATTCCATGTGACATGTTCCACTCCGGGCGTTGTATATCTAGCCCAATGCCGTTGCGGAGGTTTTTACTTTGGTAAAACAAAAAGACTTTTCTCTATCCGCATAAAAGATCACATTAAACCTATCCTTAATAAAAAAATAATTACAGCCATAAGCAGACATATTGGGATCCATCACGCATTTGATCCTAATTGGATCCGATTTATTGCCCTGGCCCATATACCTCTAAACTCTCGAGGGGGCTCAGTGGATAAGCTCCTTTTACAAACAGAAGCTAAGTGGATTTATACTTTAAAAGCCACAAAATATCCCGGGTTTAATGAAAGTATAAGTTACAGGCCTTTTTTATAGTCAATCTTTTCTTGCTTTTTGCATGGAATCCTCCTTCCTTGGCTGCGGACCTCCATGGACCCAGGTTATTAGAGAGATAAGCAATATCTATTATTTCTTCCTCCCTGTATTCTCCCTCTCTCTCTCCTTTCCTTCCTTCACACTTATTTTCTCTCTTTTCTTCCTTATTCCCCTCCCCCACTGTCATTACTCTTTTTTTATTTTTTTATTTTTCATTTTCATTTCATTTTTTGTTTTCTTACATATTTGATATATTTATATAAAAAATATTATTGCAAAATTAACCCAGTTAGTTTACTATTATTATTGTTTCACATGATTTGTATCATTTGTAATTGTCCTATTTTGCTTGGTCCAAAGATGGATATCATGGATTGTATATTTGGGGATCTCTGTTGCTCTCTATGATTTCCACCCACAGTGAGGAGTATGTCTTTTCCTTTCCTTCCCGCACCACAATTTTTAGCCTCATTAATTTGAGGCATGGGACGGGTTTATTTGGTTTCTTCCCCCCTGGCACCAAGTACGCACGGGCATATGGACACCCAAGGGCGCCGTTTGGCTTTCGTTCCAGGTGGCGCCCGATCCGGGATGAACATGAGCGTGTATCCCTTCTGGGTTAGAGACCATGATAACCGCCGTTCTGTCTGCCTCCACTATAGCCTGTTTTCTTTCCGCCCCCTCTGGGCGGAGAGTCAGCTCAGCTTCATTAACATCTGCTGCCATTCTCAACCATCTCGTGTCAGCACTGAAGCATTATGGGTATGGTAGTTCAGGGCATCGGTTCGACGGGCCTCGCACGTGCTCACTGTCTCTCCCAATGGCTGTCCTCATCGAGCCGGTGACGTCAGACGCCGGCTCGATGGATGGGGGATTTAAAAACCGGCGCTGTCATTCCATCAAACGCTGCAGGTTCGACATAGATACTGTCGCCACGCTGGATTTTCTTCTGTTCTGGTAAACATACCTTCTCACTCTTAAATTACACTGCTGTCATTCTTTAGTCATTACACATAGTGATGGCCGAACGGTTCGCCCGGCGGTCGTTTCGCGGCGAATTTCCGACTTTCGCCGTCCGCGGGTTCGAACGCCTTTTTCCGTCGTTCGCCCCGGCGGACTTACGTGTTTAATGTATACAAGAACTTTAACCTTTCGTGACACGTTTATCATGTGTTACAGGACAACCAATTGAGACATGACAGCTCATGGACACTTGGACATTCCCCCTAACCTATAAATACACCCGATCCGGTGGCCATTTTACATTCTTTCTTCTGTCACTGTAGGGAAAGGATCCTGTGTGGAGTAGGGACAGAGAAAACGCTAGCTATTTGGTACACAAAAGTTCTTTTCAGGACTGGTATAGGTGTTAGGTCAGCAGCCTGAGTTTCTTTTGTCAGTTTAGATAAAGGGACAGAGCGCTGTATGCTGCTATTTTAGGGACAGCTCAGCCAGATTAGTCTTTCTTCATCATCATCATCATCATCATCATTAGCTGTTACTATCAGGTCCACAAAAGAGCTGTTCCAGCTAATCGTTCCAGCCTACTCTTTTTTGCCAATTTGTATAGGGACAGGCAGGAAGCAGTGTGTCAGGCAGTGAGGATAATTTTAAAGACTTGCTGTTACTATTAGTTCCACAAAGGTTCTTTTCAGGACTGGTATCAGTGGTACGGTAATAGGCTTGTACACGTATAATATTCTTTCTTCCAAATATAGAAAGAATATTATACTTGACTGCTGCCCTTCTGCTGCAGTCTGCTAATCATTCACAACTCACTTGTTCCACAAAGCTCTTTATCAGGACTGGTAACTTGGTCTGTCTAGGGTGCTACGGTACATAGGCTTGGGTGCGGTACAGTCTGCTGTTCTGTAAGGACCGCTATCGGTCCACAATACATAGGGTTGCCGTGCACTACTGCTGACCGCTGCCCTATACTGCAGCAGTCCTTCATTGGTATAGGGACTGACGTACAGTCTGCTAATCACTAACACACAACCTGCTTGGTCCACAAAAGTTCTTATAAGGACTGGTAACTTGGTATAGGGTGCTACGGTACATAGGCCTGAGTGCGTTACAGTCTGCTGTTCTGTAAGGACCGCTATCGGTCCACAATACATAGGGTTGCCGTGCACTACTGCTGACCGCTGCCCTATACTGCAGCAGTCCTTCAGCGGTATAGGGACTGACGCACAGTCTGCTAAACACTAACACACAACCTGCTTGGTCCACAAAAGTTTTTATAAGGACTGGTAACTTGGTATAGGGTGCTACGGTACATAGGCCTGAGTGCAGTACAGTCTGCTGTTCTGTAAGGACCGCTATCGGTCCACAATACATAGGGTTGCCGTGCACTACTGCTGACCGCTGCCCTATACTGCAGCAGTCCTTCATTGGTATAGGGACTGACGTACAGTCTGCTAATCACTAACACACAACCTGCTTGGTCCACAAAAGTTCTTATAAGGACTGGTAACTTGGTATAGGGTGCTACGGTACATAGGCCTGAGTGCGTTACAGTCTGCTGTTCTGTAAGGACCGCTATCGGTCCACAATACATAGGGTTGACGTGCACCACTGCTGACCGCTGCCCTATACTGCAGCAGTCCTTCAGCGGTATAGGGACTGACGTACAGTCTGCTAAACACTAATACACAACCTGCTTGGTCCACAAAAGTTCTTATAAGGACTGGTAACTTGGTATAGGGTGCTACGGTACATAGGCTTGAGTGCGGTACAGTCTGCTGTTCTGTAAGGACCGCTATCGGTCCACAATAGATAGGGTTGACGTGCACCACTGCTGACCGCTGCCCTATACTGCAGCAGTCCTTCAGCGGTATAGGGACTGACGCACAGTCTGCTAAACACTAACACACAACCTGCTTGGTCCACAAAAGTTTTTATAAGGACTGGTAACTTGGTATAGGGTGCTACGGTACATAGGCCTGAGTGCGTTACAGTCTGCTGTTCTGTAAGGACCGCTATCGGTCCACAATACATAGGGTTGCCGTGCACTACTGCTGACCGCTGCCCTATACTGCAGCAGTCCTTCATTGGTATAGGGACTGACGTACAGTCTGCTAATCACTAACACACAACCTGCTTGGTCCACAAAAGTTCTTATAAGGACTGGTAACTTGGTATAGGGTGCTACGGTACATAGGCCTGAGTGCGTTACAGTCTGCTGTTCTGTAAGGACCGCTATCGGTCCACAATACATAGGGTTGACGTGCACCACTGCTGACCGCTGCCCTATACTGCAGCAGTCCTTCAGCGGTATAGGGACTGACGTACAGTCTGCTAAACACTAATACACAACCTGCTTGGTCCACAAAAGTTCTTATAAGGACTGGTAACTTGGTATAGGGTGCTACGGTACATAGGCTTGAGTGCGGTACAGTCTGCTGTTCTGTAAGGACCGCTATCGGTCCACAATACATAGGGTTGCCGTGCACTACTGCTGACCGCTGCCCTATACTGCAGCAGTCCTTCATTGGTATAGGGACTGACGTACAGTCTGCTAATCACTAACACACAACCTGCTTGGTCCACAAAAGTTCTTATAAGGACTGGTAACTTGGTATAGGGTGCTACGGTACATAGGCCTGAGTGCGTTACAGTCTGCTGTTCTGTAAGGACCGCTATCGGTCCACAATACATAGGGTTGCCGTGCACTACTGCTGACCGCTGCCCTATACTGCAGCAGTCCTTCATTGGTATAGGGACTGACGTACAGTCTGCTAATCACTAACACACAACCTGCTTGGTCCACAAAAGTTCTTATAAGGACTGGTAACTTGGTATAGGGTGCTACGGTACATAGGCCTGAGTGCGTTACAGTCTGCTGTTCTGTAAGGACCGCTATCGGTCCACAATACATAGGGTTGACGTGCACCACTGCTGACCGCTGCCCTATACTGCAGCAGTCCTTCAGCGGTATAGGGACTGACGTACAGTCTGCTAAACACTAATACACAACCTGCTTGGTCCACAAAAGTTCTTATAAGGACTGGTAACTTGGTATAGGGTGCTACGGTACATAGGCTTGAGTGCGGTACAGTCTGCTGTTCTGTAAGGACCGCTATCGGTCCACAATAGATAGGGTTGACGTGCACCACTGCTGACCGCTGCCCTATACTGCAGCAGTCCTTCAGCGGTATAGGGACTGACGTACAGTCTGCTAAACACTAATACACAACCTGCTTGGTCCACAAAAGTTCTTATAAGGACTGGTAACTTGGTATAGGGTGCTACGGTACATAGGCTTGAGTGCGGTACAGTCTGCTGTTCTGTAAGGACCGCTATAGGTCCACAATAGATAGGGTTGACGTGCACCACTGCTGACCGCTCACCTATACTGCAGCAGTCCTTCAGCGGTATAGGGACTAAGAGTTTTGTCACAGGGTCATTTAAAAAATGACATGCAGAGGAAGAGGCAGGCCCTTCCGCAGGGGTGGTAGGGGTAGGGCAGGAGCAACAGGCTTGAGCCAAAGTGGGAAGTTGCAGAAGGTGCGTTCAATTACTTTAAAGGATGCACCAGACTTGGTTGAGTGGCTCGCTCAGCCTTACTCTTCTGCACCCTCCTCATCCTCTCGATCTGCACCCTCTTCTTCACTCTCTGCTATGTGCACCCCCAAAGACACTACCACCAACAACACGACCACCACCACCACCACCACATACCTTCCGCTTGAGTCACTGGAATTATTTTCCGATCCATATCAAGAGGACATTTCTGATGCGCAGCCACTCTTGGTATTGGATCAGGAAGAGGAGGTAGCAACAAGCGCTACTCAGCAGTCTGACGCCAGTACCCAGATCAGCCCAAGGAGGAGGTTGGTCCCCGGTGTTGCTGCCTACTCTACTTATAGCGGTGGGGAAGGTGACGTTGATGATGACGTGTCTAGTGATGTCACGTGGGTGCCCACAAGAGAGGAAGAGGAGGGGAGTTCAGAGGGAGATATGGACCAGCAGATAGGGAGGAGAAGCAGCAATGACTTACATTGCACAGCAGGGACAAAGCAGACTGCAAATGTATCAGGAGCGAGTCATCGACCATGTACGGTCACATCTGGCGCTCCCAGGACACCGGCACATGGCTCCGCAGTGTGGGCTTTTTTTAACGTGTCCGCTGCTGACAATAGCGTTGCCATCTGCAATCTTTGCAGTCAACGCGTTAGTCGCGGTAAGCCCAATACTCACCTAGGGACGACCGCCTTAAGAAGGCACATGAGCAGCCATCACCGAGCCCAGTGGGAGCAACGGAACACACAAAGCCACACTGCAGGCTCTCACCGTCCAGCCTCGTCTTCTACTTCTCCTTCTCCTCTCTCCTCACAATTGTCCTCCACTCCACCTTCCATCACGCCAAGCTCACATTTTTCTGCAAAAAGGCAGGCTTCCGTGGGCCTAATGTTTGAGCGTAAAAAAATGATGACGCCGGATAACCCTCTTGCCCAACGGTTGGCGGCTGGCTTGTCAGAACTCATAGCCCGCCAACTACTGCCATATAAACTGGTGGACTCGGAGGCCTTTCGCAAATTTGTGGCCATTGGAACACCACAATGGAAGGTCCCAGGAAGGAAGTATTTCTCAGAGAAGGGCATCCCAGAGCTATATGGCCATGTTCAGCGGCAAGTGAATGTATCTCTGGCACACAGTGTCGGTGCCAAGATACATCTGACCACAGACACGTGGTCTAGCAAACACGGGCAGGGAAGGTATATCAGTTTTACTGCCCACTGGGTGAACCTTCTGACGGCCGTCAAGCATGTAACCCGTGGCACCCGTGTAGATTTGGTTTTACCGCCACGGATTGCATGCAGGCCTGACTCTTCTTCTCCTCCTCCTACTCCATCCTCCTCCCTCTCCTCCTCAGCTGCCTCCTCCTTTTCCGCTGCTAGCGTCTCTTCCACTGCACCGCCCAAGCTCCCCAGAACCTATTCCACATGCCAGGTGAGACGTTGCCATGCCGTGCTGCGTCTGTTGTGCCTGGAAGCAAAGAGCCACACTGGCCCGGCACTCCTTTCAGCTTTGCGTTCACAGGCAGATGAGTGGCTAACACCGCTCAATTTGACAGTTGGTAAAGTGGTGTGTGACAACGGTGCCAATCTGCTTAGCGCATTGAAACAGGGCAAAATCACGCACGTGCCGTGCATGGCACACGTCTTAAACTTGGTCGTGCAGCGATTCCTTGTCAAATACCCTGGGGTCCAGGACATCTTGCGGCAGGCAAGGAAAATCTCGGCCCATTTCAGAAGATCTTACACGGCCATGGCTCGCCTTGCTGACATTCAGCGGCGACACCATCTGCCGGTCAGACGTCTTATTTGCGATTGCCCGACGCGATGGAACTCAACCTTCTATATGCTTGATAGGCTGCTCCAGCAGAAACGTGCAGTTAACGTCTACCTGTATGAACTCTGCGAAAGAAACGGTTCTGGGGAGCTGGGTTTTTTTTCACCGCGCCAGTGGCTGCTCATGCGCGACACATGCAGACTTCTGCGGCCATTTGAGGAGATCACCAAACTGGTCAGTCGCAGCCATGGCGCCATCAGTGACATGGTACCTTATGCCTTCTTTCTGGAGCGTGCATTGCGTCGTGTCATTGATCAGGCTGTGGAGGAGCAGGAGCGGGAAGATGAGGAAGTCGCAATGCTGGATGAATTCCCAGGGGGGGCTACTCTATCTGAGACAAGTCAACAACAGGAGTCTGATGAGGAGTCAGAGGAGGATGGTGCCGGGGCGGATGAGCAGGAGCAAGAAGAGCATGCTTTAAACCTTTCTGGGATCCCTGTTGTGCGAGGATGGGGAGAGGAGAATGAAGAGGACGACATTATCCTGGATGATGAGCAGGAGCCAGGCCACCACACCGCTTCCACTTTAGTGCAAATGGGGGCCTTCATGCTCCAGTGTTTTAATAGGGACCCCCGTATAAAAAGCATGAGGGTCAAGGACCAGTACTGGGTGGCAACGTACTTAGACCCCCGGTACAAACACAAAATGGCGGAAATGTTACCGCCGTCGCAGAGGGCTGTCAGAATGCAGCACTTCCAGGCCTTGCTTCGAGAAATGCTGCATTCTGCTTTTGCGTGCGCTGGCAGAGGAGCAATTCCCACTCCCAGAGAAGGATTTGCGGGTACCAATCCAACAGCGCCTGCAAGAAGAGGCCGGTTTGAAGATGTGTTGGTGACTTCGGATATGAGGTCATTCTTTCAGCCGACCCATCGACAGGTGTCATCCGGATCCAGCATCAGGGAACGCCTAGACCGTCAGGTGTCCGACTACATTGGGTTAACGGCCGATGTGGACGCTCTGAGGAGTGATGAACCCCTAGACTACTGGGTGGGCAGGCTTGACCTCTGGCCAGAGCTTGCCCAATTTGCAATCGAACTGTTGGCTTGCCCCTCATCCAGTGTCCTGTCCGAAAGGACGTTCAGCGCAGCAGGGGGGATTGTGACCGATAAGCGTACTCGCCTAGCTCACCACAGTGTTAACTACCTCACATTTCTAAAAATGAATGAGGCATGGATCTCGGAGGAATTCAACACATGTGATCAGTAGACCATGTATATGTCTATAAACAATTTTTGGAATCAAGCACACAGACCTTCTTAATTCATTTGGCTCACTTCCCTGACCCAAAAAAGCACACCGTACTATATGCCCCTACCCTCCTCTTTGAAGAGGTTGAGCGGTGTCATATTTCTACTGGGGCTGCTTATTATGAGGGGTTCCCACCATCCCTGTGCTGTGCTGACTTCCTCCTGGGTGTTCTTATTATGAGGGGCTCCCACCATCCCTGTGCTGTGCTGACTTCCTCCTGGGGGTTCTTATTATGAGGGGATCACACCATCCCTGTGCTGTGCTGACTTCCTCCTGGGGCTGCTTACGGTGCTGCTGTCAGCGCTGTATGTCACGGAGCTGCTGTCAGCGCTGTATGTCACGGAGCTGCTGTCAGCGCTGTATGTCACGGAGCTGCTGTCAGCGCTGTATGTCACGGAGCTGCTGTCAGCGCTGTATGTCACGGAGCTGCTGTCAGCGCTGTATGTCACGGAGCTGCTGTCAGCGCTGTATGTCACGGAGCTGCTGTCAGCGCTGTATGTCACGGAGCTGCTGTCAGCGCTGTATGTCACGGAGCTGCTGTCAGCGCTGTATGTCACGGAGCTGCTGTCAGCGCTGTATGTCACGGAGCTGCTGTCAGCGCTGTATGTCACGGAGCTGCTGTCAGCGCTGTATGTCACGGTGCTGCTGTCAGCGCTGTATGTCACGGAGCTGCTGTCAGCGCTGTATGTCACGGAGCTGCTGTCAGTGCTGTATGTCACGGAGCTGCTGTCAGCGCTGTATGTCACGGAGCTGCTGTCAGCGCTGTATGTCACGGAGCTGCTGTCAGCGCTGTATGTCACGGTGCTGCTGTCAGCGCTGTATGTCACGGAGCTGCTGTCAGCGCTGTATGTCACGGAGCTGCTGTCAGCGCTGTATGTCACGGAGCTGCTGTCAGCGCTGTATGTCACGGAGCTGCTGTCAGCGCTGTATGTCACGGAGCTGCTGTCAGCGCTGTATGTCACGGTGCTGCTGTCAGCGCTGTATGTCACGGAGCTGCTGTCAGCGCTGTATGTCACGGAGCTGCTGTCAGTGCTGTATGTCACGGAGCTGCTGTCAGCGCTGTATGTCACGGAGCTGCTGTCAGCGCTGTATGTCACGGAGCTGCTGTCAGCGCTGTATGTCACGGTGCTGCTGTCAGCGCTGTATGTCACGGAGCTGCTGTCAGCGCTGTATGTCACGGAGCTGCTGTCAGCGCTGTATGTCACGGAGCTGCTGTCAGCGCTGTATGTCACGGAGCTGCTGTCAGCGCTGTATGTCACGGAGCTGCTGTCAGCGCTGTATGTCACGGTGCTGATGTCAGTGCTCTGTATTACGGTGCTGCTGTCAGTGCTCTGTATCTCCTGCACCCTCTTGTTTGCCTACCCTGGTCCCTGACCTTCCCTCTCCTCCATTGCCTTCATTAGCTCCATAGTCCTGAATTGTCAGAACAATTTCCCAAATAAAAAAAAAATGCTTGTAGTTATCGATCCCAAATTCACCTCATACATGTATTATGCTATTGTCCAGGTGGTGGGACTACGTGCTACCCCCTAATAATTACCCCGTGGCCGCAAATTCGACCTAAAGGTTTGCGAAATTCGCCTCCCATTGAAGTCAATGGAGCCCGCGGCGAACGGTCGTTTTCGCGAACGTTTGTGTCCGTTCGCGTTTCGCGTTCGCGAAACGTCCCGTCGGAAGTTCGTCCATCACTAATTACACATACTCATTTACCCCTTCTTGATTATCTGTCTGTAGGTGCAATAAGCTTATAGTAGCAGCCTAATGCTGCACGCTGCAGTTCCTTCAGAACATACACTGTACTGAGCTTACTGATTTGTTCAATGGGATCTGCTGCTATTACATTGCATTAATATTACTCTATGGAACGAATCTTCTCATCCTTTACCATTACCGCAGGTAAAAAGAATTCTATTTATTTTAAGTGTATTAATTATATATTCTATACAATTATTTATAACCTACATATAAACTTGATCTAATCCGATTTATAATTAATTACTGCATTCTTAATGAATGAATAATTATGTTCTAATGTGGAGGCACTTTCTTTTAGCCCCATTCCTACATATAATTGTAGGATTAATTCTTTTTATCTTATTTACTATATTATAACATATTTTATACCATTTGAAAACATAGTATCTATTTTTTATTCCTATTTTTTCATCTTGTCTCTTCAGCGTTTGTTTTCCTCCATCTATGCCCTGCATAGGGCTAGGGTGTTTTTATCACTTGATCCTGTCCCATAATATTTTGCCATTTACTCTTACATCAATTGGCTTATGTGCTGTGAGACTTGGACTTTCCATCTTTGGGTAAGCATTGCTCCTCTTTGGACTAAGCAAAATATGAAACTACTTTACAAACAAATTTGCATTATATCTGTATAAATAGTATGCATATATACTCTGTATTCTTAAATTTCTCTTTTATTAAATCATTAGTTGTATACTCCCCTGAAGAAGCACAAATGCGAAACATGTCGGGAGGAAGCATGATCAGTCCCAGCAACTATTAATTTCAGGATCCCCTATATTTTTTTTATAGCTATGTACTTCTTTGTACTATGAATGTACTTGTGTTTTCTCTGTCTTTAAATACAGCTTTTTAATATTTCTAAAATAAAGTTATGAAAGATTTTTTTCTTAAAAAGTAATTTTTGTCTTTTCATATATTGTACCGTAAAAAAAATCCCCTCTTTTCCCCTTTTTCCTATCTTGGAATACCATAATATTAGAATTACTGGGGGATGTGGTACCTATTATACTAATGTGTCTCTGGGATAGTGTGGACCGATTTATTTCTCAAGTAGTAGTAGTAGTTATGAACAAGTAGTAGTAGTAGTTATGAACAAGTAGTAGTAGTAGTTATGAACAAGTAGTAGTAGTAGTTATGAACAAGTAGTAGTAGTAGTTATGAACAAGTAGTAGTAGTAGTTATGAACAAGTAGTAGTAGTAGTTATGAACAAGTAGTAGTAGTAGTTATGAACAAGTAGTAGTAGTAGTTATGAACAAGTAGTAGTAGTAGTTATGAACAAGTAGTAGTAGTAGTTATGAACAAGTAGTAGTAGTAGTTATGAACAAGTAGTAGTAGTAGTTATGAACAAGTAGTAGTAGTAGTTATGAACAAGTAGTAGTAGTAGTTATGAACAAGTAGTAGTAGTAGTTATGAACAAGTAGTAGTAGTAGTTATGAACAAGTAGTAGTAGTAGTTATGAACAAGTAGTAGTAGTAGTTATGAACAAGTAGTAGTAGTAGTTATGAACAAGTAGTAGTAGTAGTTATGAACAAGTAGTAGTAGTAGTTATGAACAAGTAGTAGTAGTAGTTATGAAGTAGTAGTAGTTATGAAGTAGTAGTAGTAGTAGTAGTAGTAGTAGTAGTAGTAGTAGTAGTAGTAGTAGTAGTAGTAGTAGTAGTAGTAGTAGTAGTAGTAGTAGTAGTAGTAGTAGTAGTAGTAGTAGTAGTAGTAGTAGTAGTAGTAGTAGTAGTAGTAGTAGTAGTAGTAGTAGTAGTAGTAGTAGTAGTAGTAGTAGTAGTAGTAGTAGTAGTAGTAGTAGTAGTAGTAGTAGTAGTAGTAGTAGTAGTAGTAGTAGTAGTAGTAGTAGTAGTAGTAGTAGTAGTAGTAGTAGTAGTAGTAGTAGTAGTAGTAGTAGTAGTAGTAGTAGTAGTAGTAGTAGTAGTAGTAGTAGTAGTAGTAGTAGTAGTAGTAGTAGTAGTAGTAGTAGTAGTAGTAGTAGTAGTAGTAGTAGTAGTAGTAGTAGTAGTAGTAGTAGTAGTAGTAGTAGTAGTAGTAGTAGTAGTAGTAGTAGTAGTAGTAGTAGTAGTAGTAGTAGTAGTAGTAGTAGTAGTAGTAGTAGTAGTAGTAGTAGTAGTAGTAGTAGTAGTAGTAGTAGTAGTAGTAGTAGTAGTAGTAGTAGTAGTAGTAGTAGTAGTAGTAGTAGTAGTAGTAGTAGTAGTAGTAGTAGTAGTAGTAGTAGTAGTAGTAGTAGTAGTAGTAGTAGTAGTAGTAGTAGTAGTAGTAGTAGTAGTAGTAGTAGTAGTAGTAGTAGTAGTAGTAGTAGTAGTAGTAGTAGTAGTAGTAGTAGTAGTAGTAGTAGTAGTAGTAGTAGTAGTAGTAGTAGTAGTAGTAGTAGTAGTAGTAGTAGTAGTAGTAGTAGTAGTAGTAGTAGTAGTAGTAGTAGTAGTAGTAGTAGTAGTAGTAGTAGTAGTAGTAGTAGTAGTAGTAGTAGTAGTAGTAGTAGTAGTAGTAGTAGTAGTAGTAGTAGTAGTAGTAGTAGTAGTAGTAGTAGTAGTAGTAGTAGTAGTAGTAGTAGTAGTAGTAGTAGTAGTAGTAGTAGTAGTAGTAGTAGTAGTAGTAGTAGTAGTAGTAGTAGTAGTAGTAGTAGTAGTAGTAGTAGTAGTAGTAGTAGTAGTAGTAGTAGTAGTAGTAGTAGTAGTAGTAGTAGTAGTAGTAGTAGTAGTAGTAGTAGTAGTAGTAGTAGTAGTAGTAGTAGTAGTAGTAGTAGTAGTAGTAGTAGTAGTAGTAGTAGTAGTAGTAGTAGTAGTAGTAGTAGTAGTAGTAGTAGTAGTAGTAGTAGTAGTAGTAGTAGTAGTAGTAGTAGTAGTAGTAGTAGTAGTAGTAGTAGTAGTAGTAGTAGTAGTAGTAGTAGTAGTAGTAGTAGTAGTAGTAGTAGTAGTAGTAGTAGTAGTAGTAGTAGTAGTAGTAGTAGTAGTAGTAGTAGTAGTAGTAGTAGTAGTAGTAGTAGTAGTAGTAGTAGTAGTAGTAGTAGTAGTAGTAGTAGTAGTAGTAGTAGTAGTAGTAGTAGTAGTAGTAGTAGTAGTAGTAGTAGTAGTAGTAGTAGTAGTAGTAGTAGTAGTAGTAGTAGTAGTAGTAGTAGTAGTAGTAGTAGTAGTAGTAGTAGTAGTAGTAGTAGTAGTAGTAGTAGTAGTAGTAGTAGTAGTAGTAGTAGTAGTAGTAGTAGTAGTAGTAGTAGTAGTAGTAGTAGTAGTAGTAGTAGTAGTAGTAGTAGTAGTAGTAGTAGTAGTAGTAGTAGTAGTAGTAGTAGTAGTAGTAGTAGTAGTAGTAGTAGTAGTAGTAGTAGTAGTAGTAGTAGTAGTAGTAGTAGTAGTAGTAGTAGTAGTAGTAGTAGTAGTAGTAGTAGTAGTAGTAGTAGTAGTAGTAGTAGTAGTAGTAGTTATGAACTAGTAGTAGTAGTTATGAACTAGTAGTAGTAGTTATGAACTAGTAGTAGTAGTTATGAACTAGTAGTAGTAGTTATGAACTAGTAGTAGTAGTTATGAACTAGTAGTAGTAGTAGTAGTTATGAACTAGTAGTAGTAGTAGTAGTTATGAACTAGTAGTAGTAGTAGTAGTTATGAACTAGTAGTAGTAGTTATGAACTAGTAGTAGTAGTAGTAGTTATGAACTAGTAGTAGTAGTAGTAGTTATGAACTAGTAGTAGTAGTAGTAGTTATGAACTAGTAGTAGTAGTAGTAGTTATGAACTAGTAGTTATGAACTAGTAGTAGTAGTAGTAGTTATGAACAAGTAGTAGTAGTTATGAACAAGTAGTAGTAGTTATGAACTAGTAGTAGTAGTTATGAACTAGTAGTAGTAGTTATGAACTAGTAGTAGTAGTTATGAACTAGTAGTAGTAGTTATGAACTAGTAGTAGTAGTTATGAACTAGTAGTAGTAGTTATGAACAAGTAGTAGTAGTTATGAACTAGTAGTAGTAGTAGTAGTTATGAACAAGTAGTAGTAGTAGTAGTTATGAACAAGTAGTAGTAGTAGTAGTTATGAACAAGAAGTTTACACAGGGCAGATTGGAGGGACAGCATCACATGGGTGGGAAATGTGTATCCCTATTGGTCTCACTATGTCCATGGTAAGTATTGACTGTAAACATAAAGGGGTATATCAGATAATGGGGTATTTCTAATTCTGGATTTATGATTTATACACGATTTGTACTTGAATTCATCTTTATAAGTTATACCACAGGTCTTCACGTATATTTAGCGCAACTTTACACATCATATTTTGATTTGGTCCATAATGATATTAGATGGTTTTTAGTTGCAGCTTTTGGGTTTTATGTATATAAATGTTGGGGGCCTTAATCATCCTGTGAAGAGGAAATCTTTGTGGGCGGAGCCTCTGCAAAACGGGAGTGACGTCATGTGTGCGCAGGAAACTCATCTGCCCCGGGATGCTAAAATAGACACTATCCACGTATTTTTACTGCCAACTCAACTTCTAAACCTCGGGGAGTAATGACTGCAATTCGGGACACTGTTGTGTTTGCTTTACATGAAGAGCATAAGGACCCTCGCGGTCATTTCCTCCATACTCATATGTGACATCAACCAAATAACGTACACAATTGTAAACGTGTACACCCCAAATTCACCTCACTTATGTTTTTTTCACAAACTCATGAAAAAAAATAATATTGTAAGGAAGGGTCTTTTGATACTATGTGGAGACTTCAATGTAGTACCAATGTAGTAATCAATGTAGTACCAGACCCCAATGTGGACTCTACGGCAAGAAGGAACCGCACAAGTTTATCCCTACAGGAAGCCCTCCATAGAGAGGATTTGTTGGATGTGTGGCGGTGTCTACATCCTGACAGAAAGGACTATACATTCTTCTCTGCTCCACATCGGACTTACACCAGAACTGACTTATTTTTAGTGGACCACCTAACCTTGCCCAGAATTGTCTCCTCCTCTATAAATAGTATCACGTGGTCTGACCATGCTTCTAGAAAGTTCTCCTTGAAAGATGCTTCAACAGTTATCCCCATTCCACTATGGAGAGCTAATTCTTTTCACTGATAGGCGGCACGGATGGGCATGGATAGGCAGCACGGATGGGCACTGATAGGCGGCACTGTATTGTTTTATACTGTATTAATGGATCAGTGCCAAACAATAATGCATGCCAATCAGTGATGCCTATTGTGGGCACTGATTGGCATCCATTGTGGGTACTGATTGGCATACATGGTGGGCACTGACTGGAATCCCTGGTGGTCTAGGGTGGCATACTTTGTGCTGGGTATCCCTGGTGGTCCGGTGGCGTCCCTGGTGGTCCGGTGTGGGCATCCACGGGGGGCTGTGCTGATAATCGATCAGCACAGACTCCACCTGTCAGAGGAGCAGCCGATCGGCTCTCCTCTACTTGAGTCTGACAGGCGTGAGTGAGGAAAAGCTGATCACCGGCTCTTCCTAGTCGTGATTGGACACGGCTGATCACGTGGTAAAGAGTCTCCATTGGAGAGTCTTTACTGAGATCGTAGTTGCCGGGTGTCAGACTGACCCCCCGCAACAACGATCGTCGCGATGCGCTCCCCCGGGGGCGCACAGCAGCTCAAAATCCTGATCACATCATATGACGTCCGGTCAGGATTTTGAAACCACTTTGCCGCCGTGCTTTTGTTATAGGGCGGGCGGCAAGTGGTTAAGGATGAGAGAAACACCACAACCTACCACTGAAATGATTAATGAGTTCCTGCTAAAAATTTCCTTGCCAACACTATCCACGCAACAGTTTCCCTAAACTTACCATTCACCACGGAGGAAATTCATGAGGCAATAGATACACTCCCAACCAATAAGTCCCCGGGCCCAGATGACTTAGTGGGGGAATACTATCGCACTTCTTATCACCATATTTGGGTAAAACTTTCAACGCTGCAGCGGCCTCTTCCTCCTTTCCTCCTGAAATGCTTGAAGCGTTGATTGTGACGCTACCCAAGCCAGGGAAAGAATCCACCACCCCAGCAAATTTCACACCCATCTCCCTATTCAACACGGATTTGAAATTATACACCAAACTGATAGCCAACCGCCTGCTAGATATTTTGCCACTTCTAATAAATTCAGAGCAGACTGTATTCACCAGGGGGCGCCAAAACTCAGATGCCGGCAGACGACTAACAAACATTATTCACCTCGCTAAGACTCAGCGGAGGCCTTCTCTGCTACTGGCGTTAGATGCGGAGAAGGCCTTTGACAGGGTCCACTGGGGATATATAGATCTGGTCCTACCACAGTTTGGATTCCAGGGGCATATATTGAGGGCAATATTGGCCCTATATTCAGCACCCCTAGCCCGGGTATACACGTCAGGAATACTCTCCAAACCGTTCCAGATAACGAATGGAACTCGCCAAGGTTGCCCGCTCTCCCCTTTACTTATCAACCTGATATTAGAGCCCTTCGCTACTTTTATCAGAGAGCATCCAAACATCACAGGTTTCCAAACTCACAAATCTGAACATGTGGTCAGTCTGTGGGCTGATGACATCATTCTGATGCTTCCAAATCCTGAAAGCGTTTGGAGATCTCTGGTTCCTAGGTACGGGCACCACCAGTACGGCGAGTGCCACTTTTGTTACCACAATGCACTGAGATGGAATGAACATCTAGATCAACACATCGAGGTATTGTCTCACAGGACACCTTTTTTCTTTTCTTCTTTCAGGTTTTTTATTTTTATTTTTCTCTTTTTCATTTTTCATCTATACATGATGGCGCCCACTACTGTTGGAGCATTTATATTGCTGGTAACATGGCGTCACTATCATATATTCTATACACTGTGTCACAATAGTCCCATTGTACTTGTCACTTTTCATATCCCTTATGCAATCACACCCTTTAGTCATTTCCAATCCCATTCACTTCCATCATGTTTACATTTAGTGCTCGATGTCTTGACTTGATATTAACCCGGAATTATTGATCTTGGGGTGAGGATCACATTTTTGGTTGGTTTTTATTTTTTGGCACTACGCTTCCCTGCATTGTCACATGCATGACACTCAGGCTTCCCCACTATGTTGGAGGAAATGCGGATGTGGGGGGCCACGCTTTTCCATATTCTATGGGAATGTACAAGCATCCGTAGACTTTGGGAGAGAATACTAAAGCTATGGATCCCTAACAATCCGGGTATGGCTATTCTTTCCATGGACATAGACCTACTCCCAAAAAACACCAGCGGAATAGTAACCCACATCTTGCTGAGCACTAGACTGCTAATTATGAGGCATTGGAAGGATCGAAATCCCCCCGAGTTATGAGAAATAATATCGCCACCAATACCCATGTGATCTATGACATCATGTTCCCTTCATCTCAAGGTAAATCTCAAATTGTGGAGGCTCAATGGAAACCGCCGACTGACTGCTATCCAACTAGAAGCTTCAATTAATAAGTATGACTTATAACCACTTTACCACCGCCGCACGCCGATGTGCGTCCTATTTATGAAGAGGGATATCTCGGTAACGGGAGCAGCTGCTGCCACAACCGAGATCTCCATCTCTTCAGGAGCCGGTGGTCTCCGCGGCGGATTTGCCGTGAGATCACCGCTATCGGCGCCGGGAGAGGTGCCACCCCCCCTCCCGACACTTCCGACACTTACCGGAGCCGTCGGTAGCGGCGGAGGCGATCGGGTCTTTTTCCTAGCTGGGTATGGAGACGAGTGAGGCTAAGATGGCCCCCACTCATCTCTATACCATAGGAGGGCGGAAGCGACGTCAAAACGTCAGCTCCACCCATACCTCTTAAACGTATATTTTTATTTTATTTTTTTATTTTTTTCAAATGACTTTTTTTTTATTTTATTTTTTTTGCATTTTAGTCCAAATATGAGATGTGAGGACTTTTTGACCCCCTGGATCTCATATATAAGAGGACCTGTCATGCTTTTTTCTATTAGAAGGGATGTTTACATTCCTTGTAATAGGAATAAAAGTGATCCATTTTTTTTTAAAACAATTTAAAAATAAATAAAATCAATTAAAATAAATAAGAAAAAAATAAGTTTTTAAAAAACACCCCGTCACGACGAGCTTGCGCACAGAAGCGAGCGCATGCGTGAGTAGCGCCTGCATATAAAAACGGTGGTCAAACCACACATGTGAGGTATCGCCGTGACCGTTGGAGCGAGAGCGATAATTCTAGCCCTAGACCTCCTCTGTAACGCAAAAAATGCAACCTGTAGAATTTTTTTTTAAATGTCGCTTATGGAGATTTTTGAGGCTAAAAGTTTGATGCCATTCCACGAGCGGGTGCAATTTTGAAGCGTGACATGTTGGGTATCAATTTACTTGGGGTAACGTTATCTTTCACGATATAAAAAAATGGGCTAATTTTACTGGTGTCTTTTTTTTTTTTTTTTTTTTATTCAAAAAAGTGAATTTTTTCCAAAAAAAAGTGCGCTTGTAAGACCGCTGCGCAAATACGGTGTGAAAAAAAAAGTATTGCAATGACCGCCATTTTATTCTCTAGGGTGTTAGAACCCCCAAACATTTTATATTGTTTTTTTTCTAAGTGGTTTTCTAGCAAAAAAATGGAAAATTTATATCAAATACTTACCGTAATTTTCCTTTCCTGATGGGCTCCATGGCAGCATACGTGTAGGTTAGCCCCGCCTCCATAATTACCCAATAGGACCTCTACTCCCATAAATCTTTGCTCCAAGCTGCTATCCGTGTTCCGTAACTAGCCTACTCCAACATTTGGGAGGGAACTCCTGCTGCCATGGAGCCCATCAGGAAAGGAAAATTACGGTAAGTATTTGATATAAATTTTCCATTTTCCTGACAGGCTCCATGGCAGCATACGTGTGGGAAATAACTCGCCAAACACACCCGGGTGGGCTAAAAATGTTGAGCAAAGAAACTAGAATTTTATTTTTCATTGTCCACTGACAAAACTTGTAAACCAAAATTAACAGAAGAAAGCGCAGCTGGCTCTACACAATAATGGGAAACAAAAGTATTCATTGAAGACCAGGAAGCTGCTCTACAGATAACTTCTGGTGCGACATGTCCAACTGCTGCCCAAGAGGTCGAGATGTCCCGAGTTGAATGAGCCGTCACTGCCTCAGGAGGAACCATGCCCTTTGCCTTGTATGCCCTTTGAATCGTTTGGACCACCCAAGATGAGATTGATCTTACTGATGCTCGCATCCCTTTATTTTTGCCATGGAGAAGGACAAAAAGAAAGTCTGTTCGTCTGAACGAGGCTGTAGCGTCAAGATATTGCTTCAAGGTGCGACCAACATCCAAGGGGTGAATCTCTTGATTGTCTGACATTCTAAACGTAGGTAGCACGATCTCCTGATTTTCATGAAATACTGATGTAACTTTTGGATTTGACCCAAGCATAGGGATCAGGACCACTCTGTCCGGAAAGAAGGTTAGAAATGGTTCAACAGACCCAAGATTCCTAATTTCCAACACTCTTTTGGCTGAAGTTATTGCCACCAAAAACACCGTCTTGATAGTGAGATCTCCTAAAGACAGGGGAGCATCCAAACTTTTCCCAAGATCAGAAAGAAAGTCCAGAACTAATGGAAGGTCCCATTTGGGAAACCTGGGCCTTTTTTGAGGCCTAAGCCTGATGGCTCCTTTAAAGAATTGTTGTATTAAGGTATGATTCACCCAAGAAACTCCTGTAAAGGCTGAAATGGCTGAAACTTGTACTCTTAGAGAGCTAACTGCCAGAGACAAGTCTAACCCTGACTGAAGGAAGGACAAAATATCTTGAACTGCCGGAGAATTATATGAATTTGACCTAGAAGACATGTGGATCATAAACCTGGCCCATATACGTTCGTACACTTTATTGGTACTCTTCCGTCTGGCACTAAGAAGGGTTGGAATCGCTTCTTCTGGGCAACCCAGAGCTTCTAGCCTTCCCCTCTCAAGAACCATGCCCTGAGGTGTAGACAGGATGGGCATGGGTGTAACAGTGTGCCCTGGGACAGTAGATCTGGCCTGAGAGGCAGGGGAACTGGATCCTGATGGCTGAGGAGCAACAGCAGAGGAAACCAAGGCCTGTTGGGCCAGAATGGTATTATCGCAATGATCTCCACCTTCTCCCCTCTGAACCTCCCAAGGAACTGTAGGATTACAGGAACTGGAGGGAAGGCATAGGCTCTCTGAAACTTCCAACAATCCGTGAGAGCATCTGTCCCGAACGCCTGAGGATCCCTGAACCTCGAGTAGTATCTGTGCATCTTGCGATTGTACGGCGAAGCGAACAGATCGACCTCTGGAGATACTCCCAGAGTCAGAAGCCACTCGAAGACATCCCTGTGAAGGGACCACTCGTTGTTGTCTATTTTGACCCTTGACAGAAAATCTGCTTGAACATTCTGGACCCCTGGGATGTATACAGCAGAAATGTTGACCACATTCTTCTGAGCCCAGCTCATTATCGGTTCTACTTCTCGTAATAGAGACCAACTGCGAGTCCCTCCTTGTTTCTTTATATAGGCCACCGCAGTTGTGTTGTCCAATCTTAACATTACTGACGACCCTGCCACCAGATGGCGAAATGCTATGAGCGCTTGAAAGGCTGCTCTCAACTCCAGGATGTTGGAGACCACACACAGCGACGGGAACGACCACCTTCCTTGAGCTACTTCCATAAGGCAATGAGCGCCCCAACCTTTGTTGCTGGCATCTGAAGTTACTATTACCCAGGAAATGGGGACTATCAAATGATGGTTGCTTAGATTCTTCCCTTGAAGCCACCAGAGGAGAGACATCCTCATCGCTGGTGTAAGGAGTATGCATTGTGTTTGACTGGACGAGTCCCACTGTTGCAGAAACCCTTTCTGGAAGGGACGAGTGTGCCACTGGGCCCACTTCACCATAAGGATGGTGGCTGTCATTGTGCCAATCACCTTCAAACATTGTAGAGCTGAAAGATGAGATGATTCCCAAGCCTTGTGAATCCTGTCTCGGATCACACTGATTTTCTCCTCCGGTAGGGAGATAGTGCCTTTTAATGTGTCGAACTGAGCCCCTAGAAACACGATAACTTGAGTTGGAACCAGATGGCTCTTCTCCAGGTTCAGGAGCCAACCAAATGTCTGCAGAGTGGAGATGACTAAACTCTTGTGTTCCAGAATTTGATCTCTGTCCTGAGATAATAGGAGCAAATCGTCCAGATAATGATGGAGACAAACTCCTCCTTTGACTCGTAAAAGAGCTACTATCGCTAGGAGTTCCTTGGAGAAGACCCGAGGAGATGTTGTCAACCCGAATGGGAGACAGGTAAACTGGAGGTGTTGCTCGCCAACTGCGAAATGGAGAAATTGCTGGAAATCCCTTGCTACTGGCACGTGAAAGTATGCGTCCTTCAAATCGATTGAGATTAACCCAATCCCCTAGCTGCACCGATTGTTGGATTGTAAGAAGATGCCATCTTGAACTTTTCCTTGCGAATGAAGGAATTGAGGTGGGTCAAATCTATCACCGGCCTCCATGCGCCAGTTCTTTTCTGAACCATAAACAGAGGAGAATACATGCCTTCGCCACGTTCGTCTTCCGGCACGGGCACGGCTGCACCTTGATCCAGCAAACAACTTACGTAGGTCAATAGGACCTGTTTCTTTTCCTCTGAGCCTGGAATTGTTGTGGGAATGAACCTTAACCTCGGAGTGTTGATGAAAGTCCACTTGTGACCCGAGGAAACCGTCTTGACGGTCCAATAATCTTGAATTGAGGCCGCCCAAACATGTTGGTAGTGAAGAAGGCGAGCCCCCACCTGACATGTTTGAGCGGGCCCAATTTCAAAAAGATTTGGTAGAATCTTGATTACCTGCGGAAGCCCCCTTTGAGGTTTTCTTAAGGGAGGATTGTCTGGACCTCCAAGATCTAGAGAACTCCCGGCCGGGTCTATAACTGCGCGTTTCTCTAGCGCGATCCGAGGTCTGCCTTCTTGGAAAAATACGTTTTTGGTTTTGAAGACATCTGTCTTGAGGGAGGAACCCAGACTTCCCACCCGTGGCCTGGGATATGGCGCTATCTAGTTTATTACCAAATAAGGAGGTTCCCTCAAATGGTATACAACACCATGCCTGCTTAGATGTTGGACCCGCCAACCAGGGACAGACCCACAAAGCACGGCGTGCCGAGACTGCTGCCAACATAGCCCGAGACAGAAGGCAGGTAATGTCAATAGATGCCTCCCCCAAAAAGGCTGATGCCATTCTGATCTCCTGAATGGGAGAATCTTTAGCCGTATTCACCGAGATACCTCTCAAGAACTCCTCAACATTGTCGGCCCATGTTTCAATAGCCTTTGAGACTGCGGCTAAAGCCAAAGTTGGTTTACAAGCCATCCCTGAAGTCAGATAAATTCTTTTCAGATCTGAGTAAATTCTTCTCTCTAACGGATCTTTGAAAGATACCGTGTCTTCCAAAGGGAGAGTCACGTATTTGACTAAACGCATAAGTGCTGCGTCTACCAGAGGAGCTGATTCAAGGTGCTTCACATCATCCTCCTTAAAGGGGTACAATTTAGACACCTTTGATTGCATGGAGCTCTTCCTATCAATCTTGCTCCACTCTTCAGTAATGATTTCTCCCAATTCAGTTAGGAAAGGAAAATATTGCCGTTCCTTTTTGAGTTGTTTGAAAAACTTTCTTTGTTTGGGGAGGGGGGAAGTAGTGGGTTCTTCCCATTTTAAAGGTTCTTTCACTGCCTTGACTAGAGCAGGTACTAAAGCATAATCAAATCCTACTCCTGGATCCTCTGGATCCGATTCGCTGTCAGACAAGAGCACAGAGTGGTGGATTGGTTGAGAAGATTCCCCAGTCTCTTGTAAGAGCCCTTCACCTCCTGAAGGACATAATGGGTCTGAGGGGGATTCCATAGAGTGATGAGCTTCCCTCTGCTGCAGAGATTCCTTTACCACTCTTCTCACCATAGATTCCAAGCGTTGATCCGCACCATCTCTTTCATCTGCGACTTTAGAGAAGCAATGATCACAGAGCGATTTGTCTGATGGGACGGGCATCTTTTATGCCCCGTACACACGAGAGGGATTAAGTCTGACAGACCTCCAAAGGAGTTCCGCCGGAGTTCCGACGGAGTTCTGGCGGACTTTTCGACCGAACGGACTTGACCACACACCATCACACCAAACTCCGACGGAGTCGAACGTGATGACGTACGACTGGATTTGACGTAGGAAGTTCCTAGACAGTAGCCAATAGCTGCCCTAGCGTCGGTTTTAGTCCGTCGGAGTAGCATACACACGAGCGGATTTTTCAAAGGGGACCGGGTCCGGCGGAGTTCCGTCGGGAAAATTTAAAGCATGCTTCATTTCTAAAGTCCGTCAGACTTTAGCTTCGCTAAAGTCCGTTGCAGCCCACACACGATCGGATAGTCCGCCGGACTCAGTCCGTCGGAGTTTGGATGTCGAAAAGTCCGCTCGTGTGTACGGGGCATTACAGCCCCAACATGAATTATCTGGTCCTCTGCTTGAGTGCGAGTGACCCCTGCGTTGTTCAGATCTGGAAGACCTATGGTAACCAGACTTTGACGATGATTTATGGTGGTGCGATTTTGACGATCCACTGCGACTATGCGCACTGTAATGCGGTTCAGACCTAGAAGGGCTATAAGGAAATGTACAAAAGAGAGAGAGAGACACAGACCAGCTGGTATCAAATGCTAAAGAATACTCCACATATACACAGCAATCCAGCCATGCACATACCTGTTACAAGCGGGCAGGTCACTAGTAGGCAGTGAGGCATCCATGACTAAAGATCGCTGACTGTAACAACAATAGACCCTCATAAGCAGCCATACAAAACACAGGAGCAACAATACATCAGAGCAGATCATAACCTACCTTACACCAACCAGAGAACGGCCCCGGGAAGTCGCTGAATTTCCTGCAATCATTCCCAAGTTCTGACATCTCTCACTGTGTTTTAAATATAGCACACATGACGTCATCAGCGGCGTCAGATGCGAGATGCCCACGCGCATGCACGGGAACCAAGCCTCGCTTTGGATTGGGTCCGCGCATGCGCAGAACGCAGCGCTGGACCCGGAAAACAGGAGGAGAAAGGCTGCTGGAACGCGGAAGCGTCAGCGCCTATGCACAAGAACCAGCTGGCATATGAAAGAGACACAGGTAGAAAAAACACATAAACACTGCTGCCATGAAAAACGGAAATTTTACAGCTCACCACTCGTCTGGCCGAACAGATTCAAGCACACACCACCCATCCACCGGGCAGATAATGGCCACCTTACATAGCAGGTAATAAGCCGTGCGCACTTATCTTCGGACAAACCAAGCCTTCAGCGCTACTCTGCCATACACTCCATACCCATGCGTAACACACAGGGCCTATCGGAGGAAAATAGCTCGATAGTCGGCCGACGTGATCGTAGTGAAGATCTCTTCAGATAGGAAACACCTGTCCTATAGAGGAGGACAAAAAAGGAACACGGAGAGCAGCTTGGAGCAAAGATTTATGGGAGTAGAGGTCCTATTGGGTAATTATGGAGGCGGGGCTAACCCACATGTATGCTGCCATGGAGCCTGTCAGGAAAACTTTTTTTTATAAATTTTTTGGGGGATATTTATAACAAAAGGTAAAAAAAAATATTGCGTTTTTTTTTGTTTTGTTTTTTACCAAAAATATGTAGAAGAATACGTGTCGGCCTAAAGTGAGGAAAAATATTTTTATTTTATACATTTTTTGGGGGATATTTATTATAACAAAAGGTAAAAAAAAATTGCGTTTTTTTTTTTTTAACCAAAAATATGTAGAAGAATACGTATCGGCCTAAAGTGAGGAAAAAATATTTTTTTTATACATTTTTTGGGGGATATTTATTATAACCAAAGGTAAAAAAATATTGCGTTTTTTTTTACCAAAAATATGTAGAAGAATACGTATCGGCCTAAAGTGAGGAAAAAATATTTTTTTTATACATATTTTGGGGGATATTTATTATAACAAAAGGTAAAAAATATTGTGTTTTAAAAAAAAAAAATTAACAAAAATGTGTAGAATACGTATTGCCCTAAAGTGAGGACATTTTTTTTTTTTTATACATTTTTGGGGGATAATTATTATAACAAAAGGTAAAAAAAAATGCGTTTTTTTTTTTTTTTACCAAAAATATGTAGAAGAATACGTATCGGTCTAAAGTGAGGAGAACATTTTTTTTTATAAATATTTGGGGGATATTTATTATAACAAAAGTTAAAAAAAATTGTGTTTTTTAAAAAAAATTTTTTTACCAAAAATATGTAGAAGAATACGTATCACCCTAAAGTGAGGAAAATTTTTTAATTTTTTTATACATTTTTGGGAAAGAATATGTATCAGCCTAAAGTGAGGAATTTTTTTTTCTTTTATAATTTTTTTTGGGGGATATTTATTATAACAAAAGGTAAAAAAAAAAATTGCGTTTTTTTTTTTACCAAAAATATGTAGAAGAATACGTATCGGCCTAAAGTGAGGAAAACATTTTTTCTTTTATAAATTTTTTGGGGGATATTTATTATAACAAAAGGTAAAAAAAAATAGTGTTTTTTAAAAAAAAAAATTTACCAAAAATATGTAGAAGAATACGTATTTCCCTAAAGTAAGGAAATTTTTTAAATTTTTTTATACATTTTTTTGGGAAGAATATGTATCAGCCTAAAGTGAAGAAATTTTTTATTCTTTTTTATAAATTTTTTGGGAGGGATATTTATTATAACAAAAGGTAAAAAAAATAGCCTTTTTTTTTTCAATTTTTTTACCAAAAATATGTAGAAGAATATGTATCAGCCTAAAGTGAGGAAATTTTTTTTTTTTATAAATTTTTTTGGGGGATATTTATTATAACAAAAGGAAAAAAATATTGTGTTTTTTTTTTTTTCTTTACCAAAAATATGTAGAAGAATACGTATCGGCCTAAAGTGAGGAAATTTTTTTTATATATACATTTTTTGGAGGATATTTATTATAACAAAAGGAAAAAAAATATTGCATTTTTTTTTTACCAAAAATATGTAGAAGAATACGTATAAAAACGTATAAAATACGTATAAAAAAATAAAATTTTTCCTCACTTTAGGCCGATGCCTAAATTGAGGAAAAAATATTTTTTTATACATTTTTTGAGAGATATTTATCATAACAAAAGGTAAAAAAATATTGCGTTTTTTAAAAAAAAAATTTTTACCAAAAATATGTAGAAGAATATGTATCGGCTTAAAGTGAGGACATTTTTATTTTTTTATACATTTTTTGGGGGATTTTTTTTTACAAAAGGTAAAAAAAAATTGCGTTTTTTTTTCTTTTTTTTCAAAACACCACCAAAAGAAAATCTCTATTTGCGGGAAAAAAAAAAAAAGGAGGTGAGTTTTGTTTGAGGGCCCGCGTCGCACGACCGCGCAATTGTCACTTAAAGCGACGCAGCGCCGGATCACAAAAAAGTGCTCCGGTCATTTGGCCAGCCAAATGGTCCGGGGGCTGAAAGCAGGTTAAGAGGGTCCCGGGGGAAGGTGGCTGGAAAGGCCGAGACTTTTTTTTGGTCCCGGTCTTTTCTGTCTGGAGGAGAGATTTGGGGGTCTTATGGGACCATATACCTGTATACAGTATTCCAGGGGCAGCACAGTCCATAACACATGGTGTCATGTAGGTAAATAAGTAAAAAAAAAGATAAAAATAAATAAAAATACGGTAGCTCAGGAGATATATAAAGTTAATTGGTTGCTGAGAATAATGCATGTCGGCATGCTAAGTTTTCCCAACGCGTTTCACGTTAGTACACTCATCGGGGCCCAAATAAGTAAAAAAAAATTATATAAAAAAAAATACGGTAGCTCAGGAGATGTATAACGTTAATTTGTTGCTGGGAATAATGTATGTCGGCATCCTACGTTTTTTTCCCCAACGCGTTTCACGTTAGTACACTCATCAGGGGCCCAAATTCCTTCTTTATATAGGCCTCTCTATGTGGCCAGGCTGTGGAAAAGTCCCACACATGTGGTATCCTAATACTCAGGAGGAGGAGCAGAATTTATTTTGGGGCATTATTTGTGGTATACACATGCCACGTGAGAGAAATAACCTATTACAATGACAATTTTGTGAAAAAAAAGCAAAAAAAAATTCTTAATTTTGCAAAGAATTGTGGGAAAAAAAATGACAACATCAAAAAGCTCACTATGCCTCCTACTAAACACCTTGGAATGTCTACTTTGTAAAAAGGGGTCATTTGGGGGGTATTTGTACTTTCCTGACTTCTTTGGGTCACAAGAAGCGAGATAGTCCACCAGTACATCAGATGTGATCAATTTTGTGCGATTCGCACCACAGCTTGTAGACTCTCTAACTTTCACAAAGACCAAATAATATCCACTAATTTGGGTTATTTTTACCAAAGACATGTAGCAGTATAAATTGTGGCCAAAATTTATGAAGAAAAAAAAAATAATTAGCAAAATTTTATCACAGAAACAAAGAAAAATGCGTGTTTTTTTTAACATTTTTCGGTCTTTTTTCATTTATAGCTCAAAAAAAAAAAAAAAAAAAACCCCAGAGGTGATCAAATACCACCAAAAGAAAGATCTATTTGTGGGAAAAAAAAGGGGAAAAAATGTCATTTGGGTACAGTGTTGCATGACTGAGTAATTGTCATTCAAAATGTGAGAGCACCGAAAGCTGAAAATTGGTCTGGGCAGGAGGGGGGTTTAAAGTGCCCGGTAGGCAAGTGGTTAAAAACAACAGTGTAAAAAAAAAAGAAAAAAGCGTCTTGCCGAGCGCACGTGCAGAAGCGAACACATATTTGTAAGCGGCGGCAAACATATGGAAACGGCGTTCAAACCACACACAGATGTGAGGTATCGCCGCGATCCTTAGAGCGAGAGCGATAATTCTATCCCTAGCCCTCCTCTGTGACTCTACACTGGTAACCAGTAGGATTTTTTTTTTTTTAAACGTCGCCTATGGAGATTTTTAAGGGTAAAAGTTTGTCGCCGTTCCACAAGCGGAGCGCAATATTTTTTTGTTTTTTAAGCGTGACATGTTGGGTATCAATTTACTCGGCAGAACGTCATCTTTCACAATAATAAAAAAAATAGGTTTATTGTCTTATTTTTTATTATTATTTGTTTATTTTTATTATTTTTTACTTTAATAAAATTCTATTTAAAAAAAAAAGTGCGCTTGTATAAGCGCTGTGCAAATACGGCATGACAGAAAGTATTGAGCACCTCCTAATTAATCACGTCTCCGCCTCCGCCTGAGTCTATAATTTTTACTGGACCTGAAAATAACGTCTGGCGCATGCACAGGTAAAGCCGCGTGAAAGGGCTGTTAACGACGTCGCCAAACCCGGATGTGACGCAGGGTCGAGGGATTTTCATAAGTCTAGATTCTTTTTTTATTTTTATTTTTTTAGAACACCGGAATTCATCTGCCCTTAGTTCAGGCATCAACAGCAGGAGGGTGTGGCTTAACTGAGAAAACCACTCCCTCCCACCGCGAAGACTCCTAGGATGTATGACATCACAGTTAATAAAGAAATGTAAAAAAAAAATAATACAAATAATAATAATAAAATAAAAAAAGTGTAAAATAAATAAATAAACAAATCTCCCGTAGTTTCCTCTGTATTTAGTGATGAGAGCGGGGTGAGGAATAATCATTTATCGATTGAGAGACGGAAGGATCCACTTCAATTATACATTAGATATAAAAAAAAATACAAATAAATAAACATTAGATATAAAAAACAAAAAAACAAACAAATCACAATAAATAAATAAATAAACATTGGATATAAAAAAATACAAAAAAAAACAAAAAATAAATAAATATACATTAGATATAAAAAATACAAATAAAATACAAAAAATAAATATAGATGATACACAAAAATATAAAATAAACCAATTTTTTTTTTAATGTATAAATGTACAAAAAATAATCAATATAGAGAAAATATGAATAAAACCCTATGGTGGAGGATGTGATCACCACCCCTGGGGGGGTCCTCCATATATTGTGGAGGGGACATGTGGTGAGTATTTATTTTGGATATGAAAACTGTAATGTGATTGGTTGGTTGCTGGTCTTGTCACTTCGTGTCTCCCCTTCACACATTACATATAGAAGGTGGCCTGTCAGGCCGCTCTGTAGAATTGTGTCCGGACATGGACAATAAAGTTGTTCGGTACAAACTCTTCCAATCAGCGCCCGGCGTTCCGCGCATGCGCCCTCCACCTCGCCAGTCCCAAGATGGCGGCCCCCTGCCGGTTGCTCGGAGTCTCCTCCGCCTGGTTCTCCGCCCGCCGGCGCCTGTCCTCCCCGCCGAGCTCTGCCGCCGTCCGCAGCACCTTCCTCCGGTACCTGGAGGAAAGACACGGACACCGGCACGTCCCGTCCCGTCCTCCGCCGTCCGCCCTCGGGGGGACCCCACACTCCTATTCGTCAACGCCGGCATGAACCAGGTGATGTCACATGACAGGGGGCGGGGCCGGGAGGGTTGTCATGGTGAAGGAAGCTGCTGGGCGGTGTCTGTGTAAGATTGACAGCTGAGAGGGGCCAATGAGGGGGTTGTGTAATCTATTTATTATGACCCCGAACCAGGAAGTGTAGACGGGGTGACCCCAAACCAGGAAGTGTAGACGGGGTGACCGCTCTCTCATCATCATCATCATTATTATCAATTATAGTTTCCACCTCATCCCTTTATTATTATGTGCCCCGGATTAAAGGGGTGAGGTGACATCTCTACGATCTATAACATATTGTTGTTTGTTTGTTTTTATATATTTATTATTGCTAATATTATTTATTTTTTTAATTATTCATTTCATTAAAAAAATATATATTTTTTATTACTACCTCATTTTATTCTTATTTATTATTATAAATTGTTGTTTTTATTTCTTCTTTATTAGTATTTATTATATATAAATGATATGTAAACATCGGTGATCTATAATACAATCACACAGACAATAAATCGGTGATCAGGAGAGTCCGGAATAAACATCGGGATGTGCAGCAAATATATAATATATTCTGTGTGATCTCTGATACCGAAATCTCCCCTCCACCCCGCCGGTGACCCCTCTCACCAAATACCCCATGTTAGCCCAACATACCCCACTGTACCTCACATTGTCCTGCTGTACCCCACCATACCCGGTCGTACCCCACCATACCTCACATTACCCCATCATACCCCGCCATACTCCAAAGTACCCCGACTTACACCACTGTACCCCACCCTACACCACTGTACCCCACATTACCCCCCCATACCCCAAAGTACCCGGTCATACCCCACCATGTGTATGTAGGTTAGCTGTGAGATTGGTGGGGAGCAAATTCCTTCAACAGCTCTCCCTGCTGATTGGACATTCTACCCCACTGGGGGTGGGGGGAATTGTCCCGACTGTTGCCTGTGTATCGGTCTTTCAATAAAGAGTTCTTGGTGGTCGGCAACCAAAGCTGAATACTGCCTAGTTTGTGGTTGCATGTGGTGGGGAAGATCTGATATCAGACGGGGAGGAAGTGGTATATGGTGAAAGCACTCAGGCGGCGGGTGGGACGTTGCATTACGGAGAGCGGGTAGGGTGGTTGTGTAAGTATTTCCCGGTGCCATCATCAACAGACACCAGGGAGGGTGCGCAGACAGGTGGGGGATGTGCAGTAGGTCGGACCTTCATCTTCCCAGGAGTATTTCACAAGATTTCAATTGGTCTGTTAGGCTACACCATGTACTCTGGTTGCACCATGAGACCCCCCATCATTGTGGCAGAAGGTGGTTACCCCGAGGAGGATGTCCTCTGTGGGTGTTTACAAGGGTGAATGTGCTTTGTGTTCCCGTCCATCATTCATGTGGTCATTTTACAGGCAGAGGCCCTAACACCGGCAATCTGCAGAGCTGGGGCTGGCAATCTCCGAGATCAGAAGAAGCTGCAACCCGTAAACTCCTTGCTACACTTAGGTCATGCTTGTGCATGTGCAGGGCTCCCGGAGTCTACTTACTCCATGTCTACCATCAACTCTCCTTGTTTTCACTAAGAGGAGGGGACAGCCTAGTGGGGTCTACCGTGGTCTAGTCAGGACCTTCTGTACTCGGATTTGGGCAATAACCCACCCCGAGGCTGAACTAGAAACATTAGATGTGGATCCGGCAACATTCAATGGATGGGCTCCTAGATGTAACCTCCATGCAAGGGTTGCATGGACCATTCAATGGATGGGCTCCTAGGCGTGACCTCCATGTAAGGGTTGCATGGACCTTTCAATGGATGGGCTCCTAGGCGTGACCTCCATGTAAGGGTTTCATGGACCCTTCCATGGACGGGCTCCTAGGAGTGACCTCCATGTAAGGGTTGCATGGACCATTCAATGGACGGGCTCCTAGGCGGGACCTCCATGTAAGGGTTGCATGGACCATTCAATGGACGGGCTCCTAGGCGGGACCTCCATGTAAGGGTTTCATGGACCCTTCCATGGACGGGCTCCTAGGAGTGACCTCCATGTAAGGGTTGCATGGACCATTCAATGGACGGGCTCCTAGGCGGGACCTCCATATAAGGATTGCATTGACCCCCCCCCGCCAGATTGCGGTGATCTCTGCCGCTTACTGGAGCCGTCGGTAGCGGTGGAGACAATTGGGTCCTCTCCCCCTCAGTGCCTGGATGTTGGGTGAGGGAAAGACGGCCCCGCCCATCTCCATAGCATTGGAGGGTGGGCGAGCGGAGGGCAAGGGAGCGGAGTGGAGGGCGAGCGGAGTGGAGGTCGAGCCTTACAAGTTGGGTTTCGGGTCCGCCAAGAGCGCACTACATTGCGTTACCACCGTGAGCTCCCCACTGTGGAAATTTTATGTTGAAGTGCCTTTGTTTTGATGAAAAGGATGGAAGTGCAATAATTGAAGATTTCATGGGTTGTTTTAATAAATAGTTTTACTATATTTCACTATTGGAAGCACCTTTTTATCTTTACATGGTGCAGTGAGAATTGTTTATCCCTTTCATGACTTAAGCCTATTTCTGACCTTTGATGTTTACAAGTTAAAATCCGTATTTTTTGCTAGAAAATTACTTAAACCCCCCCCCAAACATTTTATATATATTTTTTTATTTTTAGCAGAGAATCTAGAGAATAAAACAGCGATTGTTGCAATATTTTATGTCACACAGTATTTGTGCAGCGGCGTTTTAAATACAACTTTTTGGGGAAAAGGGACATTTTCATGAATTAAAAAAAAAAACATTATAATTGCACACACTCGTGGAATGGCGACAAACTACGGTACCTAAAAAAAAAAAATCTCCATAGACGATGCTTTAATTTATTTTCCGGTTACCAGGTTAGAGTTACAGAGGAGGTCTAGTGCTAGAATTATTGCTCTCGCTCTGACGATCGCGGCGATACCTCACATGTGTGATTTGAACACCGTTTACATATGCGGGCGCGACTTCCGTATGCGTTTTCTTTGCTGCGTGAGCTCGCGGTGACAGGGGCGGTTCAAAAAAATAAATTCTTATTTATTTTAAAATTAATTAATTGTTTTAAAATAAATATATAAATAAAAAAAAATGTATCACTTTTATTGCTGTCACAAGGAATATAAACATCCCTTGTGACAGTAATAGGTGGTGACAGGTCCTCTTTAAGGAGAAATCGGAAGACCTCCAATCCCTCCTTTGCACTTCAAAGTATTTAAATCACCATTTTTAAAAACCGGTGCCATTGACAGCCGAATAAAGAGGAAGTGACGTCATGACGTCACTTACGTGTTTTTGATTCGGAGGCTGGAATGAAGCCGCTTACAGCTCCATCCCAGTCTGTCCCTAGCCGCCAGAAGCAGCGGATTGTTGATCGGGGTTCCCGTTGGAACCCGTTGTTCATTTATATTGTTTTATGTTTTACCAAGATCACTACCATGAATTACCCCTAGGGGTCAGTGACATTCAGGTTATCTTCATACCATATCTATATCATCATTACACCCACAGGCCTCCATTCAAGTCCCGACCCGACCCCCTCTTTGGTTCCTATATAGGAGGCTTGTCGGTGTATAGTTTCTGGTAGAGACTGGTCATACCCCTCCTTGCCTAATCGCTGCTAATCCTGTAGAAGCTTTTTAAGTGAAAACGTTTGTCACCGTTCTACCAGCGGGGCGCAATTTTCAAGCGTGACGCGTTGGGTATTAATTTACTCGGTGTAACAACATTATCTTTTATTTTTAACTCAAAAAAAGTGTATTTTTTTCCCAAAAAATTGTGTTTGTAAGATCGCCGTGCAAATACGGTGTGACATAAAGTAATGCAACAACCGCCATTTTATTCTCTAGGGTGTCTGAAAAAAAAAGATGGATTCGAATGTGATGACATACGACCGGACTAGAATAAGGAAGTTCATAGCCAGTAGCCAATAGCTGCCCTAGCCTCGGTTTTCGTCCGTCGGACTAGCATACAGACGAGCACATTTTTTTATTTTTTTTTTTTATTTTTTTTTTCAAGTCCATCGCAAAGATTTGAAACGTGTTTAATTTCTGGGTCTGTCTGACTTTTTTGGGGACAGAAAAGTCCGCTGGAGCGCCACACACGATCGAATTGTCCGATGGATTCCGGTCCGCCAGACCTAGTGCGTCAAAGTCCAATCGTGTGTACGCGGCATTCGTTTTCTTTATATAGCACACACCGAGGTGGGAGATGGACAAAGCCTCCCAGCTCATAACAAGTCCAAATCTAGAGGTAAAGGAAATCTTCTGACACCTTTTTGGAGAAGCCCTGAAGTGTGCAACTAAACGCAATCATAGAGCCAACGCCTGATGGGTTTTACTTCCTCTTTATTCCCCTGCATAGTGAAAGCATAATGGGCTGCTCTGCATCACCTTGCATACTCTGCATCGCATCGCATACTCTGCATCGCATACTCTGCATCGCATCGCATACTCTGCATCGCATACTCTGCATCGCCTTGCATACTCTGCATCGCATTGCATACTCTGCATCACATTCTCTGCATCGCCTTGCATACTCTGCATCACATTCTCTGCATCGCCTCGCATACTCTGCATCACATACTCTGCATCGCCTTGCATACTCTGCATCCCATCGCATACTCACCCATTATGTGGCACTTCCCTGCAAACGAAGCCTGCGATGTCCGCACTGGTGGAAGTGTCCATCTTCACCCCTCTTCCCTCCAGGACCACGGACTCCCGCTCTGTAACTGGCGCCACGCTAGCGGCCAAAAAGCAACGCTAAAACTAGCGGCGCTTTACCGCCACCGCTCTCACCGCCCCAGTGTGAACGAAGCCTTAAAGTGGTTGTAAAAAAAAAAAAACCCTTACACACCAGTTTTTCCCTACAGGTAAGTCTATAATAAGGCCTATAATGAGACTTACCTGTAGGTACTGGAAACATCTCCAAAACTTGGACACATTTAGGGGGATATTTACCATATACGCGCGTGCCGACATCATCAGCGCGTGTGCACTGAGGTGCCGTATCTACAGGGCCCCATGCTGTGGCCATCTGCTCCCACGGTCCACGGGCCCCAGAAGGAAGAGGGGTGAAGATGGACACGGCCACCATTGGGGACATCGCGGGCTTCGTTTGCTGGTAAGTGACACATAATGGGCTAGTGCCTACTAGGTACGAGATCTGCCACAGAAGAGCTGCCCTGTTAGTAGTAGTAATTATTTTAATAATATTGGCAATATTATAATATATATTATTTATAATATTAATATTGTTGTTGCTATAATTATGCATTATTTATTTTTTTCAAATATTTGCATTATTACCATTATTATTCCAATGTAATATTATTATTTTTTTATTAAGATTTTTTTTTTATTAAGATTTATTATTGATAATACTGTTGTTGTTTATTTTTTGTATTAGTGGAAAATGTCGTTTTTTTTATTTTATTACTAATAATAATCATCATAAAGTAATAATAACAATACATTGCAGTAGTAATTAAAAAAAAAATATAAATAAAAAATAAAAATAAATTAAAAAAAAAAAAAAAAAATATATATATATATATATATATATATATATTATATATTTATTATTATATAATTTTGATTTTTTTATTATTATTTATATATTTTTTATTAATTACTACTGCAATGTATTGTTGTTATTACTTTATGATGATTATTATTAGTAATAAAATAAAAAAAAATAATAATAGTATTTTTCAATAATATTGTTATTAGTCTGGGGTCACCTACAGAAGCAGTGTATTTATCCACACAGCACCAAGACCTTCACCCAATCACCATGGAATACAGGCAGATACTGATTGTCCAAGAACAGGATGGGAGGTGGTGCGATAGTCATGGCATCCCCCCCTGACCTTCATACAGCATCCTATCCTTGGTTGATCCTTCTAGTCACACGGCTGAAGGTGTGACTTGTTGTCAGATCTTAGGGGATTGAGATGTGTAGATGGCAGTAAATGTTGATGGACGGATGGTGTTGAAGGCCCCTCACTCTTGGTTCCAGGATGGTGGTTCCAGTGTGACAGAGATGGCCACTTTCACATCTTCTGGAAACCAGTTGTCCTCTGTGTCCAAAATGTGACCACATAATATCTACAAGGTCAGGAAATACCGGACCATTGGAGTAACGGAGTCATCCCGAATGTAGCCAGAGTGTCTGAGAAACTCAGGAGAATACTAAACCAACATCTCATCCCTGTGTCCTTCAAACCCAACAAAACACTGAGCCAGAAGCCATCCAGAAGACCTGACACAAGTGTGGAAGACACGGGATGTCTTTGGCCCCCCACCTCTATTCATGGATGGTTGTTCCAATGTGACAGAGATGGCCACTTTCACCTTTAATGGAAACCAGTTGTCCTCTCTATCCAAAATGTGACTTCATAATAATATCTACAAGGTCAGGAAATACCGGACCATTGGAGTAACGGAGTCATCCCGAATGTAGCCGGAATGTCGGAGAATATTTAACCAACATCTCATCCCTGTGTCCTTCAAACCCAACAAAACACTGAGCCAGAAGCCACCCAGAAGAGGGATGTCTTTGGCCCCCCCCACCTCTATTCATGGATGGTGGTTCCAATGTGACAGAGATGGCCACTTTCACCTCTAATGGAAACCAGTTGTCCTCTCTATCCAAAATGTGTCTTCAACATCTACAAGATCAGGAAATACTCCTCTGGACCATTGAACAAAGAAAAGAAGCAGAACACAAGGAGTAACGGAGTCACCCTGAATAGCTGGAGTGTTGGAAAAACTCAGAAGGATTTTCAACAAACATCTCATCCCGGTGTCTATCAAGCCCAGCGATACTGAAGCTTCAACATCCTAAAGACCCAACACCAGGGACGTAACAAGGTAGGTGCAGTGCACAAAGATCTCCACATTGGGTATTCAACCTCCCAACACACCAATAGCCTGACATAGGAGACTGAATTCTATAGGTCAGCAGTCTTCATACATTGCAAGGAAAAAGGACATAAAGTACTTCTGAGGACTGTGAGGTCGTATTTTGGTCAGAGAGGACCACTGGTATGGAAGAGGCCATCTACATCACACTGGAGCAACCATCCATGCAGGGCTGGTGCAAGGATTTTTGACACCCTAGGCAAAACCTAATTTTGCTGCCCCTCTTGGCTCCACCCCTAACTCCACCCCCTATGCCCTGCCCATGTATACCCCACCTTTTTGATGAAGCACCCATCAAATGCAGCCTCACCAGTGCCCATCAAATGCAGCCTACCAGCGCCCATCAAATGCAGCCTACCAGCGCCCATCAAATGCAGCCTACCAGCTCCCATCAAATGCAGCATACCAGTTTCCATCAAATACAGCATACCAGCGCCCATCAAATGCAGCCTCACCAGCGCCCATCAAATGCAGCATACCAGCTCCCATCAAATGCAGCATACCAGTTCCCATCAAATGCAGCCTCACCAGCGCCCATCAAATGCAGCCTCACCAGCGCCCATCAAATGCAGCCTCACCAGCGCCCATCAAATGCAGCATACCAGCGCCCATCAAATGCAGCATACCAGCGCCCATCAAATGCAGCCTCACCAGCGCCCATCAAATGCAGCCTCACCAGCGCCCATCAAATGCAGCATACCAGCGCCCATCAAATGCAGCCTCACCAGCGCCCATCAAATGCAGCCTCACCAGCGCCCATCAAATGCAGCATACCAGCTCCCATCAAATGCAGAATAACAGCTCCAATCAAATGCAGAATACCAGCGCCTCTCAATGAATGTTTGCTTGCTTTCATTCATTCGGGAGTTGTGACGCGGCCCTCCACCACTGCTGTGCCTCTGACACTATGCGAAGGAAGCAGCGGCTGCCTGCTGATGCTGAAACTTAGTCGCTTGCTGCAGAGAGAAGAGAGTAGAAAGACCAGTGGCCGGGCGTCCCCCCTAGGCAGCAGTGCGTGCCCTAAGCAGCTGCCTAGTTTGCCTAGTGGTAGCACCGGCCCTGCATCCATGAATAGAGGTGAGGGTCAAAGGCATTGCATGTCTTCCACCTTTTGTGTTGGGTCTTCTGGATCTCCAAGCTTCTGTCTCAGTGTATTTCTGGGCTTGAAGAACACGGGGCTCAGATGTTTACTAAAGACCCTTCTGAGTTCTCCCGACACTCCAGCTACATATAAGATGACTATATTACTTTGTGTCTTCTGCTTCTCCCCTCTTTTTTCGATGGGCCCATGTTTCCATGTTTTTCTTGACCTTGTGGATGTTATAAAGCGAACATTTCTGGACAGAGGACAATGCCCCAACATAGGAGGGTGAATTCTAGAGGTCAGGACTCGGCGGTCTTCCTACACGTTAAAGAAAAAGGATATACTGTACTTTTGAGGCCACTGAGTTTCTCAGTTCGGTCAGAGAGGACAACTGGTTTACACGAGGCATCAAAAAGGCCATCTACATCAAATTGGAACCACCATCATTGAATTGGGGAAGGGGCATTCTACACCATCTGTCACCATATATAATGCCACATTAACGGTTTACACATTCAGTCACGTGATATGGAGGATTAACACCTATGCAGACATACTGACTCCAAAGATGGGATGATGTACTGTAACTAGAACAAGGTGGCTCCACAATTCTCACACCTTCGTCCTGTTTTTGGACCATCAACATCTACACCTTCCATGGTGATTCCATCATAATGGGATCATCCTTGGAATAAATAATGAAGGGGCCATGACCAGGGTATAGATGGGGTAATGGGAAAAAAAGCTTGGAGAAGCTTCAAAAGGTCTTCAACATTCCAGAACATGTCCAGGTGGTGGAATGCATTTTATACATGCTGAATATTCTTGTCTGTTTATATGACTCAGGGGGGTCGGTTACATCCATGGTAATGTGGTATACTCTTTCAGTTTAAGCCGGTCTTCCTGGGCACAGTGGACCCTCGTAGTGAGATGGCGCAATACCGCAGGGTGGTGAACAGCCAGAAGTGTGTGCGAGCCGGGGGGAAGCACAACGACCTGGAGGATGTGGGCCGAGACGTCTACCATCACACCTTCTTCGAGATGCTGGGGAACTGGTCATTTGGTGATTACTTCAAGGTATGAAGATAAGTTGTGGGCACTTTGGAGTGTTGTCCTCCATGTATTAGCTATGGAGGGTTCACAGCTTTTCAGCAGCACCCAACTACCCCAGATTGAGGAAGGAGATCCACCTACAGAGCTTGTCTCTAACTAGACATTGCTGTAGAGCACTGACCACCCCAGACTGAGGCAGGAGATCCACCCACAGAGCTTGTCTCTAACTAGACATTGCTGTAGAGCACTGACCACCCCAGATTCAGAAAGGAGACCCACCCACAGAGATTCCGTCTCTCACCAGACATTGCTGTAGAGCACTGACCACCCCAGATTCAGGAAGGAGACCCACCCACTGACATTCCGTCTCTCACCAGACATTGCTGTAGAGCACTGACCACCCCAGATTGAGGAAGGAGACCCACCCACAGAGCTTCCATCTCTAACTAGACATTGCTGTAGAGCACTGACCACCCCAGATTGAGGAAGGAGACCCACCCACAGAGCTTGTCTCTAACTAGACATTGCTGTAGAGCACTGACCACCCCAGATTCAGGAAGGATACCCACCCACAGAGATTCCGTCTCTCACCAGACATTGCTGTAGAGCACTGACCACCCCAGATTCAGGAAGGAGACCCACCCACGGAGCTTGTCTCTAACTAGACATTGCTGTAGAGCACTGACCACCCCAGATTCAGGAAGAAGACCCACACACTGAGATTCCGTCTTTTACCAGACATTACTGTAGAGCACTGACCAACCCAGATTCAGGAAGGAGACCCAACCACAGAGCTTGTCTCTAACTAGACATTGCTGTAGAGCACCGACCACCCCAGATTCAGGAAGGAGACCCACCCACTGAGATTCCGTCTCTCACCAGACATTGCTGTAGAGCACTGACCACCCCAGATTCAGGAAGAAGACCCACACACTGAGATTCCGTCTTTTACCAGACATTACTGTAGAGCACTGACCAACCCAGATTCAGGAAGGAGACCCACCCACGGAGCTTGTCTCTAACTAGACATTGCTGTAGAGCACCGACCACACCAGATTCAGGAAGAAGACCCAACCACAGAGCTTGTCTCTAACTAGATATTGCTCTAGAGCACTGACCACCCCAGATTCAGGAAGGAGACCCACCCACTGAGATTCCGTCTCTCACCAGACATTGCTGTAGAGCACTGACCATCCCAAATTGAGGAAGGAGACCCACCCACAGAGCTTGTCTCTAACTAGACATTGCTGTAGAGCACTGACCACCCCAGATTCAGGAAGGAGACCCACCCACTGAGATTCCGTCTCTCACCAGACATTACTGTAGAGCACTGACCACCCCAGATTCAGGAAGGAGACCCACCTACAGAGATTCCGTCTCTCACCAGACATTGCTGTAGAGCACTGACCACCCCAGATTCAGGAAGGAGACCCACCCACTGAGATTCCGTCTCTCACCAGACATTGCTGTAGAGCACTGACCATCCCAAATTGAGGAAGGAGACCCACCCACAGAGCTTGTCTCTAAATAGACATTGCTCTAGAGCACTGACCACCCCAGATTCAGGAAGGAGACCCACCCACTGAGATTCCGTCTCTCACCAGACATTACTGTAGAGCACTGACCAACCCAGATTCAGGAAGGAGACCCACCCACAGAGCTTGTCTCTAACTAGACATTGCTGTAGAGCACTGACCACCCCAGATTCAGGAAGAAGACCCACACCCACACACTGAGATTCCGTCTTTTACCAGACATTACTGTAGAGCACTGACCAACCCAGATTCAGGAAGGAGACCCACCCACGGAGCTTGTCTCTAACTAGACATTGCTGTAGAGCACCGACCACACCAGATTCAGGAAGGAGACCCACCCACAGAGATTCCATCTCTAACTAGACATTGCTGTAGAGCACTGACCACTCCAGATTCAGGAAGGAGACCCACCCACAGAGATTCCGTCTCTCACCAGACATTGCTGTAGAGCACTGACCATCCCAAATTGAGGAAGGAGACCCACCCACAGAGCTTGTCTCTAACTAGACATTGCTGTAGAGCACCGACCACACCAGATTCAGGAAGAAGACCCACCCACTGAGATTCCGTCTCTCACCAGACATTGCTGTAGAGCACTGACCACCCCAGATTCAGGAAGGAGACCCACCCACAGAGATTGCGTCTCTCACCAGACATTGCTGTAGAGCACTGACCATCCCAAATTGAGGAAGGAGACCCACCCACAGAGCTTGTCTCTAACTAGACATTGCTGTAGAGCACCGACCACACCAGATTCAGGAAGAAGACCCAACCACAGAGCTTGTCTCTAACTAGACATTGCTCTAGAGCAGTGACCACCCCAGATTCAGGAAGGAGACCCACCCACTGAGATTCCGTCTCTCACCAGACATTGCTGTAGAGCACTGACCACCCCAGATTCAGGAAGGAAACCCACCCACAGAGATTCCGTCTCTCACCAGACATTGCTGTAGAGCACTGACCATCCCAAATTGAGGAAGGAGACCCACCCACAGAGCTTGTCTCTAAATAGACATTGCTCTAGAGCACTGACCACCCCAGATTCAGTAAGAAGACCCACACACTGAGATTCCGTCTCTCACCAGACATTGCTGTAGAGCACTGACCAACCCAGATTCAGGAAGGAGACCCACCCACAGAGCTTGTCTCTAACTAGATATTGCTGTATAGCACCAACCACCCCAAATTGAGGAAGAAGACCCACCCACAGAGCTTGTCTCTAACTAGACATTGCTGTAGAGCACTGACCACCCCAGATTCAGGAAGGAGACCCACCCACTGAGATTTCGTCTCTCACCAGACATTGCTGTAGAGCACTGACCACCCCAAATTGATTAAGGAGACCCACCCACAGAGCTTGTCTCTAAATAGACATTGCTGTAGAGCACTGACCACACCAGATTAAGGAAGGAGACCCACCCACTGAGCTTGTCTCTAAATAGACATTGCTGTAGAGCACTGACCACCCCAGATTCAGGAAGGAGACCCACCCACTGAGATTCCGTCTCTCACCAGACATTGCTATAGAGCACTGACCACCCCAGATTCAGGAAGGAGACCCACCCACTGAGATTCCCTCTCTCACCAGACATTGCTGTAGAGCACTGACCAACCCAGATTCAGGAAGGAGACCCACCCACAGAGCTTGTCTTTAACTAGACATTGCTGTAGAGCACTGACCACCCCAGATTCAGGAAGGAGACCCACCCACAGAGATTTCGTCTCTCACCAGACATTGCTGTAGAGCACTTACCACCCCAGATTCAGGAAGGAGACCCACCCACAGAGCTTCAGTCTCTCACCAGACATTACTGTAGAGCACTGACCACC
>NW_027507746.1:3618098-3951049 GCF_037356315.1 Lithobates pipiens
GCCCAACAGGTCTTCTCATCCAACATAAAACATAAACATGGGAAGAAATTCCCACATCTCCATATTAATGGCCATGAGAGGAAGGGGCAAATCCATTTTAATGGCCATGAGGGGAAGGGGCAAATCCATTTTAATGGCCATGAGGGGAAGGGGCAAATCCATTTTAATGTCCATGAGGGGGAGGGGCAAATCCATTTTAATGGCCATGAGGGGAAGGGGCAAATCCATTTTAATGGCCATGAGGGGAATGGGTCAACTCCATAATAATGGCCATGAGGGGAGGGGTCAACTCCATAATAATGGCCATGAGGGGAGGGGTCAACTCCATAATAATGGCCATGAGGGGAAGGGTCAACTTCATAATAATGGCCATGAGGGGAGGGGTCAACTCCATAATAATGATCATGAGGGGAGGGGTCCACTCCATAATAATGGCCATGAGGGGAGGGGTCCACTCCATAATAATGGTCATGAGGGGAGGGGTCAACTCTATAATAATGGCCATGAGGGGAAGGGTCAACTCTATAATAATGGCCATGAGGGGAAGGGTCAACCCTATAATAATGGCCATGAGGGGAATGGGTCAACTCCATAATAATGGCCATGAGGGGAGGGGTCAACTCCATAATAATGGCCATGAGGGGAGGGGTCAACTCCATAATAATGGCCATGAGGGGAGGGGTCCACTCCATAATAATGGCCATGAGGGGAGGGGTCAACTCCATAATAATGGTCATGAGGGGAGGGGTCAACTCTATAATAATGGCCATGAGGGGAAGGGTCAACTCTATAATAATGGCCATGAGGGGAAGGGTCAACCCTATAATAATGGCCATGAGGGGAGGGGTCAACGCCATATTAATGGCCATGAGGGGAGGGGTCCACTCCATAATAATGGTCATGAGGGGAGGGGTCAACTCTATAATAATGGCCATGAGGGGAAGGGTCAACGCCATATTAATGGCCATGAGGGGAGGGGTCCACTCCATAATAATGGTCATGAGGGGAGGGGTCAACTCTATAATAATGGCCAGGAGGGGAAGGGTCAACTCTATAATAATGGCCATGAGGGGAGGGGTCAACTCCATAATAATGGCCATGAGGGGAGGGGTCAACTCCATAATAATGGCCATGAGGGGAGGGGTCCACTCCATAATAATGGTCATGAGGGGAGGGGTCAACTCTATAATAATGGCCATGAGGGGAAGGGTCAACTCTATAATAATGGCCATGAGGGGAAGGGTCAACTCTATAATAATGGCCATGAGGGGAGGGGTCAACTCCATAATAATGGCCATGAGGGGAGGGGTCAACTCCATAATAATGGTCATGAGGGGAGGGGTCAACTCTATAATAATGGCCATGAGGGGAAGGGTCAACCCTATAATAATGGCCATGAGGGGAGGGGTCAACTTCATAATAATGGCCATGAGGGGAGGGGTCAACTCTATAATAATGATCATGAGGGGAGGGGTCCACTCCATAATAATGGCCATGAGGGGAGGGGTCAACTCTATAATAATGATCATGAGGGGAGGGGTCCACTCCATAATAATGGCCATGAGGGGAGGGGTCCACTCTATAATAATGGCCATGAGGGGAGGGGTCAACTCCATAATAATGGTCATGAGGGGAGGGGTCAACACTATAATAATGGCCGTGAGGGGAGGGGTCAACTCCATAATAATGGCCATGAGGGGAGGGGTCAACTCCATAATAATGGTCATGAGGGGAGGGGTCAACTCTATAATAATGGCCATGAGGGGAAGGGTCAACTCTATAATAATGGCCATGAGGGGAAGGGTCCACTCCATAATAATGGCCATGAGGGGAGGGGTCAACTCCATAATAATGGCCATGAGGGGAGGGGTCCACTCCATAATAATGGCCATGAGGGGAGGGGTCCACTCCATAATAATGGCCATGAGGGTGAGGGGTCAACTCAATAATAACGACCATGAGGGTGAGGGGGCAACTCCATATTGATAGCCATGATTCTGGATTGGCCAACCAGCTGATGTAGGTGAGATGGTCAGAGGTCCATAAAACTTTCGGCTATATAGAGTATCTGTTGATTTTGGGTGAATCAATAAAGATTTCATCAGCATAAAAAGGGGCGGGAGCCGCCCAGATTGCTCCACCTTCACACATTGCTGCCCTCATAGTGGAGAAGGTTGGGACACGGGTGTATAAAATATGGAGGACGAGGAGCTCCTAGAGAACATTCCTGATGTAGGAGGACATTGTTCCGGGTCTGATGTCTGACTTTCTTTCTTTCCCTCGGTCAGAGAGGCGGACCGGACTCTGAGACAGCTGCCCCAACACCATGTGGACACGGGGATGGGTCTGGAGAGGTTGGTGACCATCCTTCAAGGGAAACGTTCCAACTACGCCACCGACCTGTTCACCCCCATTCTGGAGGAGATCGAGAGGGTGAGCATTGTGTGTGTGGGGGGGAGGGGTGTCCCTGATGACGATACCCCTAGTGATGGTGTGACCATTGTTTGTGTGTTCCGGGAGAATATACCCCTGGTGGTATTGAACCCCACATTGATATAGGGGGGTTATTGTCACTTCCCCTCACCTACATTCCTGACAGGGGTATTTTTTCACATACAGGGATCCGTGTCTACTGAGAGAGACAGTACAGGAGATACAGGAGTGTACCTGAGGCTGCATAGAGACACCGGGGTCATAGAGGTACTCGGGGTGCTGTGGAGTTATAGGGTGACACGGGATGATCCGGGGTCACTCTTTGAGATAGGATGCTCTGGGGTTTGGGGTGACACGGATGCTGTGGGGAGGGGGGGGTCACTGGTGACACAGAATGATGGGTGATGTAGAAAGCTCTGGGGTCATTGATGACACAGGAGTCACTGGAGATGATGGGGTCCTGCACTGGGCAAGACTTACCTGCACCCTCAGACACCTGTGTGTATCCTGAGTTCCTCCATGTCTCGTGACTCCTCCATGCAGTCTAGTAGCCCCCCAGGACCTAGTCCCCCTGAATCCTGCCTCTCAGTACCCAGCCCCCCAGTACCCATCCCCTCAGTACCCTACTTCTCAATACCCAACCCCCCCAGTACTCTGTCTCCCAGTAGCCAGCACCTCCGTATCAAACCCCAACCCCTCACTAACCAACCTCTCAGTAACCCAACCCCTCAGTACCCAGCCCCCCAGTACCCTACTTTTCAGTACCCAACTCCTCAGTAACCCAACCCCTCAGTACCCAGCCCTCCAGTATTCTACTTCTTGGTACCCAGCCCTTCAATATCCAACCCTTCAATATCCAACCCTTCAATATCCAACCCTTCAATATCCAACCCTTCAGTACCCAGCCCCTCAATATCCAACCCTTCAGTACCCAGCCCCTCAATATCCAACCCTTCAGTACCTAGCCCCTCAATATCCAACTCTTCAGTACCCAGCCCCTCAATATCCAACCCTTCAGTACCTAGCCCCTCAATATCCAACCCTTCAATATCCAACCCTTCAGTACCCAGCCCCTCAATATCCAACCCTTCAGTACCCAGCCCCTCAATATCCAACCCTTCAGTACCCAGCCCCTCAATATCCAACCCTTCAGTACCCAGCCTCTCAATATCCAACCCTTCAGTACCCAGCTCCTCAATATCCAACCCTTCAGTACCCAGCCCCTCAATATCCAACCCTTCAGTACCCAGCCCCTCAATATCCAACCCTTCAGTACCCAGCCCCCCAGTACCCTACTTTTCAGTAACCAACCTCTCAGTACCCAGCCCCCCAGTACCCTACTTTTCAGTACCCAACTCCTCAGTACCCAGCCCCTCCAGTATCCTACGTCTTGGTACCCAGCCCCCCAGTATCCTACATCTCAGTACCAAACCCCTCAGTAACCCAACCCCTCAGTACCCAGTCCCCCCCCAGTATCCTACTTCTTGGTACCCAGCTCTTCAATATCCAGCCCCTCAGTACCCAACCCCCCAGTATCCTACTTCTTGGTCCCCAGCCCCTCAGTCCCCAGCCCCTCAATATCCAACCCCTCAGTACCCAACCCCCCACTATCCTACGTCTTGGTACCCAGCCCCTCAATATCCAACCCCTCAGTACCCAGCCCCTCAGTACCCAGCCCCTCAGTACCCAGCCCCTCAGTACCCAACCCCTTAGTACCCAATCCCTCAGTACCAAACGCCTCAATATCCAAACCCCTCAATATCCAACTCCTCAGTACCCAACCCCTGGGCATCTTGTGTCACCCAGTGACCTCACAGCACCCTGTGTCTTCCAATAACCCCAGAACATCTTGTACCATCCTGTGATTCCAATGTGCCCTGAGTGCCTCTGTGACCCCGGTGTCTCCATGCAGCGTTGGGTTTGCCCCTGTCATTCAGGTGATTATCTAATCAGTTTTTAAAATTATCGATGACCCCCGCTGAGACCACCGCCTGTGGAAGGGAATTCCACATCCTTGCTGCTCTTACACTAAAGAACCCTCTACATAGTTGAAGGTCAAACCTCTTTTCTTCTAATTTTAATGAGTGGCCCTTCTGCAAAAAAGTTTTCTCCCTATTGTGGGGTTACCAGTACGGTATTTATATATTGTGGGGTCACCAGTATGGTATTTATATATTGTGGGGTCACCAGTCCGGTATTTATATATTGTGGGGTCACCAGTCCGGTATTTGTATATTGTGGGGTCCCCAGTCCGGTATTTATATATTGTGGGGTCCCCAGTCCGGTATTTATATATTGTGGGGTCACCAGTCCGGTATTTATATATTGTGGGGTCACCAGTCCGGTATTTGTATATTGTGGGGTCACCAGTCCAGTATTTGTATATTGTGGGGTCACCAGTCCGGTATTTGTATATTGTGGGGTCACCAGTCTGGTATTTGTATATTGTGGGGTCACCAGTCCGGTATTTGTATATTGTGGGGTCACCAGTCCAGTATTTGTATATTGTGGGGTCACCAGTCCGGTATTTATATATTGTGGGGTCACCAGTCCGGTAGTTGTGTATTGTGGGGTCACCAGTCCGGTATTTGTGTATTGTGGCGTCACCAGTCCGGTATTTATATATTGTGGGGCCATCAGTATGGTATTGCACCCTTACATTTCTTGTTGCATTCTTTGTGAAGTTGGAATACTGATGATCTTTCAACCCTGTATTTTTAGAAGGCCTTCTCCTTTTCTTTTATATGCATTTTTACATTGGAGCCATCCAGGACTTTTGTTCGCTCTTTTAAATTTTTATTTACCAATGGGATGCATTGGCTAATGCCCTTAAAGCAAACCCATGTCTCCTCCATGTTCTTTGTTCCTAAGAACACTGGGGGTCCTAGTAGATGATGGGCTCAGCAATGCCAAGCTGCTGCTAACAAAGCAAACAGAATATTGGCATTAAAAAGGATCAACTCCAGAGACAAAAGGATAATTCTCCCCTCTACAAGACTCTGGTCCGGCCGCACCTGGAGTATACTGTCCAGTTCTGGGCACCAGTCCTCAGGAAGGATGTACTGGAAATGGAGCGACTACAAAGAAGGGCAACAAAGCTAATAAAGGGTCTGGAGGATATTAGATATGAGGAAAGGTTGTGAGCTCTGAACTTATTCTCTCTGGAGAAGAGACGCCTGAGAGGGGATATGATTTCATTATATAAATACCGGACTGGAGACCCCACAATATACAAATACCGGACTGGTGACCCCCCAATATATAAATACCGGACTGGTGACGCCACAATATATACAGGACTGGTGACCTCACAATATATAAATACCGGACTGGTGACGCCACAATATATACAGGACTGGTGACCCCACAATATATAAATACCGGACTGGTGACCCCACAATATATAAATACCGGACTGGTGACCCCACAATATATAAATACCGGACTGGTGACCCCACAATATAAAAATACCGGACTGGTGACCCCACAATGTATAAATACCGGACTGGTAACCCCACAATGTATAAATACTGGACTGGTGACCCCACAATATATAAATACCGGACTGGTGACCCCACAATAGGGAGAAAACTTTTTTGTGGAAGGGAGTTTAACAAGACTCGTAGCCACTCATTAAAATCAGAAGAAAAGAGGATTAACCTTAAACTATGTAGAGGGTTCTTTACTGTAAGAGTGACAAGGATGTGGAGTTCCCTTCCACAGGTGGTGGTCTCAGCATTGATAGTTTCAAGTAACTGTTAAATAAGCACCTGAACGATCGCAACATACATGATATACAATGTAACACTGACATATAATCACACAACATACATGATATACAATGTAACACTGACATATAATCACACACATAGGTTGTATCTTTTGAACCTCACCTACTATGTAACATCCAGTGACTCCACCCACCTCCGTCAATGACAGAGAAAATCAATTTATCATACATATTCTATTCTTTATGACGTATCGTATTCTTTATAAATGTCAGACATGTGATGTAGTGGAGGGTGTGGGTGACATTGATGTCTGTGTGATTCCTGGGCAGGGCTCGCAGGCTCCTCCCTATGGGGGGCGGCTGGGCAAAGCGGACACCAATCACGTGGACATGGCTTACCGGGTGGTGGCGGATCACATCAGGACCCTCTCTGTGTGCATCGCTGACGGGGTGTACCCGGGCATGGCCGGAGCAGAGTGAGTACCCCAAATTATCAATACTTTGTATATCTGGGATCGGGATATACAGTATGTGACAAAAGTAAGTACACCCCTCAGTGACATTCCTTCTCTCTTTTCATGAGACAACACTGAAGAAATGACACTTGTCTACAATGTAAAGTAGTGAGTGTACAGCTTGTATAACAGTGTAAATTTCCTGTCCCCTCAAAATAACTCAACACACAGCCATTAATGTCTAAACCGCTGGCAACAAAAGTCAGTACACCCCTAAGTGAAAATCTCCAAATTGGGCCCAATTAGCCATTTTCCCTCCGCCGGTGTCATGTGACTCGTTAGTGTTACAAGGTCTCAGGTGTGAATGGGGAGCAGGTGTGTTAAATTTGGTGTTATCACTCTCACTCTCTCATACTGGTCACTGGAAGTTCAACATGGCGCCTCATGGCAAAGAACTCTCTGAGGATCTGAAGATAAGAATTGTTTCTCTACATAAAGATGGCCTAGGCTATAAGAAGATTGCCAAGACCCTGAGACTGAGCTGCAGCACAATGGCCAAGACCATACAGCGGTATAACAGGACAGGTTCCCCTCAGAACAGGCCTCGCCATGGTCCACCAAAGAAGTTGAGGTCACGTGCTCAGCGTCATATCCAGAGGTTGTCTTTGGGAAATAGACGTATGAGTGCTGCCAGCATTGCTGCAGAGGTTGTAGGGGTGGGGGGTCAGCCTGTCAGTGCTCAGACCATACGCCGTACACTGCATCAAATTGGTCTGCATGGCTGTCATCCCAGAAGGAAGCCTCTTCTAAAGATGATGCACAAGAAAAGACCACAAACAGTTTGCTGAAGACAAGCAGACTAAGGAGATGGATTACTGGAACCATGTCCTGTGGTCTGATGAGACAAGATAAAGGTATTTGGTGTCAGATGGTGACAAGTGTGTGTGGGGGCAACCAGGTGAGGAGGACAAAGACAAGTGTGTCTTGTCTACAGTCAGGCATGGTGGTGGGGGTGTCATGGTCTGGGGCTGCATGAGTGCTGCCGGCACTGGGGGGCTACAGATCATTGAGGGGACCATGAATGCCAACATGTACTGTGACATACTGAAGCAGAGCATGATCCCCTCCCTTCAGAGACTGGGCCGCAGGGCAGTATTCCAACATGATAACCACCCCAAACACACCTCCAACACCACCACTGCCTTGCTAAAGAAGCTGAGGGTAAAGGTGATGGACTGGCCAAGCATGTCTCCAGACCTAAACCCTATTGATCATCTGTGGGACATCCTCAAACGGAAGATGGAGGAGGGGAAGGTCTCCAACATCCACCAGATCTGTGATGTCATCATGGGGGAGGGGAAGAGGACTCCAGTGGTGACCTGTGAAGCTCTGGTGACCTCCATGCCCAAGAGGGTGAAGGCAGTGCTGGAAAATAATGGCGGCCACACAAAATATTGACACTTTGGGGCCCAATTTGGAGATTTTCACTTAGGGGTGTACTGACTTTTGTTGCCAGCAGTTTAGACATTAATGGCTGTGTGTTGAGTTATTTTGAGGGGACAGGAAATTTACACTGTTATACAAGCTGTACACTCACTACTTTACATTGTAGACAAGTGTCATTTCTTCAGTGTTGTCACAGGAAAAGAGAGAAGACATGTGACTGAGGGGTGTACTTACTTTTGTCAGATACTGTAGTAATGGATACATTTATTTATTACATTGATTTGTTTGTATCTCTGTGATTGGATCAGGATATGATAATAGATACATTGGTAACACAATTTGGCGAATTCGATCCTATGATGAAAAGTAATGTCTGTGATGTAATCATCATGTGATGCACACAGTGCCTGGAAAAAGTATTCACACCCCCTGACATTTCCCACGTTTTGTTACAACCAGAACCATAAATGTATTTTATTGGGATTTTATGTGATGGACCAACACAAAGTATCACATAATTGTGAAGTGGAAGGAAAATGATACAAATAAATCTGTGAAAAGTGTGGGGGGAGGGGGATTTGTATGGCGCCCCCCGGAGTCAATACTTTGTAGAACCCCCTTTCTCTACAACTCTTTTTGGGGGTGTCTCTACCAGCTTTGCACATCTAGAGAGGACATTTCTGCCCATTCTTCTTCTTTGTAAAATATCTCAAGCTCTGTCAGATTGGATGGAGAGCGTCTGTGATCAGCAATTTTCAAGCCTTGCCACATATTCTCAATGGGATTTAGGTCTGGACTGGGCCATTCTAACACATGAATATGCTTTGATGTAAACCATTCCATTGTAGCCCTGGCTGGATGTTTCGGGTCGTTGTCCTGCTGGAAGGGGAACCTCCGCCCCGGTCTCAAGTCTTCTGCCGACTCTAACAGGTTTTCTTCTAAGATTGTCCTGTATTTGTCTCCATCCATCTTCCCATCAACTCTGAGCAGCTTCCCTTTCCCTGCTGAAGAAAACCATCCCCACCACATGATGCTGCCACCACGTCTCACGGTGGGGATGGTGTGTTCAGGGGGATGGGCGGTGTTAGTTTTCCCCACACATAGCGTTTTGCTTTTAGGCCATAAAGTAGAATTTTGGTCTCCTCTGACCAGATCACCTTCTTCCACATGTTTGCTGCCCCCTCCCCCACATGGCTTCTCACAAACTACAAACAGGACTTCTTATGACTTTCTTTCTCCAATGTCTTTCTTCTTGTCACTCTTCCATAAAGGGCAGATTTGTGGAGAGACGACTAATAGTTGTCCTGTGGACAGATTCTCTCCCCTGAGCTGTGGATCTCTGCAGCTCCTCCAGAGTTACCATGGACCTCTTGGCTCTTCTCCGATGAATGCTCTCCTTGCCCGGCCCGGTTTAGGTGGACGGTCATGTCTTGGTAGGTTTGCGGTTGTGCCATGCTCTTTCCATTCTCCGATGATGGATTGAACAGAACTCCGTAAGATGGTCAAAGCTTGGGAGATTTTATTATAACCCAACCCTGCTTTATACTTCTCCACAACTTCATCCCTGACCTGTCTGGTGTGTTCCTTGGCCTTCATGATGCTGTTTGTTCACTAAGGTTCTCTAATAAACCTCCGAGGGCTTCACAGAACAGCTGTATTTATACAGAGATTAAATGACACACAGTAGGACTCTATTTACTAATTTGGTGACTTCTGAGGGCAATTGGTTTCTCTAGATTTTAGTTAGGGGTATCAGAGTAAAGGGGGCTGAATACAAATGCCCCTCCCCCACACACACTTTTCACATATTTATTTGTATCATTTATCATTTTCCTTCCACTTCACAATTATGTGACACTTTGTGTTGGTCTATCACATAAAATCCCAATAAACTATATTTACGTTTTTGGTTGTAACATGAAAAAATGTTGGGAAATGTCAAGGGTCAAGGGGTATGAATACTTTTTCAAGGCATTGTATAACGACCCTGTGATGTAACTGTAACGATCCTGTAATGTAACGATCCTGTAATGTAACGACCCTGTAATGTAACGATCCTGTAATGTAACGACCCTGTAATGTAACGATCCTGTAATGTAACGATCCTGTAATGTAACGATCCTGTAATGTAACGACCCTGTAATGACCCTGTAATGTAACGACCCTGTAATGTAACGACCCTGTAATGTAACGACCCTGTAATGTAACGACCCTGTAATGTAACGACCCTGTAATGTAACAATCCGGTGATGTAATTATCCTGTGGTGAGAAGTAAAATGACATTCCGTCTCCCCATCCAGGCTCCAGCCGTCCGCTTCTCTTCTGAGATCCTCCGAGCCCCCCCTGGCTTCCTGTCCACCTTGGTGCCCAGCGTGGTGGAGATCCTGGTGAGTACGGTGTCATCCATTCCTCATATATATGGGATTCCTTACTACATTATAGGATGGAGACTCGGCTCCTTGCACAGATAGAAAGGGTTGCAAGGGCTGGGATAGTGATAATAATGGGGGATGGTAACTACCTGGAAATTGACTGGGGTAATGGCACTGCTGGAACAGTTACAGGGCAAAAATGTATAAACCTATTACAGGACAATTTTATGGTCCAGTTTATTGAGGCCCCAACTAGGAATGATGCTCTGTTGGACCTGGTAATCTCAAACCATGCAGAACGTATTACTAATGGAACACCTGGGTAGCAGTGACCATAACATGATTTCATTTGATGTTAGCTGTAAGCAAAAATCACATACGGGAAAGATAAAAACACTTAACTTCAAGAGAGCTAATTTTCCAAGGATGAGGGCTGCTCTCCAGGACTTAGACTGGGAGAGAATATTGGCATCAATGGGCACAGAACAGAAATGGGAATTCTTCATAAAGACGGTATGTGATCTCACTGCAAAGTATATTCCCATGGGCAAGAAGTTTAAAAGGCTAAAAATAATAAAACCGATGTGGCTCACGGCCAAAGTTAAAAAAAGCTATAAACTATAAGAAAAGAACGTTTAAAAAAAAATATAAAAATGAAGGAACACTATCATCGTTTAAATGCTACAAAGAATATAACCGAATATGTAAAAAGGAAATCAAGGATGCAAAAATTCTAAATGAAAGACAGATTGCAAAAGACAGTAGGACAAACCCCAAAAAATTATTCAAATATATTAATAGTAAAAAGGTCAAGTCTGAGCATGTAGCCCCTTTACACAATAATCTGGAGTGGGTGACTGGGGACAAAGAGAAGGCTAACTTATTAAATACTTTCTTCAGCTCTGTGTATACAAAGGAGCATGGGGGAGCTCATGTCCATAATGGGGGTGGTAGTGACGCAGCCCCCAAATGATCCACAATGGCTCAAAAGTGATATGGTCCAGAAATATTTGGACAGAATAAAGGTGGAGAAAGCACCTGGCCCTGATGGCATCCACCCACGGATCCTAAAAGTATTGAGCTCTGTAATTTCAAAGCCATTGTATCTAATTTTTAGGGACTCGTTAATGACGGGAATAGTCCCACTGGATTGGTGCAGGGCCAATGTGGTGCCCATATTTAAAAAGGGAAAAAAGTCTTTACCAAGTAACTATAGACCTGTTAGTTTAACTTCTATAGTTGGGAAGATACTGGAGGGATTAATAAAAGACCACATAGACGAGTTCTTGCAGGAAAAAAATATTCTAAGCAACAGACCGCATGGATTCATGAAAGACAGAAGTTGCCAGACAAACCTGATTTCTTTTTATGAAGAGGTGAGTAAAACCTTGGACAGAGTGGTGGTGGACGTGGTATACTTGGACAGAGGGGTGGCAGTGGACGTGGTATACTTGGACAGAGGGGTGGTGGTGGACGTGGTATACTTGGACAGAGGGGTGGCGGTGGACGTGGTGTACTTGGACAGAGGGGTGGTGGTGGACGTGGTATACTTGGACAGAGGGGTGGTGGTGGACGTGGTATACTTGGACAGAGGGGTGGTGGTGGACGTGGTATACTTGGACAGAGGGGGTGGTGGTGGACGTGGTGTACTTGGACAGAGGGGTGGTGGTGGACGTGGTGTACTTGGACAGAGGGGTGGCGGTGGACGTGGTGTACTTGGAGAGAGGGGTGGCGGTGGACGTGGTGTACTTGGACAGAGGGGTGGCTGTGGACTTGGTATACTTGGACAGAGAGGTGGACGTGGTGTACTTGGAGAGAGGGGTGGCGGTGGACGTGGTGTACTTGGAAAGAGGGGTGGCAGTGGACGTGGTGTACTTGGACAGAGGGGTGGCTGTGGACGTGGTATACTTGGACAGAGGGATGGCGGTGGACGTGGTATACTTGGACAGAGGGGTGGTGGTGGACGTGGTGTACTTGGACAGAGGGGTGGCGGTGGACGTGGTGTACTTGGACAGAGGGGTGGCTGTGTACTAGGAGACAGTTCCCCACACGTGGCTATTGTGTAAGGTAAAGTCTTATGGTTTTTGGCAAGATCTGTAAATTAATAGAAAACTGGTTAACAAAAAGAATTCAGAGAGTCGTGATTAATGATTTTTACTCTGAATGGTCTAAGGTTATTGGTGGGGGTACCCCAAGGTTCAGTGTTAGTGGGGTACCGCAAGGTTCAGTGTTAGTGGGGGTACCCCAAGGTTCAGAGATTTTTTGTGGGGGTACCCCAAGGTTCAGTGTTAGTGGTGTACCCCAAGGTTCAGTATTAGTGGGGGTACCCTAAGGTTCAGTGTTAGTGGGGGTACCCCAAGGTTCAGTGTTAGTGGGGTACCCCAAGGTTCAGTGTTAGTGGGGTAAATAATGTTATTAGTGGGAGTAGTGTGTATATATATATATATAAAATCTTCTATGTATGTAAATAGTGAAATTATATAAGATTCTCATGTCTGTGAAAGTATATACTGTTATAAGCTCATAAGCATTTCTTGGGAGAGCTCACATATGGCAATAATTAGTTGGTTTGTTTCACCTCCCCCATCTGTGAGAAGGAAGGATTCACATACTTTAAGATGTAAAAGTTCAATGTGTTAGTTAAGAGATACGTCCTTTTATATTACAATATTTATTGATTAGGATATTAATAAGAACATTGTGTTTTTAAATGAATATAATATACATACTGATATATGTAATATTTGATTTAGAAGTTAAAGTAAATGTATATATTGTATATGATAAATGGTTTTACATACATCTCTTGGCCCACTCCTCAGGAATGTCACAGTTTAGTGACAGAATAACCCCCACCCTTGCAGGAGAGGTGGGGGGGGAAAGATCTGTCTGGAGAAAGCCTGCAATTTTCTGTAGGACTACAAGTCCATTAAGAACCTTTCCTTTTTAGGAAGGAGGGGTCAGATTTTAGGAGAAGGTGGGGGCTGAATTTAGGAGTAAAAATCTAGTGATAGAGAGTTTTGGGAGACACTCACACCAGGAGGACATTCCTGCCACATCTACACACAGACACCTCTGATTCAATCTTCATCTTAAGAATATTATACATTATTATTAATGACATTCTATACTTTGATATTGTTCTTCTAATATTTTGCTATTTTTTATTATTAAATCAATTTTTGAGTTTTTACACGAGAACTAAACTGACTTTCTTGGAACTTTCCTCATCAATATGAATTATTAAAATATCGATATTAATACCGTAAAAACGAGAATTCAACAGACTGATATTTATAGGTAAAGGGAATCCGGGGAATATCTGATTGGGGGAGGAATTTTTCCCCTGCTGTAGTAAATTGGATCATGCTCTGCTGTTTTTTTTACCTTCTTCTGAATCGTGTTCTCTAGTAATGGGGGGTGTGTTCTCTAATAATGGGGGGTGTGTTCTCTAGTAATGGGGGGGTGTTCTCTAGTAATGAGGGGGGTGTTCTCTAGTAATGAGGGGTGTGTTCTCTAGTAATGTGGGGCGTGTTCTCTAGTAATGGGGGGTGTGTTCTTTAGTAATGGGGGGTGTGTTCTCTAATAATGGGGGGTGTGTTCTCTAATAATGGGGGGTGTGTTCTCTAATAATGGGGGTGTGTTCTCTAATAATGGGGGTGTGTTCTCTAGTAATGGGGGGCGTGTTCTCTAGTAATGAGGGGTGTGTTCTCTAGTAACGTGGGGCGTGTTCTCTAGTAATGGGGGTGTGTTCTCTAATAATGGGGGGTGTGTTCTCTAATAATGGGGGGGTGTTCTCTAGTAATGGGGGGTGTGTTCTCTAATAATTGGGGGTGTGTTCTCTAGTAATGGGGGGGGTGTTCTCTAGTAATGTGGGGCGTGTTCTCTAGTAATGAGGGGTGTGTTCTCTAGTAATGGGGGTGTGTTCTTTAGTAATGGGGGGTGTTCTCTAGTAATGGGGGGTGTGTTCTCTAGTAATGGGGGGTGTGTTCCCTAGTAATGGGGGGTGTGTTCTCTAGTAATGGGGGTGTGTTCTCTAGTAATGTGGGGCGTGTTCTCTAGTAATGGGGGGCGTGTTCTCTAGTAGTGGAGGGTGTGTTCTCTAGTAATGGGGGGTGTGTTCTCTAGTAACGTGGGGCGTGTTCTCTAGTAATGGGGGTGTGTTCTCTAATAATGGGGGGTGTGTTCTCTAATAATGGGGGGGTGTTCTCTAGTAATGGGGGGTGTGTTCTCTAATAATTGGGGGTGTGTTCTCTAGTAATGGGGGGGGTGTTCTCTAGTAATGTGGGGCGTGTTCTCTAGTAATGAGGGGTGTGTTCTCTAGTAATGGGGGTGTGTTCTTTAGTAATGGGGGGTGTTCTCTAGTAATGGGGGGTGTGTTCTCTAGTAATGGGGGGTGTGTTCCCTAGTAATGGGGGGTGTGTTCTCTAGTAATGGGGGTGTGTTCTCTAGTAATGTGGGGCGTGTTCTCTAGTAATGGGGGGCGTGTTCTCTAGTAGTGGAGGGTGTGTTCCCTAGTAATGGGGGGTGTGTTCTCTAGTAATGGGGGGTGTGTTCTCTAGTAATGGGGGGTGTGTTCTGTAGTAATGGGGGATGTGTTCTCTAGTAATGGGGGGTGTGTTCTCTAGTAATGGGGGGTGTGTTCTCTAGTAATGGGGGTGTTCTCTGTGTTTTGTAGGGTAATGCGTATCCTGAACTGCACAGGGAGAAGTCGCAGGTAAGTCACTATCATGAGATGTCGATTATTAGGGGGCGTCCTCCTTCCCAGCATGCTCTGCACACCATGGCTCGGTATTCTTATTGTAAAAGTTTCTGTTCAGCCTGTCAGTTTCCCCCACCCCCAGAAAACAGATCACCCCCCAGTATAAATGGGAGAGGTATGCAGGGGATCAACTCTCCTCTGTCCCTCAGAACACAGCCAATCAATATACAGCCCTTCAGTGCTCAGCCCCTCAATGCCCATCCTTGAAATATCCAGCCAATCAGTGCCTAACTCATCAGTATCCCGACCCTCCGTGCCCAATCCCTCCGTTTTCAGCCCTTCAGTACCTAGCACATCGCTGCCCGTTCCTTCAGTTCCCAGTCTCCTGGTAACTCTGTACCCAGCCCCTCAGTACCATCTCCTGGCACCCAGCCCCTCAGTACCATCTCCTGGCACCCAGCCCCTCAGTACCATCTCCTGGCACCCATCCTCCTCCAGGTCTGTTTCCTTCTGAACAGGGAGAGGAAACCTCTGAGACTGGTCATGGTAGATCTATTGGTCTACATCCTCCTTTGCTTTTAATGCCTGCTGAACATTAGCACACCAATTGTACCCAATCAGGGGAGGCTCTAGCTGTGTGCTGGAGTACCTGAGCTTGCTGTGTGCTGAGGCTGTGTGCTGAAGTACCTGAGCTAGCTGTTCCTCATGGGCGGGCCATAGAGCTGCTCCCTTCTCTGCAGTGACACCCAGAGGCTGTGTGCTGAAGTACCTGAGCTAGGTGTTCCTCGTGGGTGGTCCATAGAGCTTCTCCCTTCTCTACAGTGACACCCAGAGGCTGTGCGCTGAAGTACCTGAGCTAGCTGTTCCTCGTGGGTGGTCCATAGAGCTTCTCCCTTCTCTACAGTGACACCCAGAGGCTGTGCGCTGAAGTACCTGAGCTAGCTGTTCCTCGTGGGTGGGCCATAGAGCTTCTCCCTTCTCTACAGTGTCACCTAGAGGCTGTGTGCTGAAGTATCTGAGTTAGGTGCTAAGTAATGGAGAGATTTATTTCCTTTCAGATTATGAGAATCCTGGATGAGAACGAAGAGGCATTTTTAACTTCCCTCCAGCGGGGGCGCCGTATCATAGAGCGCACACTACAGCAGGAAGGTGCCGGTAAAATATTTCCCAGTAAGTGTCAGCAGCCACCCTGTGATGTCATGATACAAGCCGGATATGAAATATATATTGTACAGATGTAGGAGGTCCATATCCATGGAGAGAAGGATAGTCCTGGTGATTGTAGGAGCGTACCTGAGAGTAGAGAGGCAGCAGAGGGCGCGGATGGGGTGGAGAGGCAGCAGAGGGAACGGATGGGGTGGAGAGGCAGCAGAGGGCGCGGATGGGGTGGAGAGGCAGCAGAGGGCACGGATGGGGTAGAATGGCAGCAGAGGGTACGGATGGGGTGGAGAGGCAGCAGAGGGCACGGATGGGGTGGAGAGGCAGTAGAGGGCGCGGATGGGGTAGAGAGGCAGCAGAGGGCGCGGATGGGGTAGAATGGCAGCAGAGGGTACGGATGGGGTGGAGAGGCAGCAGAGGGCACGGATGGGGTGGAGAGGCAGCAGAGGGCACGGATGGGGTGGAGAGGCAGTAGAGGGCGCGGATGGGGTAGAGAGGCAGCAGAGGGCGCGGATGGGGTAGAATGGCAGCAGAGGGTACGGATGGGGTGGAGAGGCAGCAGAGGGCACGGATGGGGTGGAGAGGCAGCAGAGGGCGCGGATGGGGTAGAGAGGCAGCAAAGGGCGCGGATGGGGTAGAATGGCAGCAGAGGGCACGGATGGGGTAGAGAGGCAGCAGAGGGCGCGGATGGGGTAGAGAGGCAGCAGAGGGCGCGGATGGGGTAGAGAGGCAGCAGAGGGCACGGATGCGGTAGAGAGGCAGCAGAGGGCACGGATGGGGTAGAGAGGCAGCAGAGGGCACGAATGGGGTAGAGAGGCAGCAGAGGGCATGGATGAGGTGGAGAGGCAGCAGAGGGCACGAATGGGATAGAGAGGCAACAAGGGGCACGGATGGGGTGGAGAGGCAGCAAAGGGCACGGATGGGGTGGAGAGGCAGCAGAGGGCACGGATGGGGTAGAGAGGCAGCAGAGGGTACCGATGCGGTAGAGAGGCAGCAAAGGGCACGGATGGGGTGGAGAGGCAGCAGAGGGCACGGATGGGGTGGAGAGGCAGCAGAGGGCAAGGATGGGGTGGAGAGGCAGCAGAGGGCACGGATGGGGTGGAGAGGCAGCAGAGGGCACGGATGGGGTGGAGAGGCAGCAGAGGGCACGGATGGGGTGGAGAGGCAGCAGAGGGCACGAATGGGGTGGAGAGGCAGCAGAGGGGTAGAGAGGCAGCAGAGGGCACGAATGGGGTAGAGAGGCAACAAAGGGCACGAATGGGGTGGAGGGGCAGCAGAGGGCAAGGATGGGGTGGAGAGGCAGCAGAGGGCACGGATGGGGTGGAGAGGCAGCAGAGGGCACGGATGGGGTGGAGAGGCAGCAGAGGGCACGGATGGGGTGGAGAGGCAGCAGAGGGCACGGATGGGGTGGAGAGGCAGCAGAGGGCACGAATGGGGTAGAGAGGCAGCAGAGGGCACGAATGGGGTAGAGAGGCAGCAGAGGGCACGGATGGGGTGGAGAGGCAGCAAAGGGCACGGATGGGGTGGAGAGGCAGCAAAGGGAACGGATGGGGTAGAGAGGCAGCAGAGGGTACGGATGGGGTGGAGAAGCAGCAGAGGGTACGGATGGGGTAGAGAGGCAGCAGAGGGCACGGATGGGGTGGAGAGGCAGCAGAGGGCACGGATGGGGTGGAGAGGCAGCAAAGGGCACGGATGGGGTAGAGAGGCAGCAGAGGGCACGGATGGGGTGGAGAGGCAGCAGAGGGCACGGATGGGGTAGAGAGGCAGCAGAGGGTACAGATGCGGTAGAGAGGCAGCAAAGGGCACACATGGGGTAGAGAGGCAGCAGAGGGCACGGATGGGGTGGAGAGGCAGCAGAGGGCACGGATGGGGTGGAGAGGCAGCAGAGGGCACGGATGGGGTAGAGAGGCAGCAGAGGGCACGGATGGGGTGGAGAGGCAGCAGAGGGCACGGATGGGGTGGAGAGGCAGCAGAGGGCACGGATGGGGTGGAGAGGCAGCAAAGGGCACGGATGGGGTGGAGAGGCAGCAGAGGGCAAGGATGGGGTAGAGAGGCAGCAAAGGGCACGGATGGGGTGGAGAGGCAGCAGAGGGCACGGATGGGGTGGAGAGGCAGCAGAGGGCACGGATGGGGTGGAGAGGCAGCAGAGGGCACGGATGGGGTGGAGAGGCAGCAGAGGGTACTGATGCGGTAGAGAGGCAACAAAGGGCACGGATGGGGTGGAGAGGCAGCAGAGGGCACGGATGGGGTGGAGAGGCAGCAGAGGGCACGGATGGGGTGGAGAGGCAGCAGAGGGCAAGGATGGGGTAGAGAGGCAGCAGAGGGCACGGATGGGGTAGAGAGGCAGCAGAGGGCACGGATGGGGTGGAGAGGCAGCAGAGGGCACGGATGGGGTAGAGAGGCAGCAGAGGGCACGGATGGGGTAGAGAGGCAGCAGAGGGCACGGATGGCGTAGAGAGGCAGCAGAGGGCACGGATGGGGTGGAGAGGCAGCAGAGGGTACCGATGCGGTAGAGAGGCAGCAAAGGGCACGGATGGGGTGGAGAGGCAGCAGAGGGCACGGATGGAGTGGAGAGGCAGCAGAGGGCACGGATAGAGTAGAGAGGCAGCAGAGGGCACCGATGGGGGAGTGTAGCCGGCCAGACAACAGTAGAGCATACCAGAGGCTTTGTGAAGACCTGGGCTCAGCTCAGGCGTAGTGATGGAACCTGAAAGAAGACTCTGGATCCTGGGGAAGGTTTTCATCACATAGGGAATACAGCCAGGTCTACAGACCCCATAAGAGGAGTAAACTTCTGTACCATCACCCACATCCAGCAGAGGGCGCTCTGATTCACACGTTTCGTCTTTGTTTGCAGCGGACGTAGCGTGGTCTCTGTCGCGTAATCTGGGCTTTCCTCTGGACCTCATTGGCTTGATATTGGAGGAGCGCGGCTCTTCTCTGGACAAGGCTGCCCTGGAGGAGCTCACAGAGGAGGAGGAAAAGGTCAGAGGACAGATAGGGTCTGCCATTGTATATACAGTGTGTGTATATATGTGTGTGTGTGTGTATATATATATATATATATATAGTTCTATATTTCCTTTTTCTAATAGAAGATGGTAAAGTTCTATGTAGATCTATAGTGTTTTGTCTATGTTGTCATCATTATGATGGGGGTAAACATTACATAATATGTCTTTTTAGTCAGGGAAATCTGAAACTCTTCTGAACGTGTCACGTTTATTACATAGAGCCAGCAGGGGATGCAACGGATTCAGCTTACAATCATTTTACTACTATGTTGTGAATAGCCTGTAGTCTGATCTGGTGTGTAAAAAAACAGCAAAATGAAAGAATGATGAAACCCCCCCATTCCTTCTCTTGGCATGTTCTACCAGGACATACTTGGTGTGACCAGGAGGCACTTGGTATGTTCTACCAGGAGGTACTTGCTATGTTCTACCAGTACATGCTTGGTGTGACCAGGAGGTACTTGACATGTTCTACTGGGACATGCTTGATGTGACCAGGAGGTGCTTAATATGTTCTATCAGGGCATGCTTGGTGTGACCAGGAGGTACTTGGTATGTTCTACCAGGACATGCTTGGTGTGACCAGGAGGTACTTGGTATGTTCTACCAGGAGGTACTTGGTATGTTCTACCAGGAGGTACTTGGTATGTTCTACCAGGAGGTACTTGGTATGTTCTACCAGGAGGTACTTGGTATTTCCTGCCAGTACGTACTTGGTGTGACCAGGAGGTGCTTGGTGTGACCAGGAGGTACTTGGTATGTTCTACCAGGAGGTACTTGGTATGTTCTACCAGGAGGTACTTGGTATGTTCTACCAGGAGGTACTTGGTATGTTCTACCAGGAGGTACTTGGTATGTTCTACCAGGAGGTACTTGGTATGTTCTACCAGTGAGTAGTGGGTGTGACCAGGATGTAGCTGGTATTGTGAAGTAAAGTGTCTCCCTCTTTGTATTTTTATCCTGATGGAGTTTTGTGTTCTCAGAGGAAGTTGAGGAATCAGCAGGCAGAGGGCGCTGTAGGTGGTCTGCAGCTGGACATCCATTCTCTAACAGAGCTACAGCGCAGGGGGGTCCCGGCTACTGATGACTCCCCGAAATACGACTATACCCTGGGGGGTGATGGGAAATACGGTAAGTTCAGTCTTACATCTCCTCCAGCCTGGTCAGTATAGTATTGTAGGGGGAGGGTTGTGTGTGGTGTGGGCAGGATGTTGGCTCTTGGTATGGGCAGAGCGTATCTAAGAAGCACTGATACCGGGGTATTGATACTGAGGTACTGATATTGGGTATTGATACTGAGGTACTGATACTGGGGTATTGATACTGAGGTACTGATACTGGGTTATTGATACTGAGGTACTGATACTGGGTATTGATACTGAGGTACTGATACTGGGGTATTGATACTGAGGTACTGATACCGGGTTATTGATACTGAGGTACTGATACCGGGGTATTAATACTGAGGAACTGATATTGGGTTATTGATACTGAGGCACTGATATTGGGTTATTGATACTGAGGCGATAATATTGGGTTATTGATACTGAGGCACTGATATTGGGTTATTGATACTGAGGTACTGATATCGGGTTATTGATACTGAGGTACTGATATTGGGTTATTGATACTGAGGTACTGATATTGGGTTATTGATACTGAGGTACTGATACCGGGTATTGATACTGAGGTACTGATACCGATGTATTGATACTGAGGTACTGATACCGGGGTATTGATCCTGAGGTACTGATACTGGCGTATTGATACTGAGGTACTGATACCGAGTTATTGATACTGAGGTACTGATACCGGGGTATTAATACTGAGGAACTGATATTGGGTTATTGATACTGAGGCACTGATATTGGGTTATTGATACTGAGGTGATGATATTGGGTTATTGATACTGAGGCACTGATATTGGGTTATTGATACTGAGGTACTGATACCGGGTTATTGATACTGAGGTACTGATACCGGGTTATTGATACTGAGGTACTGATACCAGGGTATTAATACTGAGGTACTGATATTGGGTTATTGATACTGAGGTGATGATACTGGGTTATTGATACTGAGGCACTGATATTGGGTTATTGATACTGAGGCACTGATATTGGGTTATTGATACTGAGGTACTGATACCGGGTTATTGATACTGAGGTACTGATACCAGGGTATTGGTACTGAGGTACTGATATTGGGTTATTGGTACTGATACTGGGGTATTGATACTGAGGCACTGATATTGGGTTATTGATACTGAGGTTCTGATACTGAGGTTCTGATACTGGGGCATTGATACTGAGGTAATGATACCGGGGTATTGATATGTGAGGTATTGATATGTGACTTGAGACATCTAGAAAGTGACCGGGGTTCTCTGTCTGCAGTGTTCAGTCCCTGCCCGGCCACCATCCTGATGCTGTACAAGGACCAGTCATTACACAGTGCAGTCAGCAGAGGTCAGCGCTGTGGGGTCATCCTGGACCGGACCTGTTACTACGCTGAGCAGGGGGGACAGAGCTCAGATCTGGGGTACTTTGTGCATGAAGGCGAGCAGGTAAGAGATTCCCTACAACAGGTAACATGGATCAATCCTTTCTATATTACATGGAGAGCTAATACCAAGAGATAGCAGAGGGTGCCAACATCAATCCCCAGCAACAGCCCCTCCCCCAAGGGCAAACGACTTCTGCCCCCCAGGGCAGCTATAGCTTACAGTAAAGAAGCCCTCCTTGTACTGATCACCTCTCCTCCCATATATATAGCACATTCAGTAAAGAAGTTATCCCTTTACTGATCACCACTCCTCCATACACCGCTCTTACAGTAGAGATTCCCTCCTTGTACTGATCACTTCTCCTCCATAAGATAGCTGTGTACAGTCCTTGAGCAATCTTTCTACTGACCATGCACCTTCTCTGTGCTCCACACAGGACGTCCTGTTTCCGGTGGAGTACCTACACCAGGCTGGAGGTTATGTCCTACACGAGGTGACGGCCACGGAACCCCTGAGGGTTGGAGATCGTGTGGTGCTGTTCCTGGATGAGGTATCTGTGGGAAGTCCTGGGGGTGCCCTAAGCTGCTGGGCTGTGATCTCACTATCCTCCCGTCTCCTCACAGGCCCAGCGCACCGCGTGTATGGAGAAGCACACCGCCACCCATCTGCTGAACTTCACCCTGCGCCAGGTTCTGGGGGAGAGCACGGCACAGCGCGGGTCACATGTCACTGCCGAGCGACTGCGGTTTGATGTCAGCGTCACGGTGAGGAGCAGGATAACGAGTAGTGGTGGGGGGTTAGAAATCTGCAAGCCTGTTCATTGATGGGAGAAGATCTCTGGGGTAAATTGCCCAACCCCTAGTAGGATGGACACTAAGGGAAGAGTTGCTCCTTCCCCAGTTCTCTCAGGGGGACAGACACTGGAAATCCTCCTCTACCAAGTGTCTCTTCCACATCTTCCCAGTTGGAGTGGACTCTTCCCTGGTTAGTGGTGGGATTGGGGGACTCTTTCTCCTCACTGGTTAGTGGTGGGATTGGGGGACTCTTTCTCCTCACTGGTTAGTGGTGGGATTGGGGGGCTCTTTCTCCTCACTGGTTAGTGGTGGGATTGGGGGACTCTTTCTCCTCACTGGTTAGTGGTGGGATTGGTAGACTTTCTCCTCACTGGTTAGTGGTGGGATTGGGGGACTCTTTCTCCTCCCTGGTTAGTGGTGGGTTTGGGGGACTCTTTCTCCTCCCTGGTTAGTGGTGGGATTGGGGGACTCTTTCTCCTCCCTGGTTAGTGGTGGGATTGGGGGACTCTTTCTCCTCACTGGTTAGTGGTGGGATTGGTAGACTTTCTCCTCACTGGTTAGTGGTGGGATTGGGGGACTCTTTCTCCTCCCTGGTTAGTGGTGGGATTGGGGGACTCTTTCTCCTCGCTGGTTAGTGGTGGGATTGGGGGACTCTTTCTCCTCCCTGGTTAGTGGTGGGATTGGGGGACTCTTTCTCCTCCCTGGTTAGTAGTGGGATTGGGGGACTCTTTCTCCTCACTGGTTAGTGGTGGGATTGGGGGACTCTTTCTCCTCGCTGGTTAGTGGTGAGATTGGGGGACTCTTTCTCCTCACTGGTTAGTGGTGGGATTGGGGGACTCTTTCTCCTCACTGGTTAGTGGGGGGATTGATGGACTCTCCTTCCTGGTTGGTAATAGGAGTTCCACATTTGTTTTTTTGCACCTGTTTACATGGAACCCCCCCAAAACAAAAACAAAAAAACAGCAAACTATTGAATTTTCTGTAAAACCCCTCTCAGGAGGTCTCGGGGAATAACGCCTCTCTGTTGGTATTCTCAGAAAGCCCCTCCCAGGAGGTCTCTGGGAATGTCCCCTTTCTGGGTGTTTTTATGCTGACAGATTATTTGTCCCTTTTGTATATTCCCTCACGCAGTCTGTATATTTCAGGGACCGGTGAGCAGTCAGCAGCTGCAGGAAGTTGAAAAGAAGTTCCAGAACGTGATTGGACAGAATCAGGAAGTTTATACTGCAGAGATCCCACTCACAGACGCCAAAAATATCCCGGGTCTTCGCAGTGTGGACGAGGTATGTAACTTTCATCACATCGCCCCGAACGGGTGTAATCCATCCAGAGTCCGGGGAGCGAACTCGCCAGTTCTTTTACTATCGAGAGTCAGAGCAACAACCCCTCCCCCTCCAGAACTGTGACTCCTCCCCCTCCTCCAAAGCACTGACCCCCCCTTCAGAGCAGTGACTCATTCTCTTCCAGAGCAATGACTCCTCCCCCTCTCTTTATAGTAGTGACTCCTCCCCTACCTACTCTGTTCAGGGTCTGTAGGAAGTTTTCAGTCAGAGAGAGACAGTCTGAAAGGAAGCAGCTTCTGCTGTGCACCGTCTGTAGATAACTCACAGTGCTCTGGGATTTCCGTGTTAGTTAAATGTTTGTTTGTGAAGCTTCTTTCTTGTGAGAGAAATTCAAAATTCATATTTATTTTGCTATATTTTATTTGGACCAAAAACTTCCAATGGGTTTGGGGATGTAGTGCTCTATCCTTCACCAGCTAGTGAGTCTGGGACCCCTTTCCTTTCCTGTTTGTGATGTATCCGTGCCTCAGCCACCAATCAGATACAAACCACCTTTAAATCTCTGAATCTGATTGGTGGTACATTAGGAGAGTGGAAGGATTTTTTTTTTTTTTTTGAAAAGTATTTTATTGGATTTTTCAGAGTACAAAGCAATACAAGCATAAGCGACTTTACTCAAGACAGAATAATAACTATTATCAGAAATCAGTCTGAACAGGATAAACATCTAGTAATATAGCAATGCATCAGAATTGGGAAAAATAAGCAGTGAAAATAGGGAGTATATACGTTACGGGCCAAGAAATGAGTTTCGAGAGACATAGTAGCCAAAGTTATGAGAAAGGGGGTGGAAAGGTTAGGGAAGGGAAAATTGGGTATTTTGGGAAAGCTAAGTTGAATATATACCTGTCTCCGGTCGCCCCTAGAGGGCTCTGACTGCGACCGGGGAAGGGGCAGCAGGAAATAGAGAAGGGCAAGTAGAGGGAGACATTACAAGTTGTATCATGAGAATGTCATCTGCAATACTGGGAGTGCACCTCGAAGGATAATTAACCTAATGACCTATTGAGGTGGTGGTGTCGGAATGTTCGGTGAGCTGAGCATCCCTACGTTCCCGGGATTGATGGGTGACATGGAGTTACGGAAATGTGTCCAACATGCCCAGGTTGAACCATAAGCAGTCGGCTTGTCAAGTGCCTGGTGTATAAGTTCTTCCATTTCGGCTATAGTATCCACTCTTTTTATCCATTCAGCTATAGACGGGGGTGTTGTGCTTCTCCAGTGTACAGGAACACATAGATTAGCTGGATTGATGAGGTGAATAGTAAGGGATTTAGTGTATGCTCGTTTGGGTGTATGAGTGTGATGTAATAAAAACTGGGCAGGCGAGACGTCTGGGGTGTATGTTGTAATTTGAGAAATCAGTTTGTGTATTTCAGTCCAAAATGTGTGAATGAGTGGGCATTCCCACCATATGTGAAGAAGTGTCCCGACGGGTCCATTGCATCTCCAACAGTTAGGGGGAGTGGAGGGGTGAAATTTGTGAATTCTGTCTGGGGTTCTGTACCATCGTGAAAATATTTTAAATCTGCTTTCTTGGGTAGTGGCATTAATCGAGGCTTTGTGAATATTGTGAAAAATATTTTCCCAGTCGGCAGTGGTGAGGTTTATGTTAAGATCAGATTCCCAACGTTTCACTAAAGCGTCCTGTTTAATAACATGTGAGGAGAAAAGAAGTGAGTATACCAGTGATATGACGTGTCTTTGGGGTTCCTGATTGACGCATAAAGTTTCGAAGGGTGTGAGGTTTCTATGCCAACGCCCGCTTCTGTTTGGGTCTCGGAGAAAGTGTCGAATTTGTAGGTATTTGAAGAAGGGAATGTGGTATTCCGAGAATTTTGAGGACATAAGGGAATGTGAAAGGAGTTCCCCATTCTGGAAGAAATTGTGTGCAGTTGGTTTGAGTGTAGAGAAGTCTGTATGTGGTAGACGTCGGGGTATACCCGCTGGAAATTCTGGATTATGATCCAAAGGCGTCAAAGGACCCGGGGTAGGTGTCAATTGTAGGAATTTACAAGCTTCTCTAAATCTCTGTATAGTGGCATGAATGAACGGATTAGTTAACGACTCTTTCGGAATGAGCGATGAAGGTATCCAGGGCAGGTGTGTAAGAGGGAGCCGAGTAAAGGACTGCTCCAGTCGGATCCAATCCTTGTGAAGTACCTGGGAGTGCCAATCGACTATCTTGTTCAAGTGACACGCCAAGTGATATCTGTAGATATCAGGCACCCCCAGACCTCCAATGAGTTTAGGTAGTGTTAACTTTTCCCAACGCAGTCTAGGTGCTTTAGACATCCAAATAAAATGTCTGCATAAGTTTTTATAGGTACCAAAGAAAGACGGTGGGAGAGATATAGGGATCGTTTGAAGCAAGTAAAGGATCCGAGGGAGTGTATTCATCTTCAAGATAGCCAGTCTTCCAAACCATGAAAAGGGACCTATTTGCCATTTGTGTAAGTCAGTTTGAATAGTGCGGAGAATCGGTAGGAAGTTTTTGGCGTATAAATCTTTAAGATTGACCGGAATTTGAATGCCCAAATATTTAATGGAATCTGGTTCCCAGCTAAAGGGAAAATTTTGTTTGCATTGATTGACTATGGAAGGCGTAAGGGAAATATTAAGCGCTTTAGATTTAGAGAAATTAATTTTCAAATTAGATAGGTCCTGGAAGAGGGCAAAGTCTTTAAGAAGGTTGGGGATAGTGGTAATGGGATCGGATAGGAAAAGGAGAATGTCGTCAGCATATGCTGCTATCTTATAAATTTTGCTGCTAATTGAAAGACCTTTAATGTCTGGGTTGTCCCTCAACTTGCGGAGGAACGGTTCCATAGTAAGAATGAAGAGCAATGGAGAAAGGGGGCAACCCTGACGGGTACCGTTGGCGACGGAGAAGGCGTTCGACAGGCGACCATTTATTCTGAGTCTGGCTGAAGGGGACGAGTATAGAACCATGATCATTTGTAGCAAACGATGAGGTAGTCCCATCATCTGGATCACCGGTTCCATATAATCCCATGCCACGCGGTCGAACGCCTTCTCCGCATCGAGGGATAAAAAGAAGCCAGGGGTAGATGAGGTGGTCATCCAATGGTGTATATTGAGAGCTGTGGTGGTATTGTCCCTGGCTTCCCTACCAGGGACAAAACCAACTTGGTCCAGATCAATCAGACGTGGAAGTAGGGGTGAAATTCGGTTTGCTAGAGTTTTGGCAAATATTTTTACATCCACATTGAGAAGTGAAATAGGGCGATAGTTGGTGATCAGTGTAGGGTCTTTGTCGGGTTTAGGAATGAGAGTAATATGAGCTTCAAGGATGTCTCTAGGGGCTTCAGGAGAGGACGTGACGTCATTGAAGGCATCAACCAGACGGGGAAGCAAGATTTCCGGGAAAGACTTGTAATAGCTTACTGTAAGGCCATCGGGGCCTGGGCTTTTCCCGGGCTTCATCTGTTTCAAGGCGTTTAGGGTTTCTTCCACTGATAGTGGAGCGTCAAGGCCAGTGACGTCTTCATTAGTGAGGGGATCGGGGGAGTAATCGCTAAGGAATGACTGAATAGCAGTTTTCCTGTCAATCAGCTTTCGTTGGTGGGGGTCAGAGGGGAGATTATAAAGATCAGAAAAGTATTGGACAAATTTGTTCATAATGTCTTCCGTTTTAGACACGTTGTCTCCTGAAGCGGTTTTAATTGTATGGATAGTGTGGGATGCTTTTTTAACCTGAAGGGCTCTGGCTAGCAATTTCCCGGATTTGTTGCTATGTTCATAGAAGAACTTCCGGGATAGGGCAAAGTTGCGTTTCACTCGTTTGTGCAATTCCCCTAAAAGTTCTTCTCGAGCATTGATCAGATCCGCCAAAACGTCTGCAGCTAGGGAGGATTTATGGGCTTTTTCCAGAGTGTATATTTTAGTGGTTAAATCCTTTATGCGTTCCCGTCTAAGTCTGTGTCGAGCGGAAGCCAGAGAAATAAAGTCACCCCTGATAACACATTTATGTGCTGCCCAAAGTACAATGGGAGGGGAATCCGCTGTGGAATTTTCCGAGAAATAATTGGAAAGATTTTGGGATATCGTCTGCACATTAGCAAGGTCAGTGAGGAGGGAATTGTCTAAGCGCCAAATATGGGAATGGGTAGCCGAATCTGGGATTGATATGGTTATGGAGATCGGGTTATGGTCTGATAGAAACTGCGGTTCTATAGTCGCTTTGAGTAGTAGAGAAAGGTCATTTTGGGATAAGAAGAGGTAGTCAAGTCTAGAATATTTATTGTGGGGCGGGGAGAAGAAGGTAAAGTCTCTTTCGTTGGGGTGAAGTGTGCGCCACGAGTCGTGTAACAATAGGTCTTGAAACTGAGTCTTGACAGTACGAAGGGCCCTGTATGTCAATGTAGAGGTTCCGTTAGAAGTGTCGAGGGGGGGATTGAGGGCGACATTGAAGTCTCCACCCACTATTAGTGTACCGGATTGAAACGCAGTAAGGTGTTGTAGAGTGTTTCGAAAGAAAGTGACCTGATGCACATTGGGAGCGTAGATGTTGGCGATTGTGACATGTCTGTTGTGCAGTAAGCCTTTCAGAAATACATATCTCCCCTGCGTGTCTGATTTAATGTCAAGAATGTGGATGGGACAGTGTCTCGAAATTAGTATAGAGACACCTTTAGATTTAGCTTCTCTATTGGGTGCATGGTGGACCGTAGGAAAATGTTTATCGTGCAGCTTCGGGATGGAATCAGCTCTAAAGTGTGTCTCTTGAATAAGAGCAATATCATATTTGCCATGCTGTAGGTAGGATAACAGATGTTTGCGTTTTTCAGGTGTGTTGAGGCCCTGAATATTGATAGAGCATAACTTAAGCGTTCGTTGGGGAGTAGCCAGGGGAGAGTGGAAGGATTTATGAAGAAGGCCCACCTACACCACATATGAGCTTCTCTCTGGAATCTGTCTGCGGGGATCGCACAGAACTTAGAGTTTTTCCACTTTTGCAGCCAAAAAGAACTACATTTCCCATGAATCTTTGGGCATGTGGTGATGTTGGGGGGCGGGAAGAGACGGCGCTGTCCATATGATGTAGTGGTCAGTCAGTGCCTGTGGACGGTCACCACCGGGTGCCGAGCAGATTGTAACCGCCAACTCTAGAAAGTGCGACATAATTGGGAGACATTTACCATAGGGAGATATTGGCGGCAGCCGTTCGCTGTACACGGGGGGCGTCCCTCGGGGAGGTGTTTGGGGGATAAGAAGAAGGAGGAGAGTTTTTGCGATGGTAAGGCTGTACCTTGTATATAGAAGTGTTTGCTTTCTGGATGGAGTTCCGCCTTTGACAGACCGGTGGGTGGACTATACAGGATACCATTGGTGGTTGTGGCCTGGCATTCCTCTACCCCTGGTCTCCTCATTTCTCCTCTCCCCCAGGTGTACCCAGATCCGGTACGTGTGGTCTCAGTCGGCGTTCCCATTCAGGAGATTCTGAGTCCGGCCTCCAGAGCCGCTCAACAGACGTCGGTGGAACTTTGCTGTGGCACGTAAGAGACAAGTTTTTTCCCAACTGAATGTGTGTCCCGTTTTGGTGTCTCCTTCCTAAAATTCTCCTGGATCGCCTTCCCTCTCCTAGTTCTTCCTGGTTTCTCCTGATTACCCCTGCCCCCAACTCCTTCTGGACCCTCTACCCCCCGGATTCCTTCTGAGATTCTCCTGGATCCCCTTTAATTCTTCCTAAGATTTCCCCACCCCCTCTCCCCGCTTTCCAATTTCTCCTGGATACACCATTAATTCCTCCTGAGATTCTCTTGGATTCCCCAATATTCCCACCACTTCCTGATTCCTCCTGAGGTCTCCTGGATCCACCCTCCTGCCAATTCTTTTAAAACTTGTCTGGATTACCTTTCTCTATCCTGATTCTTCCTGATATTTCCATGGATTGCCCCTTGATTTCTCGAGATTCTCAGAGGTTCTCCTGGATTCTTCCACCTCCCCTTCCAGCCACCATTCTACCCCCTGTCTCTCTCCTGAAATTGTCCTGGTTCCTTCTAAGATTCTCCTGGATTCCCTTTAGTTCCTTCTAAGATTCTCTTGGATTCCCTTTAGTTCCTTCTAAGATTCTCCTGGATTCCCTTTAGTTCCTTCTAAGATTCTCCTGGATTCCCTTTAGTTCCTTCTAAGATTCTCCTGGATTCCCTTTAGTTCCTTCTAAGATTCTCCTGGATTCCCTTTAGTTCCTTCTAAGATTCTCCTGGATTCCCTTTAGTTCCTTCTAAGATTCTACTGGGATTCCCTTTAGTTCCTTCTAAGATTCTCCTGGATTCCCTTTAGTTCCTTCTAAGATTCTCCTGGATTCCCTTTAGTTCCTTCTAAGATTCTCCTGGATTCCCTTTAGTTCCTTCTAAGATTCTCCTGGATTCCCTTTAGTTCCTTCTAAGATTCTCCTGGATTCCCTTTAGTTCCTTCTAAGATTCTCCTGGATTCCTCAATCCCACCACCATGCTTTCCAATCCCTACAGATTTTTCCAAAGGTTTCCTGGATCCACCACCCCCTCCCCTTCGTGATTCCTCCTGAAGATTCCCTCCCTCTATCCTGATTTTTATCCTGAGATTTTCACGAATCCCCTTGAATTCCCCTGGATTTCCCCCTACCCCAAGATTCCTCCTCAGATTTCCAGCCACCAGTTTCCCCCACCCATTTCCTTGAATACTTAATTTTCTCTTGTGTTTCTATTCGCCTGTTGTTTCCTCTTAGGGTTCTCCAAGACCCAACCCCTCCCCCCTTGAGATTTTCTTAGGTTTACCACCCCTTCCTCCTGAGATTCTCTGGGATCCCCTTCCCTGATCCTCTTGAGATTCTTATGTATCCCCTAGCCACCCCCTCCCGATTTCTCTTGAGGTTTCCTGGGTTCCCTAAATGCTCATGACCCCCCCCCCCACAATTCCTCTTGAGATTCTCCTGTGTCCCCCAGAAAGATTTTTCCTCAGGTTCTCTGGGTCCCTCCTGATTCCTCCTGAGATTCTCTTGGATTCCCCAATATCCCCACCACTTCCTGATTCCTCCTGAGGTCTCCTGGATCCACCCTCCTGCCAATTCTTTTAAAACTTGTCTGGATTACCTTTCTCTATCCTGATTCTTCCTGATATTTCCATGGATTGCCCCTCGATTTCTCGAGATTCTCAGAGGTTCTCCTGGATTCTTCCACCTCCCCTTCCAGCCACCATTCTACCCCATGTCTCTCTCCTGAAATTCTCCTGTTTCCTTCTAAGATTCTTCTGGATTCCCTTTAGTGCCTTCTAAATTCTTCTGGATTCCCTTTAGTTCCTTCTAAGATTCTCCTGGATTCATTTTAGTTCCTTCTAAGATTCTCCTGGATTCCCTCAATCCCACCACCATGCTTTCCAATTCCTACTGATTTTTCCAAAGGTTTCCTGGATCCACCACCCCCTCCCCTTCGTGATTCCTCCTGAAGATTCCCTCCCTCTACCCTGATTTTTTTTTTCCTGAGATTTTCACAGATCCCCTTGAATTCCCTGAGATTATCCTGGATTTCCCCCTACCCCAAGATTCCTCCTCAGATTTCCTGCCACCAGTTTCCCCCACCCATTTCCTCGAATACTTAATTTTCTCTTGTGTTTCTATTCGCCTATTGATTCCTCTTGGGGTTCTCCAAGACCCAACCCCTCCCCCCTTGAGATTTTCCTAGGTTTAACACCCATTCCTCCTGAGAGTCTCTGGGATCCCCTTCCTGATCCTCTTGAGATTCTTATGTATCCCCTAGCCACCCCCTCCCGATTTTCTCTTGAGGTTTCCTGGGTTCCCTAAATGCTCACGACCCCCCCCCCCCCCCCAATTCCTCTTGAGATTCTCCTGTGTCCCCCAGAAAGATTTTTTTCCTCAGGTTCTCTGGGTCCCACTCCTGATTCCTCCTGAGATTCATCAGTATCCCCTAACCCAGAGCCACTCTCCAACCCCCCTGATTTCTCCTGAGGTTGCCTCAATTCTCTTGATACCCTCCCCGGATTCCCTTGTATCACCCCCAGACATGTTCCACCTCAGGTTCCCTGGGTTCCCCAAATGCTTATGACCCCCCCTAACTCTTCCTGAGATTCTTCAATATCCCCTACCCTACAGGCACCCCCATCCCCTCCAATTCCACCTGAGGTTTAATGGGTTCACCTACTTTTCATGTTCATTCCCCCCGGGATTACTCTGTTCACCCCCAGACAGGTTCCTCCTCAGGTTTCCTGGGAACCCCCAATACCTTCTAAGATTCACCTCTATTCCCTTACTAATTCCTGGGTCCTCCCCCGATTCCTCCTGAGATTCTCTTGGAACCCCTACCCTACAGCCACCCCCAACCCCCCCTACCCCCAATTCCTCCTGAGGTTTCCTGGATTACCCTAATTCTCATTGCACCCACCCCCCCCCCCCCCCAACTCCTCTGAATCCTCCATTTCTCATGAACCACCCCACAACTCCTCATGAAGTTTCCTCTGATTCTTCCTGAGACACCCGAACCTCTCGATTCCTCTAAAAAAAATTCTTGGACCCCCACCTCTCAATTCATACTGAGATTCTTCTGGATCCCCCCGATTCCTCCTGAAATGTTCTGTTTCTATGCAGACACCTTCAGAAGACGGGAGCCATTGAGGATTTGGTGATCATCTCCGAGAAACCTCTGCTGAGAGGGATTGTCCGCCTTAACGCCGTTACCGGAGAAGAAGCCAGAGAGGTCAGATATCTGAGGCCACGCCCAGCACACATCCATCCAATCCCCTGCATGATACAATTTAATTATAATTATTTTTAATTATTGATGATGATTAAGAATTAAAAATCAGTGAAATTTAATGTTATTTTGATCCTCTACAATAAAATATAAGACCTCCCGGGGTCACCTTCATCCTCGGATCTTCTCTCCAGGCACGGGAGACGGGGCAGGTTCTACGCAGGGAAGTGGATTCCATTGTTGAGCGGATGAAGATGATGACCCCTTCCCTGAACGACGCTCAGAGGTTGTCCAAGGAGGTCGGACTTGTGACGGATGTGAGTGAAGATCGGGGTGTCGGGATTCACACCAGGGTGGGGGTGTTAGAAAACGGGTGATGCTATATCCCACAGCAGTGGGGAGAAATGTGGTCACATGACTTAGACTAAATAGAAGGGGTACCGATGGGGGAAAAAAAACGATGGACACCAAAAAAAAAAAAAAAAAAGAAGGAATTTCACATTGTCTTGATCACACATCTCCCCACCAATCCATGACTGGATGCTCCAACAAAGCCGCCATAACCGTGTCATTGTTCCTTTACATTGCAGAGTGTGGACAGCGCCTCCATGCCCCAGTGGCAGAGGAAGGAACTACAGGCGTCTCTCAAGGCTTTGCAACGATCGGCCAACACAGCTGTGCGGAAGGCGATAGGGAGAAAGGTAAAGAAGGGGCGGGGCTTTCTTACACACGGGGATAGGGGCGAGGGGGATAATATATTTTATACTGTGTGGCCGGATGACTTCACAGCTCTTCATTGGATGGAATCATCTCAGGTATAGGATCTCCTGGAATAGAGCGGGATTCAGTCCTGGGAGATCTCCTGCCACCAGTCAGATTCTAATGCTCCTTTTCCCCCTCCCCCAGGCTGCAGAGAGAGTCCCAAGTCTGCTGGAGAAGCATGGCCAGCGTCCCATCATCGTGGACTGTGTGGAGGAGTCTCTTCCGGTGAGATATCGCCATTTCCTCTCCTGATATAGAGAATCTTGTCCTTCCTCCCCTGAGGACCCCACCTCACCTAATATCGCTCACTCGGCCTAAGGAGACCACCACCTCATCTAATGCCATCCCCTTCGCCTGAGGAGACCTCACCTCACCTGATGCCATCCTCCCTGCCCGAGGAGATCCCGCCTCACCCGTTACCATCCTCCCTGCCCGAGGAGATCCCGCCTCACCCGTTACCATCCTCCCTGCCCGAGGAGATCCCGCCTCACCCGTTACCATCCTCCCTGCCCGAGGAGATCCCGCCTCACCCGTTACCATCCTCCCTTCCCGAGGAGATCCCGCCTCACCCGTTACCATCCTCCCTGCCCGAGGAGATCCCGCTTCACCCGTTACTATCCTCCCTGCCCGAGGAGATCCCGCCTCACCTGTTACCATCCTCCCTGCCCGAGGAGATCCCGCCTCACCTGTTACCATCCTCCCTGCCTGAGGAGATCCCGCCTCACCCGTTACCGTCCTTCTTGCCAGAGGAGACCTCTCCGCACTCGATACCATCCACTCCACCCTGGAACTCCTCCTCCTTCCATCTTCCTGGTACTCTCCCTCCTCCTTCCTGGAACTCTCTCTCCCTCCACCTTCCTGGAACTCTCTGCCTCCCTGGAACCCCCCTCCCTTTGCCTCCCTGGAATCCCCCCTCCCTGGAATCCCCCCTCCCTTTGCCTCCTTGGAATCCCCCCTCCCTTTGCCTCCCTGGAACCCCTCTTCCCTTTGCCTCCCTGGAACCCCCCTCCCTTTGCCTCCCTGGAACCCCCCCTCCCTTTGCCTCCCTGGAACCCCCGCCTCCCTGGAACCCCCCCTCCCTTCGTCTCCATGTGATGCCCCCTCCCTTCGTCTCCATGTGATGCCCCCTCCCTCCGCCTCCCTGGAACTCCTCTGTGCTCCTCAGGCATGCTCTCTATCAGCAGGCTGATTGTTGTACCCATCTGGTCTCAGGAGAGCCGCCTCATGATAGACAGTGAGGAGGAAGAGCATGGAAGGACAATAGAGTGTCCGTGAATGGTGTGGGAGTGAAGTCATCCCGTATTGTCATCTCCCATTAGTAATGGTGGTGTGTGGTGCCCCCTGCAGGTCCTGATGAAGATGGCCTTCTTGCTGTGTGAGCGGTGCCCGGGCTCGGCGGTGATGCTGTTCAGCAGGCAGAGCTCCGGGAAGGTGCTGTGTGCATGTCAGGTGCCCAAGGTAAGGGGGGGAGGGGGGCTTTATTTCCTGTCTGGTCCATGTGTATTCAGGAATTCTACTCATGTGATCTCTTCTCTCCTCCCCCTCAGGGCCCCTCCCCTGTTCTGTTAAGGGGTTATTCCTGCGCCTAATCAAAAAAGGAACAACGATCTAATTATTGTACCGCTGCATACACTGGAAATGGGGTACTTGAACCCCTTTTACAGGATGAAAAAATATATGGAAAGTAGTGTTGCGCAGTACTGGATAGGTAGATGTTAACCTGAAAATGTAATAGATTATGTCCGCATCACAGTAATAAACAGAATAGATGTGCTGTCACCCAGACTAAAAAGGGTGATATATAGGAGGCCAAAATTGGCAAAATGACATAAAAATGATGCTAAAGTGTGAATAAATCTGTGTGAGTATCCTCTAAATCACAATGTGAATATCATAATACATAAATAATCAACAAAATAAAATAGTGATTCTTGATGCGATTAACAGAAAATCGCATAAACAGTGCCAGTGCTGAACAGTGAATAAAACTATAAAAATGTCTACTACACCATAAAATAAAACCAATATACATAAAGAAAAGTCGCTAAAAAACAGGATTATGTAAAAAGAACTTAATAGTGACTAAGAAATCGCATAAAGTGCCAGTGCCAAGAATTATTGTAGATAAATACGTATAAATATCTTTATACCATATGCTAAATCGTGTAGGTGCGGTGAACATGTATAAACGGGCGACATAAAACAAAGAAATAAGAGCGTGTAAAAACCACACAGAGATAAGATCTCTTAAAAACATTAAATCAAATAAAATCGCAATCAATGTGCACGGTGATTTAAAACTATATCAACCAAAAAATATAATTAAAGGGGTTGCGCAATCACATATATCAGGTTAGTGTCCATTCAAGATGTGCAACAACTGGTGGCGATTATATCCAAAATCGCATGCAACAGAAACGCATATGGTGCTGGTATTTGATTTTTTTGTGCACTATAAGATCACGGTGCAATCGGTGATTGTATTGGTGATGGTGACTATATCCCACGTGGTCCTGTGCGCTCAGGGTATGGATGTCCCCTTACCTTACAGCTGTAAGGTAACAGCGTTTGACATATATATCCTCGGGGTTCCTGGTAATCCTTATCCCTCGAGGTCCTATTCTTGTTGCCCCAAAGACCTGACGTCTCCTGCCTATTGCGCCGTGTTGATCTCCTCAAATGGACGCTCAGCGATACTCAGCATGGGGGGGGGGGTTGTTAGGTTGCCTCAGCAGTAGATTTATGTGAGGGTTAAGCAGATAAGGAAGAGGGGAGCCCCATAGTGTAGTAAGTTTGAACAAAGTTTGAATTTTATTTGAATATACTGAATACAATACTCACAAACATATAGAGCTTTCTTGTAAGGTATAAACGAGCCTCGAGCTCGATTACGTCACTTCCGGTAGCGTCCCGACGCGTGTTCGTCACGGTCACGTGACTTCATCAGGGGATGACTAGTGTACAGGGAAGTGTCCTTAAATAGAGACAATGATTGCTAATACGGTGGCCATTTTGGGGAAGACCCGGAAGTATCCCGGCGGCCATTTTGCGGGTTACATTGTCGCCGGAAGTATGCCGGCGGCCATCTTTTTGGTTGGAACATCATGTTTCTATGTCGGCGGCCATTTTGCTGTTGAAATCGTCGCCGGAGGTCTAGGCGGCCATCTTTTTGGTTATTATAGTCTGTTTACTAAAGTGTATATCCAGAGATCAATGCGTGGCCATTTTTTGGGAGGTGTCCTTGGCTGAACACACCAGCGGGGCGTCGCTGTGTGGGTGTCAACGCCTCCCCTGCAAACAAAGTGCCTGATTGTAGTTAGAAACGAGCGAGTGTGTATACCATATACAATATAGGCTATGAATTAAACGGGCAGTCGCTAATTAAGGAACGATGGCCTTTCTATATGATTCGCAAGTTTGGAGTAAATAATATAACTACATAGAGAAAGGAAGTGTATGCCATATATAATCGGCAATCACTGATGCTAAGCCTTAAAAAATGAAATAAATCTATGTCTTTAAAAACTAAAAATACTAAATATAAATACAGGAAACAATAGAAATATTAAAATATGCATAAGATTATAGAAATATTAATTTATTTGTTTATCTATAAAAACCGTGTTTGTTTAAAATAACGGATATATTTAGATTATAATAATTTGCAAGGCCTTACCATGGGCGTAAAGAGATGATAGTTTGATCCGGGTAGTAAATTTTAAAAATTAGGGATTGCATTGAAATAGAATAAATATAAAAATAAATTTGTTTGGATAAAATGGAAGACGAGGGGAATTGATTCCCATTGCTGCCGGAAATGACGTTCAAAGTTAACAACGTTTTTTAATACGCATGTGTATTGCGAAACCACAAAAGTTAAAATATATCAATAAAATACCTGTATATGTCTACACCCACCACGGTGCTCGTACATATATATGTGCCTCATGCATGTTATTTGTTGTACTTAGATGTCCCTCGGTGGTTATATGCATATAATAAGACTCTAGGGTCGAGGTCGTCTGAGAAGAAAGGGGGAGGGGTCGGGGTAACTAAAAGAATAGTTAACTTTAAAATGAATAGGATATATGTGAAAAATGTATGGAGTTTTACAGAAAAGTTTAAAAAATCGTTCAAAATTGAGGGGTGATTAAAAGTCGCTAATGAAGCAGTTTAGGTCAAATTCCACATTGAGTCCCTTTGGCGTGAATGTATCTAGTGTGAATATCCATTTGGACTCGATTTGGCTGAGGGTCCTTACTTTGTGTCCTCCTCTCCAATGTTTAACGTAGGGCTCAATGCCCCAGAATTTGAGTTGGGAGGGATCTTTATTGTGGTGTAACGCAAAGTGCCTGGATAAACTGTGTTTATCAAATCCCTTTAGTATGTTCTTTATGTGTTCTTTGACCCGTACTTTCAGTGGTCTTTTTGTGCGGCCTACATACTGAAGTCCACAGCTGCACTCCAATGCATATACCACCCCGATGGTATTGCAACAGATAAACTCTTTAATATCATAGCTGTTGCCTGTGCTAGTGGAAGTGAACTCTTTTCTCTTCTCATTAGGGCGTTTTGTCTTAGTGCATGCATAGCATCGCTTGCAGGGAAAAAATCCTTTTCCCGTAAAAAAGGTGAGTCCCCTACTTGGTGGATCTGGGATATTTTTTACTATTTTGTCCCTAATAGTAGGGGCTCGCCTATATACAAATTTTGGACGAGTGGGCAGAATGTCTTTTAGACATATATCTGAGCGTAATATTTCCCAGTTGCGCTTGATGATTTTTTCCACCTGTTTAAACTGTGCATTAAAGTCCAAAATGATCGGGACATTATCTTGTAATGTCTCGTTATGGGATTTGTTTTTTATAAGGTCTTTACGATTTAGGCTTGCTACTTCAGATATTTTCTTGTTGATAAATTCTTCCTCGTAGCCTTTTTCTATGAATTTTTGTTTCATGTTTTTAGCTTGTTCTTGAAAGTGATCTTCTTGTGTGCAATTGCGTCTCAGGCGCATAAGTTGGCCTTTTGGTATGTTATATAGCCAATCCTTATGATGGCAGCTTTCTAATGGTAGGTAACTATTGCGGTCTACACCCTTAAAGTGTGTTTTTGTGATAAGTTTTTTATTGTCTTGTATTATTTTCAGATCTAAAAACGTAATAGCTTCATTGCTTATCTCCCACGATAGTTTTATATTCCTCTTGTTCATATTTAGCTTCTCCAAAAAGGTGATCAGTCTTGGTCGTTCACCCTTCCACAGTATAATAACATCATCGATGTATCTTTGGTATGTATGTAATTCATTTGGGGGATTGTTAAATATTTCCTCTTCCTCCCATTGTGCCATAAAAAGGCCTGCGACGCTCGGGGCAAATTTTGCCCCCATGGCTACACCCGTTTTTTGATGATAATAATTTTTATTATACCAGAAGTAGCTGTTTTTCAAGCAAAAATCGAGACATTTTATTAGGTATTTTCTCTGGCGGCATTGTAGGTCTGTATATTTCCGTAATCCCCACTTGGCTGCCTCACAGGCTTGGTAGTGTAAGATTATTGTGTAGAGTGAGGCTACATCCGCTGTAGCTAACCACCAAGGTCCCTCGTCTTTTGGAATGTCATCTATAATTTGCAATATATGCTTGGTGTCTCTCAGATATGCCCGTGTCTTCTGTACGGCCGGCTGTAGGTAATGGTCAATATATTGCCCCATTCTCGCTGTCAGAGAGTCAATACCATTCACTATTGGTCTAGGGGGTGTATTTTCTTTGTCTTTGTGGATTTTTGGCAGAAAATAGATAATTGGTGTTCTGCATGACTCGGGTATTAAATATTTGGCTTCTTTCTTGTCGAGTATATCCTTCTTTAGGCCCAAATGTACCACTTGTTCAAGTGCTTTCCTGCATTTAAAGACTGGGTTGCTCAACAGTCGAACGTATGTGTCATTATCTTCTAGTAGAGCATTCATACTTATGTTATATTGGTCTTTAGACAGTATTACAATACCTCCACCTTTATCCGCTGGTCGTATGACCAGGTCTTTCCTTTTTGTTAATTTCCGGATGCCGCTTCTGATATGTTTTGGTTCGTCACGCTTCTTGATTTTCAGTTCTTTCACCTCCTCGAGAACGATACGTTTAAAAACTTCTATATGTTTATTGTCTTTAGTTACTGGGTTAAAAATTGATTTATTTCTTAAAGTGCTGTGCGTTATTTCATCAGTCGATCTTGTGGTCTTCTGTTTATATGGGTTGCTGATCAAGTATTTTTTAAGCCTCACTCTACACAATAATCTTACACTACCAAGCCTGTGAGGCAGCCAAGTGGGGATTACGGAAATATACAGACCTACAATGCCGCCAGAGAAAATACCTAATAAAATGTCTCGATTTTTGCTTGAAAAACAGCTACTTCTGGTATAATAAAAATTATTATCATCAAAAAACGGGTGTAGCCATGGGGGCAAAATTTGCCCCGAGCGTCGCAGGCCTTTTTATGGCACAATGGGAGGAAGAGGAAATATTTAACAATCCCCCAAATGAATTACATACATACCAAAGATACATCGATGATGTTATTATACTGTGGAAGGGTGAACGACCAAGACTGATCACCTTTTTGGAGAAGCTAAATATGAACAAGAGGAATATAAAACTATCGTGGGAGATAAGCAATGAAGCTATTACGTTTTTAGATCTGAAAATAATACAAGACAATAAAAAACTTATCACAAAAACACACTTTAAGGGTGTAGACCGCAATAGTTACCTACCATTAGAAAGCTGCCATCATAAGGATTGGCTATATAACATACCAAAAGGCCAACTTATGCGCCTGAGACGCAATTGCACACAAGAAGATCACTTTCAAGAACAAGCTAAAAACATGAAACAAAAATTCATAGAAAAAGGCTACGAGGAAGAATTTATCAACAAGAAAATATCTGAAGTAGCAAGCCTAAATCGTAAAGACCTTATAAAAAACAAATCCCATAACGAGACATTACAAGATAATGTCCCGATCATTTTGGACTTTAATGCACAGTTTAAACAGGTGGAAAAAATCATCAAGCGCAACTGGGAAATATTACGCTCAGATATATGTCTAAAAGACATTCTGCCCACTCGTCCAAAATTTGTATATAGGCGAGCCCCTACTATTAGGGACAAAATAGTAAAAAATATCCCAGATCCACCAAGTAGGGGACTCACCTTTTTTACGGGAAAAGGATTTTTTCCCTGCAAGCGATGCTATGCATGCACTAAGACAAAACGCCCTAATGAGAAGAGAAAAGAGTTCACTTCCACTAGCACAGGCAACAGCTATGATATTAAAGAGTTTATCTGTTGCAATACCATCGGGGTGGTATATGCATTGGAGTGCAGCTGTGGACTTCAGTATGTAGGCCGCACAAAAAGACCACTGAAAGTACGGGTCAAAGAACACATAAAGAACATACTAAAGGGATTTGATAAACACAGTTTATCCAGGCACTTTGCGTTACACCACAATAAAGATCCCTCCCAACTCAAATTCTGGGGCATTGAGCCCTACGTTAAACATTGGAGAGGAGGACACAAAGTAAGGACCCTCAGCCAAATCGAGTCCAAATGGATATTCACACTAGATACATTCACGCCAAAGGGACTCAATGTGGAATTTGACCTAAACTGCTTCATTAGCGACTTTTAATCACCCCTCAATTTTGAACGATTTTTTAAACTTTTCTGTAAAACTCCATACATTTTTCACATATATCCTATTCATTTTAAAGTTAACTATTCTTTTAGTTACCCCGACCCCTCCCCCTTTCTTCTCAGACGACCTCGACCCTAGAGTCTTATTATATGCATATAACCACCGAGGGACATCTAAGTACAACAAATAACATGCATGAGGCACATATATATGTACGAGCACCGTGGTGGGTGTAGACATATACAGGTATTTTATTGATATATTTTAACTTTTGTGGTTTCGCAATACACATGCGTATTAAAAAACGTTGTTAACTTTGAACGTCATTTCCGGCAGCAATGGGAATCAATTCCCCTCGTCTTCCATTTTATCCAAACAAATTTATTTTTATATTTATTCTATTTCAATGCAATCCCTAATTTTTAAAATTTACTACCCGGATCAAACTATCATCTCTTTACGCCCATGGTAAGGCCTTGCAAATTATTATAATCTAAATATATCCGTTATTTTAAACAAACACGGTTTTTATAGATAAACAAATAAATTAATATTTCTATAATCTTATGCATATTTTAATATTTCTATTGTTTCCTGTATTTATATTTAGTATTTTTAGTTTTTAAAGACATAGATTTATTTCATTTTTTAAGGCTTAGCATCAGTGATTGCCGATTATATATGGCATACACTTCCTTTCTCTATGTAGTTATATTATTTACTCCAAACTTGCGAATCATATAGAAAGGCCATCGTTCCTTAATTAGCGACTGCCCGTTTAATTCATAGCCTATATTGTATATGGTATACACACTCGCTCGTTTCTAACTACAATCAGGCACTTTGTTTGCAGGGGAGGCGTTGACACCCACACAGCGACGCCCCGCTGGTGTGTTCAGCCAAGGACACCTCCCAAAAAATGGCCACGCATTGATCTCTGGATATACACTTTAGTAAACAGACTATAATAACCAAAAAGATGGCCGCCTAGACCTCCGGCGACGATTTCAACAGCAAAATGGCCGCCGACATAGAAACATGATGTTCCAACCAAAAAGATGGCCGCCGGCATACTTCCGGCGACAATGTAACCCGCAAAATGGCCGCCGGGATACTTCCGGGTCTTCCCCAAAATGGCCACCGTATTAGCAATCATTGTCTCTATTTAAGGACACTTCCCTGTACACTAGTCATCCCCTGATGAAGTCACGTGACCGTGACGAACACGCGTCGGGACGCTACCGGAAGTGACGTAATCGAGCTCGAGGCTCGTTTATACCTTACAAGAAAGCTCTATATGTTTGTGAGTATTGTATTCAGTATATTCAAATAAAATTCAAACTTTGTTCAAACTTACTACACTATGGGGCTCCCCTCTTCCTTATCTGCTTAACCCTCACATAAATCTACTGCTGAGGCAACCTAACAACCCCCCCCCCCATGCTGAGTATCGCTGAGCGTCCATTTGAGGAGATCAACACGGCGCAATAGGCAGGAGACGTCAGGTCTTTGGGGCAACAAGAATAGGACCTCGAGGGATAAGGATTACCAGGAACCCCGAGGATATATATGTCAAACGCTGTTACCTTACAGCTGTAAGGTAAGGGGACATCCATACCCTGAGCGCACAGGACCACGTGGGATATAGTCACCATCACCAATACAATCACCGATTGCACCGTGATCTTATAGTGCACAAAAAAATCAAATACCAGCACCATATGCGTTTCTGTTGCATGCGATTTTGGATATAATCGCCACCAGTTGTTGCACATCTTGAATGGACACTAACCTGATATATGTGATTGCGCAACCCCTTTAATTATATTTTTTGGTTGATATAGTTTTAAATCACCGTGCACATTGATTGCGATTTTATTTGATTTAATGTTTTTAAGAGATCTTATCTCTGTGTGGTTTTTACACGCTCTTATTTCTTTGTTTTATGTCGCCCGTTTATACATGTTCACCGCACCTACACGATTTAGCATATGGTATAAAGATATTTATACGTATTTATCTACAATAATTCTTGGCACTGGCACTTTATGCGATTTCTTAGTCACTATTAAGTTCTTTTTACATAATCCTGTTTTTTAGCGACTTTTCTTTATGTATATTGGTTTTATTTTATGGTGTAGTAGACATTTTTATAGTTTTATTCACTGTTCAGCACTGGCACTGTTTATGCGATTTTCTGTTAATCGCATCAAGAATCACTATTTTATTTTGTTGATTATTTATGTATTATGATATTCACATTGTGATTTAGAGGATACTCACACAGATTTATTCACACTTTAGCATCATTTTTATGTCATTTTGCCAATTTTGGCCTCCTATATATCACCCTTTTTAGTCTGGGTGACAGCACATCTATTCTGTTTATTACTGTGATGCGGACATAATCTATTACATTTTCAGGTTAACATCTACCTATCCAGTACTGCGCAACACTACTTTCCATATATTTTTTCCCTCCCCTGTTCTGTCTGCCCTGGATTGGGCGGTGGCGGTCTGCTCGGCGATGGGTGGTAAGGCTGGCGGTTCAAAGGGTTCCGCTAATGGAAACGGAAGCTGCGAGAACCTGGACGACGTTCTGGAGGTGGCACTGAAATTCGCACAGACAAAACTCAGCGACACCGGACACGGCACGCGGTGGGCGGGAGAGAACTGACCCCCCTGGTGTCCAAATAGTGGAACTACATGAAATCTGAGAGGTTGATGGTGGACACAGAGGTCATGTGACAGATGTGGACATCACGCAGGAGAACATACGTGTATATTGGGGTGCTGCAGATGGGGTTATAGGGAGGAGTCATGTCCCTGAACACGTCAGCTGGTGTGGTGCCGCCATATTGGGGGCCCAATTCATAGCCAGCCAATCAGTACACGAGGAGCCTCGCCCAGTGTCATCACATCTCACAGTGCATTGTGGATGGACAAAGATGGAGGCTGGCCTTCCACTCTGGGCCCTCCAATGGAATCAGACTTTAGATTTACATTACTGCTGTTGGGTGCGACTTACACATTATTAATGTGCTTTGCTGTTCCATATTTCCATGGCTGAATTTCCTATGGAGATACATTTTTTTTTTATGTATAACAAGGACAGTCAGTGGCATTGCTGAGGAATTGAGAAGATAAGCGGACCTGTCCATGGATGGAGTGAAAGAGGAGGGCCCGGATCTGCTCTGGGGGCCCCTCTCCTGTCCAGTGATCTGATAGGAACCCATCTGGGTAATATTGATCCAGCTGACACCATAGATGCCCCTTTGTGATAGGTCATCTTTCAGTGACCTATTAGCAGCAGGTGGAATCTTTGGCTCTAGGGGTGGGCCCCTGGCTGGTGTGCTGTATGTCTTCGGGGGCCCCAGCTGTTCTGACGACCCTTCCATGTTACCATTGAAATCTCTCTGTCAAGGAAACAAAATCTGTATTTATCTCTTCTTCTTTGAGGGGCCCAGGAATTCAGAGACTATCGGGTTATACTGCCTCCTACAGGAAGAATGGGACACTGGCAAACAGTATAGCCCCTCCTACTCCCAGTTTGCCTTAGTTTTGTGGGAGTGTCCAGGAGAAGGGTTGCCTTTTCTCTAAGTATTTTTATAATAATAAAAGATGAATTTTGGGATAAAGTTTGGCCATGTTCTGACATTGTGTACAGGTGGAAATCTCAGGAGGACAGTCATGGGGAATAGAAAAGGGTCTTCACCAACCACAAGATTGGAGGAGCTCAACTGTCTACAATGTCTTTGTATGATGGTGGATTACTACTGGGAACACCTGAGCTCATTTGGGGGGGCAGCACGTACTTTTGCCTCCACCTGAGGAGATCACACCCCACCCAATACCTCACCCAATCTAATCTTCTCCACCTGAGAAGACTCCACCTCACTTCACCTCATCCAATACCATCCCCCTCCATCTGAGAAGACTTCATCTCACCTAATATAATTTCCTCAACCTGAGGAGACCCCACCTCATCTAGTACCACCCCCTCCACCTGAGCAGACCTCCACCTCATCTAATGCTGTTCTCTCTACCTGAGGAGACCCCACCTCATCTAATGCTGTTCTCTCCACCTGAGGAGACCCATACTCATCTCTAATGCCACCCCCCCCCCCCCACCTGAGGAGACCCCACCTCACCCAATATCATCCCCTTCAGCTAATAAGACCCCACCTCACCCGATACCGTCCTCCCTGCACAAAGAGATCCCACCTCAGCCGTTACCATCCTCCTCGCTCAAGGAGACCTTTCCTTGCCTGATACCGTCCCCTCCACCTGAGAAGACTCCACCTCACCCAATAGCATCCCCCTCACCTGAGGAGACCCCACCTCACTCAATATCCCCTTCACCTAAGGAGACCCCACCTCACCAAATACCATCTCCACCTGAGGACCTAAGGAGACCCCACCTCACCAAATACCATCCCCTCCACCTGAGAACCTAAGGAGACCCCACCTCACCAAATACCATCCCCTCCACCTGAGGACCTAAGGAGACCACCACCTCATCTAATGCCATCCCCTTCGCCTGAGACCCCACCTCACCCGTTACCATCCTCCTGGCCCGAGGAGACCCCACCTCACCCGTTACCATCCTCCTGGCCCGAGGAGACCCCACCTCACCCGTTACCATCCTCCTGGCCCGAGTAGACCTCTCCTCGCTCGATACCGTCCCCTCCACCCGAGAAGACCTCACCTCACCCAATATCATCCCCTTCACCTTAGGAGACCTCACCTCACCAAATACCATCCCCTCCACCTGTGGAGACCCCACCTCACCCGATACTGCCCTCCTTGCACAAGGAGACCCGACCTCACCCGTTACCGTCCTCCTCGCCTGATACCGTCCGTTCCACCTGAGAAGACCCCACCTCACCCATCGGCCTCGCCCGAGAAGACCTCTCCTCACCCGATACCACCACCCCCTCTACCTAAGAAGACCCCTCCTCACCAAATATCATCTCCTCCATCTGAGGAGACCCCACCTCACCTGATACAGTCTTCCCTGCACAAGGAGACTCCACCTCACCTGTTACCATCCTCGCCTGAGGAGACCTTGCTGATACCATCCCCTCCACCCGAGAAGACCCCACCTCACCCGTTACTGTCCTCGACTGATACCATCCTCTCCGCCCGAGGAGAACCCAACTCACCTGTTACCGTCCTCACTCGAGGAGACCTCACCTTGCCTGATACCGCCCCACCCGAGAAAACCCCACCTCACTCAATACCATCCCCTTCACCTGAGGAGACCCCACCTCACCCGATACCGTCCTCCCTGCACGAGGAGATCTCACCCAATACCATCCCCTCCACCTTGTGTATGATATCTGTCAGTCTCTTATTTCAACTGTACACAGCACAGACATCTTTTCCCTATTCTTACCTATAGCATTGGTTGCAGCTCTGACAGACTCATATTTCCATAGAAGGGGATGGTGCTTCACCAGAGACCTCAGGAGATTCCTGCTTCTCCTGCCTGCACCTACCTTCTTACTACCCATAGCAAGGTGTGATTGGACTGGGCTGTAATTTCTTCACACACCACCAGGTGTCCTCAATGGTCCACCTGCAGTCTGTACATCTAACTTGGAGCCAATATATAGGAATCATGCATTTATTTTATGGTACAAATTCTATGTTGTGTGCATATATACAGTATCTGACAAAAGTAAGTACACCCCTTAGTCACATTTGTGTAAATCTTTTCTTCTGTCTTTTCATGTAATGACACTTGTCTACAATGTAAAGTAGTGAGTGTACAGCTTGTATAACTGTAAATTTCCTGTCCCCTCAAAATAACTCAACACACATCCATTAATGTCTAAACTACTGGCAACAAAAGTCAGTACACCCCTAAGTGAAAATGTCCAAATTGGGCCCAATTAGCCATTTTCCTTCCCCCGGTGTCATGTGACTCGTTAGTGTTACAAGGTCTCAGGTGTGAATGGGGAGCAGGTGTGTTACATTTGGTGTTATCGCTCTCACTCTCCCAAACTGGTCACTGGAAGTACAACATGGCACCTCATGGCAAAGAACTCTCTGAGGATCTGAAGATAAGAATGGTCGCTCTACATAAAGATGGCCTAGGCTATAAGAAGATTGCCAAGACCCTGAAACTGAGCTGCAGCACGGGGGCCAAGACCATACAGCGGTATAACAGGACAGGTTCCCCTCAGAACAGGCCTTGCCATGGTCCACCAAAGAAGTTGAGGTCACGTGCTCAGTGTCATATTCAGAGGTTGGCTTTGGGAAATAGACGTATGAGTGCTGCCAGCATTGCTGCAGAGGTTGTAGGGGTGGGGGGGTCAGCCTGTCAGTGCTCAGACCATATGCCGCACACTGCATCCAATTGGTCTGCATGGCTGTCATCCCAGAAGGAAGCCTCTTCTAAAGATGATGCACAAGAAAGACCACAAACCGTTTGCTGAAGACAAGCAGACTAAGGAGATGGATTACTGGAACCATGTCCTGTGGTCTGATGAGACCAAGATAAAGGTATTTGGTGTCAGATGGTGACAAGCGTGTGTGGGGGCAACCAGGTGAGGAGGACAAAGACAAGTGTGTCTTGTCTACAGTCAGGCATGGTGGTGGGGGTGTCATGGTCTGGGGCTGCATGAGTGCTGCCGGCACTGGGGGGGCTACAGATCATTGAGGGGACCATGAATGCCAACATGTACTGTGACATACTGAAGCAGAGCATCATCCCCTCCCTTCAGAGACTGGACCGCAGGGCAGTATTCCAACATGATAACCACCCCAAACACACCTCCAACACCACCACTGCCTTGCTAAAGAAGCTGAGGGGAAAGGTGATGGACTGGCCAAGCATGTCTCCAGACCTAAACCCTATTGATCATCTGTGGGGGATCCTCAAACGGAAGGTGGAGGAGTGCAAGGTCTCCAACATCCACCAGCCCCGTGATGTCATCATGGAGGAGGGGAAGAGGACTCCAGTGGTGACCTGTGAAGCTCTGGTGACCTCCATGCCCAAGAGGGTTAAGGCAGTGCTGGAAAATAATGGTGGCCACACAAAATATTGACACTTCGGGCCCAATTTTGGACATTTTCACTTAGGGGTGTACTCATTTTTGTCAGATACTGTATATACATTATATGTTAGGAACATATTATGTGGTAAATATAGAGAGGGCAGAGAGAGTGCAAAGAGAGGAGGAATGCAGGAAGAGGGGGGAAGGGAGGAGAGAGAGAGGGGGTGAAGGGAGGGGAGCGAGAGGGGGAAGGGGGGGAGCGAGAGGGGGAAGGGAGGGGAGCGAGAGGGGGTGAAGGGAGGGGAGCGAGAGGGGGAAGGGAGGGGAGCGAGAGGGGGAAGGAAGGGAGGAGAGGTGAGAAGGGGGAAGGGAGAGGTGAGGGGGGAAGGGAGAGGTGAGAGGGTATCTGCTGTGGAGAACAAGCTGAGAAGAAGTTGGTAATAATCACAGAATAAGGTTAATAAAATATACAAAACTTTATTGATGAGTAAAAACCCTCAATGGGGTAAATCTATAGAGAATAACACCTTCCAATAACTAGGTAATAATATTTTCATAGTCATAGTTAGTAAGGTTGAATAAAGACACCAGTCCATCCAGTTCAACCTGAGTACAATTGTCCCTATCCCTGTACATTACAATAATGGTGGCCCAATAATCAATCGGGATAATCGCGTCCCTTTGGGTAATGTTCCATGACATGAAATCCTCCGGGAATAATACATGATCCTCATATAAAATATATCAGACATGAAATGTAATCAGAACAATCGGTGGATAAATCCATTTAGATGATATAATAAAAATTGCAGCAAGTTGTCAGTGAAAGGCGAAGCGGCTGAACGGACTCGGCACAATGAAATCTTAGGAGCCGTGTTGGCAGAGAGTCATGCAGAGCAGAGATGGGGGAGTTGGCAGAAGTAAAGATGAACTTCTAGAAATGGGATGACTTGGCTAAGCTTGTCATTCAGGGGGATAAAGTTCTGGTTGTGGAAGAAAAACTCTGATATAAGGCAGCAGAGAGCCGGCTATGAGATCTCCGTCTCTCCTTGGGATTGCTGATGGATCGGGTTCTGTTCTTATACAAGATAATGAGAGGCGACCATTATATCCATGAAGAGTAGAAGACTTTCCTTTAGAGGGTTGCAGAGAAATCCGAGGTGTCGGTGAGGAGATCCTCTATACATGGAAGAGGTCCAGCAGACACAACACCGGGACACAATCACCAGACAAATCTCCGGCCGTCTACAAGAGATAATTGTACAATTACACAGAGATATTACATTGTATACATTCCATGAAATGTGTCACCAATACATATATATGTGAATGTGATGTGAATATCATTCCATGTTACACAGGGACTCGTCATATCAGTAATTTGGCTACTTTCCATCCACAGAAGAATTGGGATCATGTGACCTGAGGAAGATCTGCAGATCCCAATATCAGCAGCAGAGCCGACTGAGGAGACGATTGTATTCAGAATATTGAAGGTCGGCCCCATTCCCATCCCTGGAACAGCCAGGACGGGTTTTATTATTTTCTGTTAGGAAGTGATCCAGATTTATAGAGCGGAGAAGCCGGAATCCAGGAACTGGACTGATCAGCACTAGAGATGGGCCAACAGTTTGATCCGAGCAAAAGTTCCCCCCGAACATCACCTGCTCACCCGTTCACCAAACACCCAAATTTGCGATTACTTCGGCGGGATATTTACCCGCTGAGCGCCCCACAATGCACTGTGAGCTTCGCAGTGCATTCTAGAGGACCTAATTGGATGAAGCCAGCGGTCAGGTGCAAAGCTTTGCCAATCAGCACTTTCAGGGCCCTGATTGGACAAAGTTATGATGACTTTCTCCAATCAGGGCTCAGTGCTCATAGTCCCACCCACACTATAAATGGTTCCTTCTCATAGGAAGCCTTTGCAGTGTTGGAGTGGAGATATATAGAGCCGGGCTCGGTTTACTACTAGTGAGTTAGTGTGTTCATTTATTGTGACTCCGAGTGTAGAGTGTGAGTATGTTGTGTGTGTAGCGTGTTAGTGTAGTGTGTGAGTATAGTGTAGTGTCAGTGTAGAGTGTTAGTATACTGTTATTATAGTGTGTGAGTATAGTGTAGTGTGAGTATAGTGTGTGAGTATAGTGTAGTGTCAGTATACTGTTAGTATAGTGTGTTAGTATAGTGTGTGAGTATAGTGTAGTGTCAGTATAGTGTAGTATACTGTTAGTATAGTGTGTGAGTATAGTGTAGTGTCAGTATAGTGTAGTATACTGTTAGTATAGTGTGTGAGTATAGTGTAGTGTCAGTATAGTGTAGTATACTGTTAGTATAGTGTGTGAGTATAGTGTAGTGTAGTGTGTGTGTGTAGAGTGTTAGTATACTGTTAGTATAGTGTGTGAGTATAGTGTAGTGTGTTGGTGCAGTGAATGCGGCCTGCGGCCTGCCAGGTTGCGTGCTCGGATAAAGGGTCTGGTATGGATTTTTAGGGGGACCTCCACGTCAATTTTTTTTTTTTTATTTGACACAGGGTTCCCCTTAATATCCATACTAGACCTGAAGGGCCTGGTAATTGAATTTGGGGGACCCCCACACTTTATTTATTTATTTAATCAATTACTTTCAATGAGTGTTCTCTGTATTACGGGAGCCGACAATTCATTATAGCTGCGAGTGATTTTAAATGACTTTTTTTCCTGCATAAATGACACTTTGTGCAGGGACAGTTCTAAGCACAGGAAACATGCGCCCCTTCACAGGCATACTATAGACACCCCCCAGGTATGAAATTTAAAGGAATATTACACTTTTATTGTTTCACTTTAAGCATTATTAATATCACTGCTCCTGAAAAAACAGACGTTTTTAAAACTTTTTTTTGCATTGATACATGTCCCCTGGGGCAGGACCCGGGTCCCCAAACACTTTTTAGGACAGTAACTTGCATATAAGCCTTTAAAATTAGCACTTTAGATTTTGAATGTTGGAGTCCCATAGACTTTAATAGGGTTCTAAAGTTCACACGAAGTTTAGGTCTATTCGCAGGTTCTGCTGAGAATAGAACAGGGGGGTGTTCGGCTCATCCTTAGCTGTTAGAATAGATGGGTGACACACAATGCCCTGGGGGGGTGACACAGAATCTTCCTGGGGGGTGACACACAATGATTGGTGGTGATGGTTAAAATAAAACATTTTTTTTCCCAATGAAAATTGAGTCACTAAAATGTATTATTAGTAAATTTGACATAACAGGACAGTGTCTTGTGTGAATAAAGTTTGTTGTAATGTTTGGTCCTTGTGCCGTTGTCACAGAACATCATCCAGGAGCCAATCCACATGCAGCTCTGAAAGTACGGGGGCTGCTGTCACTCATAGAGAGCAGGCGGGGCAGAGGTGGGGCTCCAATCAGATGACAATGGAGGCGGAGCTGTAGCGGTGATCTGATGGGTGGTGCAGCCAGTGTGTCACCGCAGGCTTGTAGTACAATAGATGGGAGCGCGCATGCGCGGTGCCCCTATCAGATCAGTGGTGTGAAGGGGGCACCGGTCACACAACAACACAGGAAGTGGGCAATACTGAGCAGAAATGACGCCATTTAGAAGAGGAAAAGAAGAGAAAGATTACTATTACTGGAATTCTATATTTAAGGATCAGAAAGAGAAAATAAAAGCTGAGAGTTGATGTGACTTTACTCTGATATCATCCATTCCGGACATTCTCTTCATATCCGAATCCGTGTATTACCTGAGAGGGGGAGGGGCTCCCACACACCATCTTCTTATCTTCACCTCTTTATATATACAATCCAGCCTCCTTCATACCTTCATAGAAGAATAAAATGAGAGTGTTAGAGGAGGAAATGTTTCTGTGATGATGGAAGGGGGGAGGGGCTCATACTGAGCTCTGTAAGAAATGATGGAAAAGTGAGGGGCCCTCACCATGGCAGGGGCCACACACTCATCTCCATCCAACCATTGGGATAGCAGACTGTATGCCGGGTGTGCTGGGCTGTCATGTGTACAGGCTGAGAACACACATCTGATTGGCTCAGTTATACTGACACATTGGATGGACCTCGGGGGATGGGGGTATTTTTCTGTAAAGGTAAAACCTTGTGGAAGATTGTAGGACCTGACTAAGATTATTATTGGTGGATCTGATTCTCCCATCCCCCATCTGTAATGATAAAACTTGGGATGAGGAATAAATTCTCCATCATCTGGGAAATCTGTGACTGGCACAGGAAATCTCAATCATCTCTCTCATTATCTGTATAACTACAGAGACCTCCAATGGGCTCTACAGAAATTGTATAGAATGTTTGTCACCCGTCCTTCCATCTTCATTACAGAGCAGCCCGGGTGTCAGAAGACCTCCCAACAATGTCCCACCTCCATCATCTCATCTCCATCATCTCATCTCCATCTTCTCACCCCCATCATCTCACCCCCATCATCTCACCCCCATCATCTCATCTCCATCATCTCATCTCCATCATCTCACCCCCATCATCTCACCCCCATCATCTCACCCCCATCATCTCATCTCCATCATCTCACCTCCATCATCTCATCCCCATCATCTCACCCCCATCATCTCATCTCAATCATCTCATCCCCATCATCTCATCTCCATCATCTCACCCATATCATCTCCATCATCTCATCTCCATCATCTCACCCCCATCATCTCACCTCCATCATCTCATCTCCATCGTCTCACCCCCATCATCTCATCTCCATTGTCTCACCCCCATCATCTCATCTCCATCGTCTCACCCCCATCATCTCATCCCCATCATTTCACCCCCATCATCTCACCCCCCATCATCTCACCCCCATCATCTCACCTCCATCATCTCATCCCCATCATCTCATTTCCATCATCTCACCCCCATCATCTCATCTCCATCATCTCATCTCCATCATCTCACCCCTGTTATCTCACCCCCATCATCTCATCTCCATCATTTCACCCCCATCATTTCACCCCCATCATCTCACCCCCATCATCTCATCCCCATCATCTCATCCCCCATCATCTCATCTCCATCATCTCACCCCCATCATTTCATCCCCATCATCTCACCCCATCATCTCATCACCCCCATCATCTCACCCCCATCATCTCATCTCCAACATCTCATCCCCATCATCTCACCTCCATCATCTCATCTCCATCATCTCATCTCCATCATCTCATCTCCATCATCTCACCCCCATCATCTCACCTCCATCATCTCATCTCCATCATCTCACCTCCATCATCTCATCCCCATCATCTCACCCCCATCATCTCATCTCAATCATCTCATCCCCATCATCTCATCTCCATCATCTCACCCATATCATCTCCATCATCTCATCTCCATCATCTCATCTCCATCATCTCACCCCCATCATCTCACCTCCATCATCTCATCTCCATCGTCTCACCCCCATCATCTCATCTCCATTGTCTCACCCCCATCATCTCATCTCCATCGTCTCACCCCCATCATCTCTTCCCCATCATTTCACCCCCATCATCTCACCCCCCCATCATCTCACCCCCATCATCTCACCTCCATCATCTCATCCCCATCATCTCATTTCCATCATCTCACCCCCATCATCTCATCTCCATCATCTCATCTCCATCATCTCACCCCTGTTATCTCACCCCCATCATCTCATCTCCATCATTTCACCCCCATCATCTCATCTCCATCATCTCACCCCCATCATCTCATCCCCATCATCTCATCCCCCATCATCTCATCTCCATCATCTCACCCCCATCATTTCATCCCCATCATCTCACCCCATCATCTCATCACCCCCATCATCTCACCCCCATCATCTCATCTCCAACATCTCATCTCCATCATCTCATCCCCATCATCTCATCTCCATCATCTCATCTCCATCATCTCATCTCCATCATCTCACCCACATCATCTCACCCCCATCATCTCACCTCCATCATCTCATCTCCATCGTCTCACCCCCATCATCTCATCTCCATTGTCTCACCCCCATCGTCTCACCCCATCATTTCATCCCCATCATCTCACCCCCATCATCTCACCTCCATCATCTCACCTCCCATCATCTCACCCCCATCATCTCATCTCCATCATCTCACCTCCATCATCTCATCCCCATTATCTCATTTCCATCATCTCACCCCCATCATCTCATCTCCATCATCTCACCCCTGTTATCTCACCCCCATCATCTCATCCCCCATCATCTCATCTCCATAATCTCATCTCCATCATCTCACCCCCATCATCTCACCTCCATCATCTCATCTCCATCGTCTCACCCCCATCATCTCATCTCCATTGTCTCACCCCCATCATCTCATCTCCATCGTCTCACCCCCATCATCTCTTCCCCATCATTTCACCCCCATCATCTCACCCCCCCATCATCTCACCCCCATCATCTCACCTCCATCATCTCATCCCCATCATCTCATTTCCATCATCTCACCCCCATCATCTCATCTCCATCATCTCATCTCCATCATCTCACCCCTGTTATCTCACCCCCATCATCTCATCTCCATCATTTCACCCCCATCATCTCATCTCCATCATCTCACCCCCATCATCTCATCCCCATCATCTCATCCCCCATCATCTCATCTCCATCATCTCACCCCCATCATTTCATCCCCATCATCTCACCCCATCATCTCATCACCCCCATCATCTCACCCCCATCATCTCATCTCCAACATCTCATCTCCATCATCTCATCCCCATCATCTCATCTCCATCATCTCATCTCCATCATCTCATCTCCATCATCTCACCCACATCATCTCACCCCCATCATCTCACCTCCATCATCTCATCTCCATCGTCTCACCCCCATCATCTCATCTCCATTGTCTCACCCCCATCGTCTCACCCCATCATTTCATCCCCATCATCTCACCCCCATCATCTCACCTCCATCATCTCACCTCCCATCATCTCACCCCCATCATCTCATCTCCATCATCTCACCTCCATCATCTCATCCCCATTATCTCATTTCCATCATCTCACCCCCATCATCTCATCTCCATCATCTCACCCCTGTTATCTCACCCCCATCATCTCATCCCCCATCATCTCATCTCCATCATCTCACCCCCATCATCTCATCTCCATCATCTCATCTCCATCATCTCATCTCCATCATCTCATCCCCATCATCTCATCTCCATCATCTCACCCCCATCATCTCATCACCCCCATCATCTCACCCCCATCATCTCATCTCCATCATCTCATCCCCATCATCTCATCTCCATCATCTCATCCCCATCATCTCATCTCCATCATCTCATCTCCATCATCTCCATCATCTCATCTCCATCATCTCACCCCCATCATCTCACCTCCATCATCTCATCTCCATCGTCTCACCCCCATCATCTCATCTCCATTGTCTCACCCCCATCGTCTCACCCCATCATCTCACCTCCATCATCTCACCCCCATCATCTCACCTCCATCATCTCACCTCCATCATCTCATCTCCATCATCTCATCTCCATCATCTCATCCCCATTATCTCATTTCCATCATCTCACCCCCATCATCTCTCCCCCATCATCTCATCTCCATCATCTCACCCCTGTTATCTCACCCCCATCATCTCATCCCCCATCATCTCATCTCCATCATCTCACCCCCATCATCTCATCTCCATCATCTCATCTCCATCATCTCACCCCCATCATCTCATCTCCATCATCTCACCCCTGTTATCTCACCCCCATCATCTCATCCCCCATCATCTCATCTCCATCATCTCACCCCCATCATCTCATCTCCATCATCTCATCCCCATCATCTCATCCCCCATCATCTCATCTCCATCATCTCACCCCCATCATCTCATCCCCATCATTTGATCTCCATCATCTCATCTCCCATCATCTCATCACCCCCATCATCTCACCCCCATCATCTCATCACCCCCATCATCTCACCCCCATCATCTCACCCCCATCATCTCATCCCCATCATCTCACCCCCATCACCTCACCCCCATCATCTCACCTCCATCATCTCACCCCCATCATCTCACCCCCATCACCTCACCCCCATCACCTCACCCCCATCCAATGTTGTCTACATGTTACTATTCACATTCTAAGACATAGTATGTGTGTTACCTCCAATATAACAGATCTTACCCTCTATCCACAGAGAAGCCGGCATTCCGGAGGACCTCACAACGTCGTCTCACTTCTGACTCCGACATCTTCTCATCATCCTCCAATGTTATATACAGATCGGTCAGAGTTCGGTTTGTGGAGATAACGGAGCAAAGATCATCACAGCTCCATAATGTCCCTTTACAGCCCAAAACACTGGAGGGAGAAGCAGGAAAGAGGTGAAATGTTCTTCCAGGGAGGGGCAGAAGTAGACACATCCAATGACTAATAAGTGGGCGGGGTCTTAGAAAATGAAATGTTCTTCCAGAGAGGGGCAGAAGTAGACACATCCAATGAATAATCAGTGGGAGGGGTCTTAGAAAATTAAATGCAAATCTGCCTCATATGTGCCCATTAATCACTGCCTACCAGTGGTGCCAATCAGTGTAGCCTCATTAGGCAATTTGATGGGGCGGATTTGATGGTGGCAGTTTTTATGGGGAAAATAGGATGGGGCAATTTTGATGGTGGCAGTTTAATGGGGGCAATAGAATGAGGCAGTTTTTATAGGGCAATTTTGATGGGGCAGTATAATGGGGCAGGTTTGAAGGGGGCAATATGATGGGGCAATTGTGATGGAGCAATTTTGATGGGGCCAATTTTGATGGTGGAAGTATAATGGGGCAATTTTGATGGAGGCAATAGGATGGGGCCATTTTGATGGTGGCAGTATGATTGGGCAGTTTTTGTGGGGCAATTTTGATATTGGCAGTATAATGGGGCAATTTTGAAGGGAGAAATTTGATGGGGTAATTTTGATGGGGGGGAATTTGTATGGGGCAATTTTGATTGTGGCAGTATGATAGCACAATTTTGAATTGTGGCAGCATTAAGGGGCAATTTTATGGGGGTAATTTTAAGGAGGCAAGTTGATGGGGCAATAGGATGAGGCAGTTTTGATTGTGGCAATTTTGATGGTGGCAGTATAATTGGGGAAATGTTGATGGGGCAATAGGATGGGGTAGTTTTGATTGTGTCAGTAGGATGTGGCAATATGATGGGGCAATTTTGATGGTGGCAATATGATGGGGCAATTTTGATGGTGACAGTATGATGGAGCAATTTTGATGGGGCAATATCATGGGGCAATAGGATGAGGCAGTTTTGATGGGGTAATTTTGATGGTGGCAGTATAATGGTGCAAATAGGATGGGGCAATTTTGATGAGGGCAGTATAATGGGGCAATTGCGATGGAGCAGTTTTGATGGGGGCAATTGGATTGGGCAATTTTGGTGGTAGCAGTATAATAGGGCAATTTTGACGGGGGCAATTTGATGGTGGCAGTGAAATGGGGCAATTTGAAGGGGCACTTTTTATGGGGGCAATATGATGGGGCAATATTAATGGTGGCAGCATTATGGAGAAATTTTGATGGGGCAATAGAATAGGGCAGTTTTTATGGTGGCAATTTTGATGGGGCAATAGGACAGGGTAGTTTTATGGGGCAATTTTGGTGGTGGCAGTATGATGTGGCAATTTTGGTAGTGGTAGTAAAATGGGGCAATTGCGATGGGGTCATTTTGATTGGGCCATTAGATGGAGCAATTTTGATGGGGCAATTTTGTGGGGCAGTTTTAATGGGGCATTATAATGGGATAATTGTGATGAGGCAGTCTAATGGGGCAATTGTGATGGGGCAGTTTTGATTGGGGCAATAAGATGGGGCAATTTTAGTGGTGGCAATAGCATGGGGAAATTTCATGGGGAAATTTGATAGGGTAATTTTGATGGTGGCAGTATGATGGGGCAAATGTGATCGGGCAGTTTTGATTCGGGCAATAGGATGGGGCAATTTTGATGGGGACAGCTTTGATGGGGCAATTTCATTTGGAAGATTTAATGGGGGCAGTATAATGGGGAAATTATGATGAGGCAGTATTAATGAGGCAATATGATGGGGCAATTTTGGTGGTGGCAGTAAAATGGGGCAATTTTGGTGGGGAATTTCATATGGAAATTTGATAGGGCAGTGTTGATGGGGCAATTTTTATGGAGGCCATGTAATGGGGCAATTTTGATGGGGGCAATTTGATAGTGCAATCTTGATGGGGCAATTTTGATGGTGGCAGTATTATGGAGCAATTTTGTAGGTGGCAGTATAATGGGACAATTTTCATGGTGGCAGTATGTTGGGGCATTTTTGAGGGAGGCAATCGTATGGGACAGCTTTTATGGGGCAATAGGATAAGGCAATTTTGTGGTGGCAGTATAATGGGGCAATTTTGATGGGACAATAGGATGAGGCAATTTTGATTGTGGCAATTTTAATGGGGCAGTTTTGATTGTGGCAGTATGATGGGGAAATATAATGGGACAATTTTGATGGTTGCAGTATGATGGGGCAATGTTGATGCTGGCAGTATGATGGGGCAGTTTTGATGGGGGTAATTTTAAGGGGGCAATTTGATTGGGGAAATAGGATGAGGCAATTTTGATAGTGGCAGTATTATGGGGCAATTGGGTGGGGCAATATTAATGGTGGCAGTATAATGGGGCAATTTTTATGGGGGCAATAGGATGGGGCAGTTTTTTATGGGGCAATAGGATGGGGCAATTTTGGTGGTGGCAGTATGATGGTGGCAGTTTTGCAAAAGGTAATTACTTTTTAAACAATGCTAATTGTAAATGATATCCCTCTTTCTGTGTAGATGTTATACACACACACAAATCTGCACATAAACAAGGGATATCATTTACAATTATCATCTTTTATAAAGTAATTTCCTTTTGCAGGAGATTTTTGTATTTCTAGATTTATAATCTTTGTAAATGTAGATAAACTTCCTGCTTCCTGGAGGGGGAGGGGAGGTTTCCATAGCTAAGGGGTGGGAACTTCCTCTGACACTGCTGTTGCTATGTAAACCCGACCTACAACCTATTACACGGCTCGTGCTGCTCTGAGCATGTGCGAGATCTGGAGGTGCATGCTGGGTAACCATGGAATACAGGAAGAGATACAGTCTGGCTTCAGATGCCCACACATGAGATGGCGGCGGCCTGCTGGGACTTACAGAAGTAAGAAATCAATGCTGCAAAAATAGAAAGCGGCCCTTGGATTACAGCGTAACCTTTACTAGAATACATGAATCATGAGGATTATAGGGGGAGATTTATCTACAAAGTCACATTTCTCCGGAGCACCACTTTATATATACAAGTGCCATAAAAGCCCCCCTTAGGGGTATTTATTTTGCTTCTAACAAGTTTTTGGATGTGGCACTACTGAGAGGAAATCCTCACCGACTCAATTTCTACAATTACCGGGATAAAGTTGTTAGTTTTCTGTATAAAGTGTATTAATAGCAATTCATTATTGTGCAGCACATTGTTCCAGCACTGAGGTTGTGGTAGTAGCAGACATATATTCTATGTAGTATTTGCTTTGTATTATTTTTGTTGTGTAATTATTATTTGGAAGTATCAGGATCAGGTGGTTAGGTGGTTTGTTACATAGTTACACAGCCGTATAGTAACACTGGGGTTGTGGTAACACTTACCTCTGTCTGCAGGTAGGTTGTCTGTCTGTGTAATATAGAGCAGAGCTACACTAGTTTGTTATTTAGTGTATAAAATATGTAGAAAGATAAAGAATGAGAGAAAATACAACAAAGACAAAAGGACAGACACAGTCTGGCTGTGAGAATAAAAGAGAAATAAACTTTTTCTGAGGATTATCCTGTGACAGGAACATGTCAGGAACATCCGCTATTCACCGGTTAGACCGGCACCATGGGAATCACCCCGTCCATATCTCAGGATCCTCAATTTATGGATGTGGGTGGAGTTTAGCCATCAGCCAATCAACCCTGGGGGGTGTTCCCTGCCCAGCCCACAAGCCGGTCCTGTGTTCTGAAGGAACCAGAGCTAAATGGACCATGAATGGTTCTGATGGATGAGGATTGGATTTCCAACACCGGCATGTCAGTCTGATCCCAACAAGACCAATCAGAGCTTGTCTGGTGTGATCAGACCCCATAGAACCATTCTGGGGGTTCTCCTGGATTCTATCCTCACTACACATACAATGTTATATGTACATGTACCCCAACATGTCTACAATCAGGGGCAATTATTTCCATCTCTCTGCAACTAATATTTTATTTTGTATGAGAGATAAAATAGATTCCTCTGATCTCTGATATAAATCAATGTCTGGCAGACAGTTCAGGGTCTTCTCCCTGTATCGGCCTCGTCCCCTGCTGGGCTTGTAGATGAAATGACTAGGACTTCTCTTTGAGGCTCAGTGAGGTGACAATTTTATATCTACAAGGATGGGGGGATTTTATTGTCATCTAGGGGTCACTTCTGGTCTAGAGACTCGCTCTGTCCTTCCAGATTCTAATTGAGGACCATCTGTCTATGATTGGTCACTGAATGAAGAGAATACGGAGTCCTGTGCGTCTTCTGGTCTGTTTCAGGTCCGAATTTAGTCCAAAATTCAGACAGAAATCGGACCTGAAATGGTGAATGGAGACGCACCGGACCCCCTGCTGTGACCCGCTGTGACCTCCAGTGTGACCCCAGCCAAAGTCTGATCTCTGATAGTCAGTGGAGGGGGGAGGGGATGAAAGCCAATAACAGCGAGTGACCTGAAGGACTATGACGGGAACTCCCAGTGTAACCGGCCAATCAGAGATCTGTCTTTGTATAAGTTTCATCTAGGTGACATGTCTGGATCCCTCACATAGAAGATTTATACCAGAATCCTGCAGAATATTATATCATTTATAGGATAATTCTCACCTCAGACTCTGCAGAGTACAGCCAGGATCTCTGAGCCCCTCACATAGAAGTTTTATTCCAGAGTCTTCCAGATTATTATCTGATAATTCCAGTGTGGTGAGGGATCGATTATTGATAAGAATGGATCGGAGATCATCACAGCCGGAGGAAGTCACACCACATCCCCCCAACCTACAGAGACAAATCCAGACACATGATATTATATTATAAGATGAATATGAGGAATTATTCCCATTTAGTGAAAAGTAACATAACATCACTAGAGCGGAATATCAGGATATACAGAATATTATACAGAGGAAAGATCTTGTTATTAGGGAAGCTGATAAAGGTGAAGCTGTTGTAGTACTTATGTCTACACAGTGTAAAGAGGGGGCGCTGTGACAGCTCAGTCACCCCCTTATGTACCCGGTTATTAAGCAGGACCTCACACAGTGTCTCAAAGGGGCTTCTTAAATTGATGGTGGCAGTATAATGGAGCAATAGAATGAGGCAATTTTGATTGGACAATTTTATGGAGCAGTTTTGAAGGAGCAATTTTGATGGTGGCAGTATAATGGGGCAATTTCGATGGTGGCAGTATGATGGGGCAATTTTGATGGTGGCAGTATAATGGGGAAATTTTGATGGGGCAATATAATGGAGCAATTTTTATGGTGGCATTATGATGGGGCAATTTTGATGGTGGCAGTATAATGGGATAATTTTGAGGGGGCAATAGTATGGGGCAGCTTTTATGGGGCAATAGGATAAGGCAATATTTGTGGTGGCTGTATAATCGGGCAATTTTGATGGGGTCAATAGGATGAAGCAGTTTTGATGGGGAAATTTTGATGGGGCAATATGATGGAGCAATTTTTATGGTGGCAGTATGATGGGGCAATTTTGATGGTGGCAGTATAATGGGGCAATTTCGATGGTGGCAGTATGATGGGGCAATTTTGATGGTGGCAGTATAATGGGGAAATTTTGATGGGGCAATATGATGGAGCAATTTTTATGGTGGCATTATGATGGGGCAATTTTGATGGTGGCAGTATAATGGGATAATTTTGAGGGGGCAATAGTATGGGGCAGCTTTTATGGGGCAATAGGATAAGGCAATATTTGTGGTGGCTGTATAATCGGGCAATTTTGATGGGGTCAATAGGATGAAGCAGTTTTGATGGGGAAATTTTGATGGGGCAATATGATGGAGCAATTTTTATGGTGGCAGTATGATGGGGCAATTTTGATGGTGGCAGTATAATGGGGAAATTTTGATGTGGGCAATAGGATGGGGCAATTTTGGTGGTGGCAGTATAATTGGGAATTTTTGATGGGGCAATATGATGGAGCAATTTTTATGGTGGCATTATGATGGGGCAATTTTGATGGTGGCAGTATAATGGGATAATTTTGAGGGGGCAATAGTATGGGGCAGCTTTTATGGGGCAATAGGATAAGGCAATATTTGTGGTGGCTGTATAATCGGGCAATTTTGATGGGGTCAATAGGATGAAGCAGTTTTGATGGGGAAATTTTGATTGTGGGAATTTTTATGGTGGCAGTATAATGAGGCAATATGATGGGGCAGTATAATGGGGCAAATTTGATGGGGCAATTTCATAGGGCAGTTTTGATCAGGCATTTTTGATGGGGCAATTTCATGACACAATTATGATTGTGCCAGTATAATAGGACATTTTGATGGGGGCAATAGGATGGGGCAGTTTTTATGGGGACAATATGAATGGGCAATTTTTATGGTGGCAGTATAATGGGGCAATTTTGATGGGGGCGTTTTGATTGTGTCAGTAAGATGGGGCAATTTTGATGGGACAATAGGATGGGGCAATTTCAATAGGGGCAATTTCATGGGGCAATAGGATGAGGCAGTTTTGATGGGGCAATTTTGGTGGTGGCAGTATAATCGGGCAATTTTGATAGGGCAATAAGATGGGACAAATTTGATGGGGCAATTGTCATGGGGCCGTTTTGATGGGGCAATAGGATGGAGCAATTTTGGTGGTGGCAATATAATGGGGAATTTTTGATGGGGCAATATGATGGAGCAATTTTTATGGGGGCAGTATGATGGGGCAATTTTGATGGGGCAATATTATGGGGGCAATTTTGATGGTGGCAGTATGATGGGGCAATTTCAATAGGGGCAATAGGATGAGGCAGTTTTGATGGGGCAATTTTGGCGGTGGCAGTATAATGGGGCAATTTTGATGGGGGCAATAAGATGGGGCAATATTGATGGGGCAGTTTTCATGGGGTAATAGGATGGGGCAATTTTGGTGGTGGCAGTATAATGGGGCAATTTTGATGGTGGCAGTATAATGGGGCAATTTTGATGGGGCAATTTCATGGGAAAATATGATAGGGTAGTTTTGATGGGGCAATTTTGATGGTGGCAATGTGATGGGGCAAGTTTGGTGGTGGCAGTAAAATGGGGCAATTTTGATGGTGGCAGTATGATGGGGCAATTTCGATGGTGGCAGTATGATGGGGCAATTTTGATGGTGGCAGTATAATGGGGACATTTTGATGTGGGCAATAGGATGGGGCAATTTTGGTGGTGGCAGTATAATGGGGCAATTTTGATTGTGGCCATTTTGATGGTGGCAATATGATGGGGCAATTTTGACGGGGCAATATTAAGGGGGCATTTTTGATGGTGGCAGTATGATGGGGCAATTTTGATGGTGGCAGTATTATGGGGAAATTATGGTGGCAGTGTGATGGGGCAATTTTGATGGTAGCAATTTGATGGGCCAATTTTGATGGTGGCAGTATGATGGGGCAATTTTGATGGTGGCATTATGATGGGGCCATTTTGATGGTGGCAGTATAATGGGATAATTTTGAGAGGGCAATAGTATGGGGCAGCTTTTATGGGGCAATAGGATAAGGCAATATTTATGGTGGCTGTATAATCGGGCAATTTTGATGGGGTCAATAGGATGAAGCAGTTTTGATGGGGCAATTTTGATTGTGGGAATTTTTATGGTGGCAGTATGATGGGGCAATTTTGATGGTGGCAGTATGATGGGGCAATGTTGATGGTGGCAGTATGATGGGGCAGTTTTTATGGGGGTAACTTTAAGGGGCAATTTGATTGGGGCAATTGGATGAGGCAGTTTTGATGAGGTCATTTTGATTGTGGTCATTTTGATTGTGGTCATTTTGATGTTGGCAGTATGATGGGGCAATATAATGGGGAAATTTTGATTGTGACAATATGATGGGGCAATTTTAGGTGGCAATATGATGGGGGCAATTTTGATGGTGGCAGTATGATGGGGCAATTTTGATGGTGGCAGTATGATGGGACAGTTTTGATTGGGGCAATAGAATGGGGCAATTTTGACAGTGGAAGTATAATGGGGCAAATTTGATGGAATAGGATGGGGCAATTTTAATGAGGCAATTGTGGTGGTAGCAGTATGGTGGGGCAGTTTTGATGGTGGTAGTATGATGGGGCAGCATCTGGAAAAAAGTAATTACTTTTTAACCACTTTCAGACTGGACCATTTTGCTGATCAATGACCAGACCACTTTTTGCGATTCGGCACTGCGTCGCTTTAACGGACAATTGCGCGGTCGTGCGACGTGGCTCCCAAACAAAATTGACGTCCTTTTTTTCCCACAAATAGAGCTTTCTTTTGGTGGTATTTGATCACCCCTGCGGTTTTTATTTTTTGTTAAATTTTTATTAAACTAAAATAGAGCGACAATTTTGAAAAAAATGCATTATTTTTTACTTTTTGTTATAATAAATATCCCCCAAAAATGTATAAAAAACATTATTTTCCCTCAGTTTAGGCCGATACGTATTCTTCTACATATTTTTGGAAAAAAAAATCGCAATAAGCGATTATTGATTGGTTTGCGCAAAAGTTATAACGTTTACAAAATAGGGATAGTTTTATAGCATTTTTATTAATAATTTTTTATTATTTTTTTTTTACTAGTAATGGCGGCGATCAGCGATTTTTATTGTGACTGCGACATTGTGGGGGACACATCAGACATTTTTGACACATTTTTGGGACCATTGTCATTTATACAGTAATCACTGCTATATAAATGCAGTGATTCCTGTGTAAATGACACTGGCAGTGAAGGGGTTAACCAGTGGGTGGCAGTGTAGGGGTTAAGTGTTCCTAGGGGTGTGTTACTAACTGTGGGGGGGTTGGGCTTTCATTTAGTGAACACTGATCTCTGCTCCAATCACATGGAGCAGAGATCAGCGTCACTAGTTGCTAGGCAGAATGGAGAAATGTTGTTTACAACGGCATTTCTCCATTCGGCCGCTCAGTGAGACGATCGCGGGGATGCCCGCGGCGATCGAGTCCGCGGGTCCCGCGACCGGACTCACGGGGGTCCCGACCAGCGCGGGAGCGCGCCGCCAGCGGCGCGCTCCCGATGGCAGGGCGGCAAATTTAAAGGGACGTACATTTACGCCCATTTGCCTGCCCGTGCCATTCTGTCGACGTACATCGGCGTGCGCTGGTTGGCAAGTGGTTAAACAATGCTAATTGTAAATGATATCCCTCTTTCTGTGTAGATGTTATATACACACACACACACACACATCTGCACATAAACAAGGGATATCATTTACAATTATCATCTTTTATAAAGTAATTTCCTTTTGCAGGAGATTTTTGTATTTCTAGATTTATAATCTTTGTAAATGTAGATAAACTTCCTGCTTCCTGGAGGGGGAGGGGAGGTTTCCATAGCTAAGGGGCGGGAACTTCCTCTGACACTGCTGTTGCTATGTAAACCCGACCTACAACCTATTACACGGTTCGTGCTGCTCTGAGCATGTGTGAGATCTGGAGGTGCATGCTGGGTAACCATGGAATACAGGAAGAGATACAGTCTGGCTTCAGATGCCCACACATGAGATGGCGGCGGCCTGCTGGGACTTACAGAAGTAAGAAATCAATGCTGCAAAAATAGAAAGCGGCCCTTGGATTACAGCGTAACCTTTACTAGAATACATGAATCATGAGGATTATAGGGGGAGATTTATCTACAAAGTCACATTTCTCCGGAGCACCACTTTATATATACAAGTGCCATAAAAGCCCCCTTAGGGGTATTTATTTTGCTTCTAACAAGTTTTTGGATGTGGCACTACTGAGAGGAAATCCTCACCGACTCCATTTTTACAATTACCGGGATAAAGTTGTTAGTTTTCTGTATAAAGTGTATTAATAACAATTCATTATTGTGCAGCACATTGTTCCAGCACTGAGGTTGTGGTAGTAGCAGACATATATTCTATGTAGTATTTGCTTTGTATTATCATTTTTGTTGTGTAATTATTATTTGGAAGTATCAGGATCAGGTGGTTAGGTGGTTTGTTACATAGTTACACAGCCGTATAGTAACACTGGGGTTGTGGTAACACTTACCTCTGTCTGCAGGTAGGTTGTCTGTCTGTGTAATATAGAGCAGAGCTACACTAGTTTGTTATTTAGTGTATAAAATATGTAGAAAGATAAAGAATGAGAGAAAATACAACAAAGACAAAAGGACAGACACAGTCTGGCTGTGAGAATAAAAGAGAAATAAACTTTTTCTGAGGATTATCCTGTGACAGGAACATGTCAGGAACATCCGCTATTCACCGGTTAGACCGGCACCATGGGAATCACCCCGTCCATATCTCAGGATCCTCAATTTATGGATGTGGGTGGAGTTTAGCCATCAGCCAATCAACCCTGGGGGGTGTTCCCTGCCCAGCCCACAAGCCGGTCCTGTGTTCTGAAGGAACCAGAGCTAAATGGACCATGAATGGTTCTGATGGATGAGGATTGGATTTCCAACACGGCATGTCAGTCTGATCCCAACAAGACCAATCAGAGCTTGTCTGGTGTGATCAGACCCCATAGAACCATTCTGGGGGTTCTCCTGGATTCTATCCTCACTACACATACAATGTTATATGTACATGTACCCCAACATGTCTACAATCAGGGGCAATTATTTCCATCTCTCTGCAACTAATATTTTATTTTGTATGAGAGATAAAATAGATTCCTCTGATCTCTGATATAAATCAATGTCTGGCAGACAGTTCGGGGTCTTCTCCCTGTATCGGCCTCGTCCCCTGCTGGGCTTGTAGATGAAATGACTAGGACTTCTCTTTGAGGCTCAGTGAGGTGATAATTTTATATCTACAAGGATGGGGGGATTTTATTGGCATCTAGGGGTCACTTCTGGTCTAGAGACTCGCTTTGTCCTTCCAGATTCTAATTGAGGACCATCTGTCTATGATTGTTCACTGAATGAAGAGAATACAGAGTCCTGCGCATCTTCTGCCCTGTTTCAGGTCCAAATTTGGCCCAAAATTCAGCCAGAAATGAGACCTGAACTGGTGAATGGAGACGCACCGGACCCCCTGCTGTGACCTCAAGTGTGACCCCAGCCAAAGTCTGATCTCTGATAATCAGTGGAGGGGGAGGGGATGAAAACCAATAACAGCGAGTGACCTGAAGGACTATGATGGGAATTCCCAGTGTAACCAGCCAATCAGAAGTCTGTCTTTGTATAACTTTCATCTAGGTGACATGTCTGGATCCCTCACATAGAAGATTTATACCAGAATCCTGCAGAATATTATATCATTTATAGGATAATTCTCACCTCAGACTCTGCAGAGTACAGCCAGGATCTCTGAGCCCCTCACATAGAAGTTTTATTCCAGAGTCTTCCAGATTATTCCATGATAAATCCAGTGTGGTGAGGGATCGATTATTGATAAGAATGGATCGGAGATCATCCCAGCCGGAGGAAGTCACACCACATTCCTCCAACCTGCAGAGACAAATCCGGACACATGATATTATATTATAAGATGAATATGAGGAATTATTCCCATTTAGTGAAAAGTAACATAACATCACTAGAGCGGAATATTAGGATATACAGAATGTTATACAGAGGAAAGATCTTGTTATTAGGGAAGCTGATAAAGGTGAAGCTCTTGTAGTACTTATGTCTACACAGTATAAAGAGGGGACGCTGTGACAGCTCAGTCACCCCCTTATGTACCCCGTTATTAAGCAGGACCTCACACAGTGTCTCATACAGGGGCTTCTGAAATTGATAAAGGAAAGGATCTGGGGGGTTTATGAAATAAAACAGCAGAATTTCTGATGGTGGATCCCCCAGTGACCCCAATATTCCATCACCTTCCTAAAGTCCACCAATCAGGAGTTCCCATTGAAGGTCACCAGATTGTGGCAGGAATAGGATCCCTTATAGAGAATGTAGGGGGAGGGGTGGATATACATTTTTAGCCTTTAGTGCTGAGACTTCTGGGATATATTAGAGATACAAGTACTATATTGATGGATATTCCACATTTACAATGGGATTCTACATTCACATGGGGGACACTTCACATTAAAGCACTTTATTCTTCCATCCCCCATTCTTTAGTGTCTCCACCAATCAGATATCATCTCCTTAGATATAGATCATATACTAGGATGTTACAGGAATTATTAGAGGATGGAAAGGATGAAGGTTTTTTACCTTAACCACTTCAGCCCCGTAAGGTTTTACCCCTTAATGACCAGAGCACTTTTTACAATTTGGCACTGCGCTGCTTTATCTGGTAATTGCGCGGTCATGCAATGCTGTACACAAACAACATTTGTGTCTTTTTTTCCTACAAATTGAGCTTTATTTTGGTGGTATTTTATCAGCTCTGGGAATTTATTTTTTTGCCTTATAAATGAAAAAAGTCAAAAAATATTGAAAAAATATATATTCCAACTTTTTGTTATAAGAAAAATCCAATAAACTCAATTTTAGTCAATGTTGGAAAGTAAAGTAGATCGCCTCCAGTCATATATCTGCCAAAATATGCCGATAGTATCACACTGACACTGAATGAGATAACAACTGATGCAGTGTCAGTGTGATACTATCGGCATATATAGTTACATAGTTAGTCAGGTTGAAAAAAGACACATGTCCATCCAGTTCAACAAAAAAAAAATAATAATAATAATAATATCATACAATCCCATATACCCAATTCTATACCCACAGTTGATCCAGAGGAAGGCAAAAAAAACCCCAGCAGGGCATGATCCAATTTGCTAAAGCAGGGGAAAAAATTCCTTCCTGATCCCCCGGGAGGCAATCGGATTATCCCCGGATCAACTTTACCTATAAATGTCAGTACCCAGTTATATTATGTACACTTAGGAAATAATCCAGGCCCTTCTTAAAGCAATCCACTGAGCTGGCCAAAACCACCTCTGCAGGGAGTCTATTCCACATTTTCACAGCTCTTACTGTGAAGAAACCTTTCTGTATTTGGAGATGAAATCTCTTTTCCTCTAGACGTAAAGAATTCCCCCTTGTCCTCTTTGTTGACTTTAAAGTGAATAACTCAACACCAAGTTCACTATATGGACCCCTTATATATTTGTACATGTTGATCATATCCCCCTTAATCTCCTCTTCTCAAGAGGGAATAAATTCAGTTCCTCTAATCTTTCCTCATAGCTGAGCTCCTCCATGCCTCTTATCAGTTTGGTTGTCCTTCTCTGCACTTTCTCCAGTTCCCTGATATCCTTTTTGAGAACTGGTGCCCAAAACTGAATTGCATATTCCAGATGAGGTCTTACTAATGATTTGTACAGGGGCAAAATTATATCTCTCTCTCTCTGGAGTCCATACCTCTCTTAATACAGGAAAGGACTTTGCTCGCTTTGGAAACCGCAGCTTGGCATTGCATGCTATTATTGAGCTTATGATTTACCAAAACCCCCAGATCCTTCTCCACTATGGATTCGCCCAGTTGTACTCCCCCTAGCATGTATGATGCATATTCTTAGCCCCCAAGTGCAGAACTTTACATTTATCAACATTTAACCTCATCTGCCACATAGTCGCCCAATTAGACAGAGCATTGAGGTCGGCTTGTAAATTGGAGACATCCTGTAAGGACGTTATTGCACTGCATAGCTCGGTGTCATCTGCAAAGACAGAAATGTTACTTTTGATCCCAGACCCAATATCATTTATAAAGATATTAAAAAGTAAGGGTCCCAGCACTGAACCTTGGGGTACACCACTGATAACCTTAGACAACCTTAGACTATTCAGAGTAAGAATCAATAGCCACTACTCTCTGAATTCTGACTTTTAGCCAGTTTTCTATCCATTTACAAGCTGATATTTCCAAACCTGTAGACTTTACCTTACACATGAGCCGTGTGTGTGGAACTGTATCAAACATTTTTGCAAAATCCAAGTATACCACATCCACCGCCCCGCTTCTGTCCGAGTATACCACGTCCACCGCCACCCCTCTGTCCATCTATACCCCATCCACCGCCACCCCTCTGTCCAAGGTTTTACTTACCTCTTCATAAAAAGAGATCAGGTTTGTCTGACAACTTCTGTCTTTCATGAATCCATGCTGTCTGTTGCTTAAAATATTTTTTTCCTGCAAGAACTCGTCTATGTGGTCTTTTATTAATCTCTCCAGTATCTTCCCAACTATAGAAGTTAAGCTAACAGGTCTATAGTTACTTGGTAAAGACTTTGTTCCCTTTTTAAATATAGGCACCACAATGGCCCTGCACCAATCCAGTGGTACTATTCCTGTCATTAATGAGTCCCTAAAAATTAGATACAATGGCTTTGAAATTACAGAGTTCAATTCTTTTAGGATCCGTGGGTGGATACCATCAGGTGCAGGTGCTTTATCCACCTTTATTCTGTCCAAATATTTCTGTACCATATAACTTTTGAGCCATTGTGGATTTGGGGTTGTGTCAGTACCACCCCCATTATAGACATGAGCTCCTCCATGCTCCTTTGTATACACAGAGCTGAAGAAAGTATTTAATAAGTTAGCCTTCTCTTTGTCCCCAGTCACCCACTCCAGATTATTTTGTAAAGGGGCTACATGCTCAGACTTGACCTGTTTTACTATTAATATATCTGAAGAATTTTTGGGGGTTTGTCCTACTATCTTTGGCAGATATATGACTGGAGGCGATCTACTTTACTTTCCAACATACGGGATACCAGCTGAAAGGCAGCCAGGTGATCTACAGATGGATACTGCAGTGGATGCCGACACCGTGATTCTCGGGTGACTGTGGTTCTGATATACATCTTAACACTCGCTGACCAGCATCTGACTTGAGTTTCCTTTTGAAATAGCAGCTGATAATCTTGTCTGTTTATTCACATCAGAGACTAGTAATGTCATTCTGCCTTGCTACTTTGTCTGCCTAAATAAAGGAACTAACTTATTGCCAGTTGTTGAAACATTATAAGTCGGCCTGCCGCTTTGGAATGTGCATTGGAATTGTGGTGAAGTGATTAAATAGAAGGCTGTTACAATTAAATGCCACGGATTGGATGGGATTTCCTACTGTGCATTGGCTTTTTCTATCGTTACACTATTGTACATTGTTTAACCTTTCCAGCACCAAGGGATGGAGACATGTGACTATCATAGCAATATTATTAGCACTAACTACAGATAGGATTTGTCTGAATTGAACACGTCATTTTTCAGCTATCTACCCCATTCCCTCTCTCCCTTCCCCCACTCAATATTGATTTAGTTCATTGATTAACCGTTTAGTTATTGAAAGAAATAGGGAATTTTGACCCTGTAATATTCAGTAGGTAATCTAATACGTGGGTTGCAATGGACTAAAGCAATTTGTCCAGACCTGAGTAGTGTTTTGTGTTTTATGTATGTCCTGTTTGTCTTATTGTCTGTGGGTACACAATTAATTATATTAGATTGAGAACCATTACTTTTATGAACTGCACACGTTTTTTTTTTTTTTTATATTTTTGATACTTTAATAAAATTGGTTGTTATTCAAACTGGAATCAATTCATTTAGATCTATTTATTGTTGCCATTAGAAACCCCTTGTTAGCCTGCTCTTAGCGGGCTAAAGTTCTCTTTTTTCTATATCTCCTGTACCATGCCCACAGCTTCTGACATGTCCTGTACCATGCCCGCAGCCTCTACATCTCCTGTACCATGCCCACAGCCTATGACATCTTATGTACCATGCCCAGTGTCTCTGCCATATTGACATCTTCTGTACCATGCCCACAGTCTCTGCCATATTGACATCTTCTGTACCATGCCCACAGCCTCTGCCATATTGACATCTTCTGTACCATGCCCAAAGCCCCTACATCTCCTGTACCATGCCCGCAGCCTATGACATTTTCTGTACCATGCCCACAGCCTCTGACATTTCCTGTACCATGCCCGCAGCCTCTGCCATCTTGACATTTCCTGTACCATCCCCACAGCCTTGACATCTCCTGTACCATGCCCACAGCCTTTGACATCTCCTGTACCACGACCAGAGCCTCTGACATCTCCAGTACCATGCCCGCAGGGTCTGCCATCTTGACATCTTTTGCACCATGCTAACAGCCCCTACATCTCCTGTACCATGCCCGCAGCCTATGACATCTCCTTTACCATGCCCACAGCCTCTGACATATGCTGTACCATGCCCACAGCCTCTGACATATGCTTTACCATAACCACAGCCTCTGACATATGCTTTACCATGCCCACAGCCTCTAAAATCTCCTGTACCATGCCCACAGCCTCTGACATCTCCAGTACTATGCCCAAAGCCTCTCCCATCTTGACATCTTCTGTACTATGCCCAAAGCCTCTGCTATCTTGACATCTTCTGTACCATGCCGCTGCCTCTGACATCTCCTGTATCATGCCCACAGCCTCTGCAATACTGACATCTTCTGCACCATGCCCACAGCCTCCGACATCTCCTGTACCATGCCCGCAGCCTCTTACATCTTCTGTACCATGCCCACAGCCTCTGACATTTCTCGTACCATGCCCGCAGCCTCTGACATCTTCTGTACCATGCCTGCATCCTCTGACATCTCCTGTAGCATTCCCACAGCCTCTGAAGTCTCCTGTACCATGCCCATAGCCCCTGACATCTCCTGTACCATGCCCAAAGCCTCTGACATCTCCTGTACCATGCCTGCAGCCTCTGACATCTCCTGTACCATGCCCACAGCCTCTGACATCTTGACATCTTCTGTACCATGCCCACAGCCTCTGACATTTCCTGTACCATGCCCGCAAGCCTCTGCCATCTTGACATCTTCTATACCATGCCCACAGCCTTGACATCTCCTGTACAATGCCCAAAGCCTCTGACATCTCCTGTACGATGACCACAGCATCTGCCATCTTGACATCTTCTGTACCATGCCCACAGCCTTGACATGTCAGCCGGCAGCTTTGGAATATGCATTGGAAGTGTGGTGAAGTGATTAAATAGAAGGCTGTTACAATTAAATGCCACGGATTGGACGGGATTTCCTACTGTGCATTGGCTTTTTCTATCGTTACACTATTGTACATTGTTTAACCTTTCCAGCACCAAGGGATGGGGACATGTGACATCATAGCAATATTATTAGCACTAACTACAGATAGGATTTGTCTTAATTGAACACATCATTTTTCAGCTATCTACCTCATCCCCTCTCTCCCTTCCCCCACTCAATATCGATTTAGTTCATTGATTAACCGTTTAGTTATTGGAAGAAATAGAGAATTTTGACCCTGTAATATTCAGTAGGTAATCTAATACGTGGGTTGCAATGGACTAAAGCAATTTGTCCGGACCCGAGTAGTGTTTTGTGTTGTTTTATTTATGTCCTGTTTGTCTTATTGTCTGTGCATACACAATTAATTAGATTAAATTGAGAACCGTTATTTTTATAAACTGCACAGGTTTTTTCTATTTTTGATTCTTTAATAAAATTGGTTGTTATTTAAACTGGAATCAATTCATTTAGATCTATTTATTGTTGCCATTAGTAACCCCTTGTTATCCTGCTCTTAGCGGACTAATGTTCTCTTTTTTCTATATCTCCTGTACCATGCCCACAGCCTCTGCCATCGCCTGTACCATGCCCCACAGCCTCTGACATCCTGACATCTCCTGTATCATGCCCGCAGCCTCTGACATCCTGACATCTCCTGTACCATGCCCACAGCCTCTGACATCTCATGCACCATTCCCGCAGCCTCTGACATCTCCAGTACTATGCCCGCAGCCTCTGCCATCTTGACATCTTCTGCACCATGCACACAGCCTCCAACATTTCCTGTACCAGGCCCACAGCCTCTGACATCTTCTGTACCATGCCCACAGCCTCTGCCTTCTTGACATCTCCTGTACCATGACCACAGCCTCTGCCATCTTGACATAGTCTGTACCATGCCCACAGCCTCTGACATCTGCTTTACCATACCCACAGCCTCTTACATCTCCTGTACCATGCCCACAGCCTCTGACATTTCCTGTACCATGCCCGCAGCCTCTGACATCTTCTGTACCATGCCCACAGCCTCTGCCATCTTGACGTAGTCTGTACCATGCCCACAGCCTCTGACATCTGCTTTACCATGCCCACAGCCTCTGACAACTTCTGTACCATGCCCACAGCCTCTGCCATCTTGACATCTTCTGTACAATGCCCACAGCCTTGACATCTCCTGTACAACGCCCACAGCCACTGACATCTCATGTACCATGCCCAAAGGCCTCTGACATCTTCTTTACCATGCCCACAGCCTCTGACATCTCCTATACTATGCCCACAGCCTCTGACATCTCCTTTACCATGCCCACAGCCTCTGACATCTCCTGTACCATGCCCACAGCCTCTGACCTCTCCAGTACCATGCCCACAGCCTCTGACATCTTGACATCTGCACCATGCCCACAGCCTCTGACATCTCCTGTACCATGCCGACAACCTCTGACATCTTGACATCTTCTGTACCATGCCCATAGCCTCTGACATTTCCTGTACCATGCCCGCAGCCTCTGCCATCTTGACATATTCTGTACCATGCCCACAGTCTTGACATCTCCTGTACCATGCCCACAGCCTCTGACATCTCCTGTACCATGCCCGCAGCCTCTGACATCTCCTACACGATGCCCACAGCCTCTGCCATCTTGACATCTTCTGTACCATACCCGCAGCCTCTATCATCTCCTATACGATGCCCACAGCCTCTGCCATCTTGACGTCTTCTGTACCATGCCCGCAGCCTCTGCATCTTGACATGTTCTGTACCATGCCCACAGCCTCTGACATCTCCTGTACCATGCCCACAGCCTCTGACATATCCAGTACCATGTCTGGAGGCTCTGCCATCTTGACATCTTTTGCACCATGCCCACAGCCCCTACCTCTCCTGTACCATGCCCACAGCTTTTGACATTTCCTGTACCATGCCCGCAGCCTCTGCCATCTTGACATCTTCTGTACCATGCCCCCAGCCTTCACATCTCCTGTACCATGCTTGAAGCCTCAGACATCTCCTGTACAATACCCACAGCCTCTGCCATCTTGTCATCTCCTGTACCATGCTCACAGCCTCTCACATCTCCTGTACCATGACCACAGCCTCTAACTTCTTGACATCTTTTATTCCATTCCCACATCCTCTGACATCTCTTGTACCATATGCCTGCAGCCTCTGACATCTCCTGTACCATGCCCACAGCCTCTGACATCTTCTGTACCATGCCTGCAGCCTCTGACATCTCCTGTACCATGCACACAGCTTCTGCCATCTTGACATCTTCTGTACCATGCCTGCAGCCTCTGACATCTCCTGTACCATGCACACAGCTTCTACCATCTTGACATTTTCTGTACCATGCCTGCATCCTCTGACATCTCTTGTACCATTTCCACAGCCTCTGAAGTCTCCTGTACCATGCCCATAGCCCCTGACATCTCCTGTACCATGCCCAAAGCCTCTGACATCTCCTGTACCATGCCTGCAGCCTCTGACATCTCCTGTACCATGCCCACAGCTTCTGCCATCTTGACATCCTCTGTACAATGCGCACAGCCTCTGACATTTCCTGTAAAATGCCCATAGCCTCTGACATATCCTTTACCATGCCCACTGCCTCTGCCATCTTGACACCTTCTGTACCATGCCCACATCCTCTGCCATCTCCTCTATAATTGTTAATTATGTTCCTTTGTGCCGTGAGTATACTCCTCCTATGGTGTACTACAATGGAAAAATCCCAGTGACAATATTTAATTTAACAGGGCACTGTGTCCTCTGAATTCATTTGTGCCGTGAGTGCACTCCGCTTACTGGGTATTACAGTAAATGAATCAGTGACTATATTTAAGAGTGTTGCATCCCCTGAATCAAAATGTGCGTCCCTCCCATCCTTAGAAAGGGTACTTGCAAATAGTATAAAACATTTTTTTTTAAAGTATGTGAAAAATGTAGTAGATTGTGATACGTATCTGAGATCAATATCTAATGACCTATTTGCAACCATAAACAACCATTATACATACATGCATACCTCTAATATACTGTATAATCAATAGATGATAAACAGTTGACTGTACAAGGATGCATACATATGGTAATGTGCCTAAATAAAGCAAAAATTTCTATATAAATAGACCCAAAAAGGTTTTTTCAAAAAGTGACTGTGCCACTCTCTGGTGTTTCCCTGGGAGTTTAATTTCTCATTCACTGGTATAAATGTCTCATTCATATGTTCAACAAATGAGAAGAATATCCATGGTGTAGTATGTCTTCATGAACAATTTATTTAGAAAATAAAACTACTCACATGTAGCAAAGATTAAAAACCGCAATATAAGAAAACCACGCCATCCGCTGTAGTTTGTTATGGAGAGGTTACGTCCTATGGCCACTCCCTACGTGTTTCGTCATCAGGACATCATCTGGAGGGGCCATATTGGTGCACCTCTCTGCTTATATAGGGTGCAGTGATCCACTCATGCGTGGGATCGATCCACGCCATCTTTGTTGGGGGAGCCTATCAGTTCTATGTACTCATCCGATCTCCTGTACCATGCCCACAGCCTGTGACATCCTGTTGTATATCATGTCTGGAGTCTGGATAGGAATCAACAGTGGAACACCGCCGGGATGGGGGTCATGGGAGAAGTCAGACTTGTGTGTGGACTTCGGAGAGGATAGTATAGGAAACCAGAACTTAGTGTATTCTTTCTGTGGAAGGTCATCTTTGGTCATCAGAGTCCCCCCACTTTCCCAGAGTCCCAGGTGTCCCCCTTAATGATTGCTCCGATTTTAGCACTTATAACTGGAATTATATATATATATATATATATATATATATATATACAGGAAATTGAGTACCTGTATGAGTATGACACCAGGACAGGATCAGGGCAGCTTGGCTTCTTTTCACCATCCAGTGGCTAACTGATCAAGGATGCATGCGCGGTCCTGTCAACATTTGAGGAGGCCACAAGGATGACGAGCAGCAACCATGCATGCATCAGTGACATTGTCCCTCTAGTCTAGCACATGCTTTGTGGAATCATGGACAGGCAGAACAGCGGGAGGAAGAGGAAGACTTCCTTTCCTCTCAAGGTCCCCTTTTTCCAGATAGCATTCCTGTGGGCCCACCAAACACACAGGAAAAAGAGGAGGAGGATTGTGTCAGCATGGATGTTGAGGATAACATGCAGCAGTCTTCAACAGATGGTTTTCAGTCCCCAGAAACCCAAGGAGTTGTACATGGCTGGGAGGAGGTAGTTACTGATTAGGGATGAGCCGAACAACCCCCGGTTCGGTTCGCACCAGAACTTTCGAACGGACCCCAAATTCGAATGAACGTTAGAACCCCATTGAAGTCTATGGGACTCGAACGTTCGAAATGAAAAGTGCTAATTTTAACGGCTAATATGCAAGATACTGTCCTAAAAAGGGTTTGGTGACCTGACTCCTGCCCCAGGGGACATGGGTCAATGCCTACAATGTTTTTAAAAATGTCCGTTTTGGCGGGAGCACTGATTTTAATGACGATTAAAGTGAAAAAAAGTGAAATATTCCTTTAAATATGGTGCCTGGGGGGTGTCTGTAGTATGCCTGTGAAGTTCCACGTCTTTCCCGTGTTTAGAACAGTCCCTGCACAAAATGACATTAAACGTAAATAACACCATTTAAAACTGCTTGCGGTTTTAATGTTATATCTGGTTCCTGCAATATGGTTGAAAATCATTGAGAAAAATGGCATGGGTAGCCCTCCCTGCCCATTACCAGCCTATTTGGGTCTTGTACGCATATTAAGGGGAACCCTGTACCCATATTAAAAAAAGGAAATGCGTGTGGCCCCCAGGCCCTATATACTCAGAACAGCAGTATACAAGTGGTGCAAACAAGACAGGGACTGTGTAGGTTTGTTGTGTTAAGTTGAATCTGTTTGTAATTTTCAACTGGTACATTTTTAAAGTGTAGCTCCAGTCAAAAAAATATTTTTAAGCTTTTTGGAAAACATAGGGAAGGGTTATCACCCCTGTATAATTTGTTTTGTCGTCCATCTTTTTTCATCTCACTTGCTGTTGTCTCCTTCCGTTTGCAAGTAGGAGATGTTTGTAAGTTGGATGTTTGAAAGTAGGGGCCTGCCCTATATGCTCTGCAGAAATGGCGGAACAAGGTGTTGGTTTTGCCACAACATTGTAAGCCCTCAAAGTGACTCTTGGTGGGCGCTGGAGCGCCCTGCTGTGAACGATTATATCAAGAATTGTAATTACATGCCATTGTTGAACAGTGGTAGAAAAATTGACCTTTGGTGGTTGTGGTGCTGGTGCCACAACACTATAAGTCCTCACCGTTACTCTGGGTGGGCACAGGAAGGGGCCCTCCTGTGAAATATTATATCAAGAATTGTAATTACATGTCCCTGTTAAACAGGGGCAGAAAAATTTGGCCTTAGGCACTGCTGCTGGTGCCACCACACTGCAACCTCTTCCATATACTCTAGTTTATTGCAGGAATTAGCCCTGCTGCAAAGCATTGCATCAAAAATTGAACTTAAACGCCCCTGTTAAACAGGGGCAGAAAAATTGGGCCTTAGGCACTGGTGCTGGTGCCACCACATTGCAACCTCTTCCATATACTCTAGTTTTATTGCAGGAATTAGCCCTGCTGCAAAGCATTGCATCAAAAATTGTACTTAAATGCCCCTGTTAAACAGGGGCAGAAAAATTGGGCCTTAGGCACTGCTGCTGGTGCCACCACACTGCAACCTCTTCCATATACTCTAGTTTATTGCAGGAATTAGCCCTGCTGCAAAGCATTGCATCAAAAATTGTACTTAAACGCCCCTGTTAAACAGGGGCAGAAAAATTGGGCCTTAGGCACTGGTGCTGGTGTCACCACACTGCAACCTCTGCCATATAATTACAAATGACATTTGTTCTGCCTATGAAGCAATAAAATATTAATTTAAGTGGGAGTTTAATGTAGTGGTACTAGAGAAAAGAAAGAAGAATGCAATAGGAAAATAATTAGAATGCATAATTTGCTGGATCCATTGGGCTCCCAAAATGTTTTCTCTACCTCTTCATTATTTGACTTAAATACCCACTATCTTTTTCTATTAGGCCTTTTCCCCCTTACTGTGTGAAGCCAGATATACCCACGTAAATCCCAAAACTAGATCCCACATCCCCACTGTTAGGAGTACCACCGATCCAGGGGACCACCAGTCTCCTCCAATCCTCTCTGCCGATGTCCACCTTTTTTTTTACCATAGCCCATCCAATAGGAAGTGGCTACAACAGGCAGGGGTGTGGATTTTATCTCTGAGAGGGGCTTTAAATGAAAAGTATAACATACAGTGGCAGTGCGTCCGTAAAGGGCGCAGGAGCGCTGCCCCCTCTCTTCTGTCACCGCTCTATCACCATAGATAGATTCATGCCTTGCATGAATCTATTTATAGTCCCCGCTGACACCCCCTATTCAGGTGTCTGGCCCCTTTTCTGGCGCTGGGCACCTGAATTATAGTGATGTTTTTTTTTTTTGGAAGCATCTGATTAGAGCCGTAGACTCTAATAGGCACCCAAAAAGGTGAACAGCGGGTGCAATGCTGTGCGTTTGCTGCTCACTCAATTGTTTGTTAGCAAAGCGAAGGAATTCACTTTGCTAACACTGAACCACCTCTCAGCCAATCAGGTGCTTGGGTCTGTTATCTGTCACCTGATTGGCTGAAACATCAGACGCTGTGATTGGACGCCTGATAGAGAGGATGGAAGAAGACATCAAGGAGCACGCAGGACACCGCCACTGACCCGCTGCGAGACAGGCAAGTGCCGGGGTGATACACACTGCCAGCATTTGATGGGGCACAGTTGCAGCGGCAAATGATGGGCACACTGGCAGCATTTGATGGGGCACAGGAGCGGCAATTGATGGGTACACTGGCAGAAATTGATGGGCATACTGGCAGCAATTGATAGGTATGGTAGTTGGCACAATGGCTGCTCTTGATGGGCACAGTAGCTGCCTTTGATGGGCACAGTGGCTGCGTTTCATGGGCATAATGGCAGCATTTGATGGGCACAGTGGCTTGCGTTTGATGGCACAGTGGCTGCATTTGATGGGCACAGTGGCGGCGTTTGATGGGCACAGTGGTTGCATTTGATGGGCACAGTGGTTGCATTTGATGGGCACAGTGGCTGTGCTTGATGAACACAGTGGCTGCGTTTGATAGACACAGTGGTTGCATTTGATGGGCACGGTGGTTGCATTTGATGGGCACAGTGGCTGAACTTGCTGGGCACAGGGGCTACGCTTGATGGGCACAGTGGCTGCGTTTGATAGACACAGTGGTTGGGCTTGATGGGCACAGTGGCTTAGTTTGATGGCACAATGGCCGCAATTGATTTTCTTTTTTCAGTTTGTTTGCACCTCCCCAAAAATTGTGAGCACCAGCCGCTAGTGGCACCAGTAGCTGCGTTTAATGAGCACAGTACTTGCGTTTGATGGGCACAGTGGCTGCGCTTGATAGGCACAGTGGCTGCGCATAAAGATCAAGTAGGCTTTGTCCATTTAAGGGGTACATGAGACAGCATTTGCAGAGCGATCCAATTGATTGATATTGCAAAATCCTACTCTAACTCAGCACGCACTATCTCCTAACACTACTGACTGCAAGCTCTATTATAAAAGATAGATCACTAGCTATATAGGTGAGGTGAATATAGCGGTGCATACTGCGGTCAGGGCACACAGGCAATAACCACTACACAACAGCAAGATAGAAAATCGGACGAAAATGATCGGTGTGTACTGTGTTGAAGGTACACAGAACACCCACTGCTTCAGATGCCAACACACTACACGAGGCCGCCGCAATGGCGGCCTTATATAGTGTGGGGCGTGCACTACACAGCCTGAGCTATGATTGGCCACAGGCATCCTGCCTGTGGCCAATCATGGCTCTCCTCGCTGCTGGCGCTGCGATTGGCCAAGCATGCGGGGTCACAGTGCATGCTTGGCCAATCATGAGCCAGCAATGCACTGCGCCATCGCACACGAATTTGACGCAAATGGACCAAAATGTTCAGATTTCACCGAACGGACGAACAGCCAATGTTTGAGTCGAACGTACGTTCGACTCGAACACAAAGCTCATCCCTATTACTGATAATGTGATAATTAGTGACCCAGAGGACTCAGAATCAAATGCCTCTGCAAACGTATGTTGCATGGCTTCCCTGATTCTGCAAAGTTTGCAAAAGGACCCAAGGATTTGTGGTATTAAGGAGAGGGATCATTACTGGCTGGCAACCCTTCTTGATCCATGTTACAAGGGTAGGAGGGAGCAGAGGATGAAACATCTTCAGGAGGCCTTAAATAAAAGTTTGTGTAATGCATTTCCTGACCCTGGGAGGTTTCCATCCTGGTGCTGGACAATCTGTTTCTGAGGCTTTGTTCGGTCAGAGGAAGAGCGGTGGAGAAGGTGGCCGGCTAACCGATGCCTTTAAACAATTTTTCAGTCCTCAGTGCCAAGTTCTGAGCAACTATCATCAGCATCTGCATTATATGGGGCAGGAATATCTAGGGGCAAGAGCAGACTTGTAGACCTTTCCGAGCATCCACTAGGTTAATGGGTCTTGAGGTTGGACCACTGGCCAGAACTTGCTCAATATGCAATCAAGCTACACAGACTCCATTGATAGGCTCACTTTTATAAAAAAAAATACTCAGTCCTGGATCAGCAGCTATCAAGCACCTGATGCTGATGTAACTGATTGAATTTGCTATTGTCAGGGCTCTGCTCGCGCTTTGCGGGCGAATCTGCGTGCGCCATTATTCAACCCAAGAATCGGCGCGTGTGTGTGCGCCAGTATGCACCTCAAGTGCACTCGCATGCACAACAGATGCGTGTGCACGCTAGTGCGGTTTGCACCAGTGGCCCTATTTAAAGTTACAGCTGCATTTGTTTATTGCTGTTTATCTGCAGCTTGTACCTGAGACTCCTGTTACCTGTTCATCTGATTGCTATCACTGACCCGACTTATGTCGGACTCTGCTGATCTCTTCTGCCCCGATCCCCGCCTGCCTGACCCTGTTTATGCACTGCCTATTTGATGCTGAACCTTTGCTAGCCTATGACCTTGCCTTTGCCTGCCATTACTGCCCGATTGTCTATCTGCTCTGACCCGGCTTGTCTGACCAACCCTCTGCTTGTTCTAAGTGTGCTAGTCTATCCAGGATCTGCTGCCACTGTTCCTGTGCCTTCTTCTACCCGGCTTGCTGTTCATCCTCCTGCTCTGCCTACTTCTGCCAGCTCTGCCAGCTCAGACACTCCTACCTCGCTGCACTCACGGGACCACTGTCTTCACTCCAGTGGGCCCTGAACCAGAGTCATAAGAGAAGTCTTCTTTCACCAAGTCAGGCTCACCACCCAGGTACCTAACAGTACAAACAGCCATGACTGAGCCTGTGGAAGAAGCTTCTGCTATGAAGGAGATCTGTTCACTAGAGATAGACGAACTTCCGACGGGACGTTTCGCGAATGCGAACTGTGAACGCGGATGAAAGTTTGCGAACAGTAAAGACGCCAGCACTGTGATATAGAGCACTGACACCAGCACCATGATATAGAGCACTGACACCAGCACCGAGATATAGAGCACTGACACCAGAACCGAGATATAGAGCACTGACACCAGAACCGAGATATAGAGCACTGACAACAGCATCGAGATATAGAGCACTGACACCAGCACCGTGATATAGAGCACTGACACCAGCATCGTGATAGAGAGCACTGACACCAGCACCGTGATAGAGAGCACTGACACCAGCACGAGATAGAGAGCACTGACACCAGCACGAGATAGAGAGCACTGACAGCAGCACTGATACAAGCAACTCACTGCTGGGCCCCAAAAATATGACACCGTTCAAACTCTTCAAATAGGAGGGTACGGGCATATAGTATGGTGTGCTTTTTTTGTACAAGGAAGTGAGCCAAATGTAGAAAAAAGGTCTGTGTGCTCAATTAAATAAATCATTTTTAGAGATATACATGGTCTACTGGTCACGTGTGTTGAATTCCTCTGAGATCCATGCCTAGAGTGCACTGACACTAGCACCGTGATATAGAGCACTGACACCAGCACCGTGATAGAGAGCACTGACACCACACCAGAACCGAGCTAGAGAGCACTGACACCACACCAGCACCATGATAGAGAGCACTGACACCAGCACCGAGATAGATAGCATTGACACCAGCACCGTGATAGAGAGCACTGACATGAGCACCGAGATAGAGAGCACTTAGACCACACCAGCACCAAGATAGAGAGCACCGACACCACACCAGCACCGAGATAGAGAGCACTGACACCACACCAGCACCGAGATAGAGAGCACTGACACCACACCAGCACCGTGATAGAGAGCACTGACAGCAGCACTGTGATAGAGAGCACTGAGACCAGCACTGAGATAGAGTGCACTGACACCAGCACCGTGATATAGAGCACTGACACCAGCACTGTGATATAGAGCACTGACACCAGCACCGTGATATAGAGCACTGACACAGCACGAGATAGAGAGCACTGACAGCAGCACTGATACAAGCAACTCACTGCTGGGCCCCAAAAATATGACACCGTTCAACCTCTTCAAATAGGAGGGTACGGGCATATAGTATGGTGTGCTTTTTTTGTACAAGGAAGTGAGCCAAATGTAGAAAAAAGGTCTGTGTGCTCAATTAAATAAATCATTTTTAGAGATATACATGGTCTACTGGTCACGTGTGTTGAATTCCTCTGAGATCCATGCCTAGAGTGCACTGACACTAGCACCGTGATATAGAGCACTGACACCAGCACCGTGATAGAGAGCACTGACACCACACCAGAACCGAGCTAGAGAGCACTGACACCACACCAGCACCATGATAGAGAGCACTGACACCAGCACCGAGATAGATAGCATTGACACCAGCACCAGCACCGTGATAGAGAGCACTGACATGAGCACCGAGATAGAGAGCACTTAGACCACACCAGCACCAAGATAGAGAGCACCGACACCACACCAGCACCGAGATAGAGAGCACTGACACCACACCAGCACCGAGATAGAGAGCACTGACACCACACCAGCACCGTGATAGAGAGCACTGACAGCAGCACTGTGATAGAGAGCACTGAGACCAGCACTGAGATAGAGTGCACTGACACCAGCACCGTGATATAGAGCACTGACACCAGCACTGTGATATAGAGCACTGACACCAGCACCGTGATATAGAGCACTGACACAGCACGAGATAGAGAGCACTGACAGCAGCACTGATACAAGCAACTCACTGCTGGGCCCCAAAAATATGACACCGTTCAACCTCTTCAAATAGGAGGGTACGGGCATATAGTATGGTGTGCTTTTTTTGTACAAGGAAGTGAGCCACATGTAGAAAAAAGGTCTGTGTGCTCAATTAAATAAATTGTTTATAGAGATATACATGGTCTACTGGTCACATGTGTTGAATTCCTCTGAGATCCATGCCTCATTCATTTTCAGAAATGTGAGGTAGTCAACACTGCCGTGAGCTAGGAAGTGCTCCATTCTGACGGCACTCTTTTGTGTTTGTACCGGGGGTCTAAGTACGTTGCCACCCAGTACTGGTCCTTGACCCTTATGATTTTTATACGGGGGTCCCTGTTAAAACACTGGAGCATGAAGGCCCCCATTTGCAGTAAACTGGAAGTGGTGTGGTGGCCAGGCTCCTGCTCATCATCCAGAATAATGTCATCCTCCTCTTTCTCCTCTCCCCATCCACGCACAACAACAGGGATCCCAGAAAGGTTTAAAGCATGCTCTTCTTGCTCCTCCTAATCCGCCCCATCACCATCCTCCTCTGACTCCTCTTCAGACTCCTGTTGTTGACTTGTCTCAGATAGAGTAGCCCGCTACTTCCCGCTCCTGCTCCTCCATGGCTTGATCAATGGCACGATGCAACGCAAGCTCCATAAAGAAGACATAAGGTACCATGTCAATGATGGGGCCATGGCTGCGACTGACCAGTTTTGGTGATCTCATCAAATGGCTGCAGAAGTCTGCATGCATCGTGTATGAGCAGCCACTGGCGCGGTGGAAAAAAACCCAGCTCCCCAGAACCTGTTCTGCCGCAGAGTTCATACAGGTAGACGTTAACTGCACATTTCTGCTGGAGCAGCCTATCAAGCATATAGAAGGTTGAGTTCCATCGCGTCGGGCAATCGCAAATAAGACGTCTGACTGGCAGATTGTGTCACCGCTGAATGTCAGCAAGGCGAGCCATGGCCATGTAAGATCTTCTGAAATGGGCCGAGATTTTCCTTGCCTGCCGCAAGATGTCCTGGACCCAAGGGTATTTGACAATGAATCGCTGCATGACCAAGTTTAAGATGTGTGCCATGCATGGCACATGCAGAATTTTTCCCTGTTTCAATGCGCTAAGACGACTGGCACCTTTGTCACACACCACTTTACCAACTGTCAAATTGAGCAGTGTTAGTCACTGATCTGACTGTGACCGCAAAGCTGAAAGGAGTGCCGGGCCAGTGTGGCTCTTGGCTTCCAGGCACAACAGACACAGCACGGCATGGCAACGTCTCACCTGGCATGTCAAATAGGTTCTGGGGGAGGTTCAGCGGATCAGACACTAGCAGCAGAAAAGGAGGAGTCAGCCAAGGATGAGAGGGAGGAGGATGGAGAAGGAGGAGGAGAAGAAGAGCCAGGCCTGCATGCAATCCGTGGCGGTAAAACCAAATCTACACAGGTGTCACGGGTTACATGCTTGACGGCCATCAGAAAGTTCACCCAGTGGGCAGTAATAGTGATATACCTTCCCTGCCCGTTTTTGCTAGGCCACGTGTCTGTGGTCAGATGTATCTTGGCACAGACACTGTGTGCCAGAGATACATTCACTTGCTGCTGAACATGGCCATAGTGTTGGGCTTACCGCGACTTATGTGTTAACTGCAAAGATTGCAGATGGCAACACTATTGTCAGCAGCGGACACGTTAAAAAAAGTCCACATTGCGGAGCCATGTGCCGGCATCCTGGGAGTGCCAGATGTGACCTACATGGTTGATGACTCGCTCCTGATACATTAGCAGTCTGCTTTGTCTCTCCTGTGCAATCTAAGTTCTTCCTGCTTCTCCTCTATATCTGCTGATCCATATCTTCCTCTGAACTCCCCTCTTCTTCCTCTCTTGTGGGCACCCACATCACATGGCATCACTAGACAAGTCATCATCAACGTCACCTTCCCCACCACTATAATTAGAGATCTCGGAGTAGGCAGCAACAGCAGGGACAAACCTCCACCTTGGGCTTATCTGGGTACTGTTGTCAGACTGCTGAGTGGCGGTTGTTGCTACCTCCTCTTCCTGATACAATGCCAAGAGTGGCTGCACATCAGAAATGTCTTGATATGGATCAGAAAATAATTCCTGTGACTCAAGCAGAAGGTACTGTATATGGTGGTGTTGGTGTTGGTGGTAGTGTCTTTGGGGGTGCACATAGCAGAGAGTGAAGAGGGTGCAGATCGAGAGGATGAGGAGGGTACATAAGAGTAAGTCTGAGTGAGCCACTCAACCAAGTCTGGTGCGTCCTTTGACATAATCGCACGCACCTTCTGCAATTTGCTACTTTGGCACAAGTCTGTTGCTCCTGCCCTACCCCTACCACCCCTGCGGAAGGGCCTGCCTCTTCCTCTGCCTGTAATTTTTTAAATTACCCTGTGACAAAAGTCTCTAGAGAAGTGCAGTATGTATGTGGAAGAAGGTATATAACACCCGCTTCAATCTTTCGTTTTTGGGGGCCACTGGTCTATCACACCAGTTATAATACTTTTTTTTAATTGCGTTTGTCACTCTTTGTAGTATAGCTGCAGAACCCCTCAGCAGTCACAATGCTGCACAGTGGAAATGCACTATACTATGCTTTCTATATGTGCAAGTATTTTATACGTGTATTACACACCTATATACTGCATACCAAATAATACACCTATACCAGTCCTTAAAAGGACCTTAGTGGACTTAGTAGCTAGTGATTTGCAGACTGTACCTCAGTCCCTACACTGACACAGGACTGCTGCAGAATAGGGCAGTAATCTGCAGCACAGCCCTGCACCAGCACCCTATATATTGTATACCTATACCAGTCCTTACAAGGACCTTTGTGGACCTAGTAGCTAGTATTTTGCAGACTGTACCTCAGTCCCTACACTGATAAAGGACTGCTGCAGAATAGGGCAGCAGTCAAGTATAATATTCTTTCTATATTTGGAAGAAAGTATATTATACGTGTACAACCCTATATACTGTACACCTATACCAGTCCTTAAAAGGACCTTTGTGGACCTAATAGTAATAGCTAGTGATTAAACTGACTGTCCCTGCTGCACAAAGCATCCTTTCCCACCCTGCACTGACAAAAGACATGCTGCTGCAATCACCAGCACAGCAGTGCACTGAACCCTATATACTGTACACCTATACCAGTCCTTAAATGGACCTTTGTGGACCTAATAGTAATAGCTAGTGCACTCAACCCTATATAGTGTACTACACCTATACCATACCAGTCCCTAAAAGGACTTTTGTAGACCTAATAGCTAGCGATTTGTGTCACTACAGTCTCTCCCTGCTCCACACAGCAACCTCTCCCTATAATGACATAAGACAGAATGTAAAATGGCTGCCAGATCAGGTCTATTTATAAGGTAGGGGGAATGTCCAATTGTCCATGTGCTGAAATGTCTCAATTGGCTGTCCTGTACCCCATGATGGATGTGTCATCATGGGTCAAAGTTCTTTCACACTGTAAACACATATGTCCGCTGGGCGAACAGCAGCAATAGTCTGCCAATCGGGCGAATCGCGAACACGCAAAATTTGCAAAGAAACGACCGCTGGGCGAACAGTTCGGCCATCCCTACTGTTCACATCTTGTGGCTCTCACTTAGGCCATGAAATCTCTCCAGGAAGGATACACCAGATTGGAAGAGCGGGCTCAGCATCTTTCTGGTTCCAGTCCCATGGTCACTGCACCTCCTTCGCTTCCTGCTCAAACCACTTCCCAGCCACTTCCCAGCCTGCAGCAGGGCCGCAGAGAGGCCGAGGACTACATTACATTCACCCAGTGGAATGAGTCAGCTCTGAGACACCAGTTCCGCATGGGCCTCTCAGAAGGACTTAAAGATGAACTTGCTCATGTTGGTACCCCAGATTCCCTGAAAAGTCTGATCACACTCGCCATCCAAATTGACCACTGGCTCCGGGAACGCTGATCTGAACATTCCTCACAACTCCATCACCCGGCTTAGATGACTGCAAGGGTCCCTACTCCTGCCACCCGCTACCCACCTGCTCCGCAGGGGGGTTCTGCCTGCTCCTGTCACCGATGAGCCAATGCAGCTTGGACTTATGCGACCCACCTTGTCTCCGGAAGAACGTGCTCGTTGCCGGCAGTTGAACTTGTGCCTCTACTGTGGTGGGTCCGGACATTATGTGAATAACTGCCCTGCTAAGATACGTAAGTGCCTCTCCTCTGTGTCTGCCAGCCCTGTATCCTTGCCAGTCAACACCACCCACATTGCTCTCCAGTGGAGGCCCATCCATAGGGGCACCCGGGCACCACCCCCCCTTCTGTGTAGTTACAAAAAAAAGCGCCAGACACAGTGCACTATGGGAAGTGCCATGTCAATGCTATCATGAGATTGCAGACGTGGCGCTTCATTTGTGGGAGTTTAGCCCGCCTTGGGGCGCTTTCTGAAGCGCTGAGTAGTTTCCGTCCGACGCTGTAGTATGTATTACTACGGCAAGGCTGTTTGATTGATATCCGACTCAGATGTCACTTCCTGTCTTCTCTCTCCCATTGCACCAGAGAGAATACAGGAAGTATGAGGAGTGGAACACACCGCAGGAGAGGAGAGGAGAACGCAGTCATCAAGGTAAGTGCCGAGGCTGTGCTCCAATGGAGAAGGGGGGTAGTATCTGTAACATTTTTTAAAGCTGCTGGATTTTTGTGGTTTTATTTCTCTGTGAGCGATTGAGCTTGCCCCTGCCTGTCTGGAGAGAACACAGACAGAGATCTGCTGTTCTGATCTGTAGCTTTCCTGGGCAGCTGTAACTTTGCTCTCCCTCCTGCACTAACTTTGGACATAACAGAAAATAGAAGAGCCCTGCCAGGGAGTACATTTGGTATCACATGGCTCCAGCCTGTCCCTGACAAAACTCTAGCCCTGCAACTGCAAAGCAGATGCCTCTGATCCTTCCCATGCGCCCCTCTTCCCCCTGGTGCTTGGTAATGGAGGTGAAGTCCTCTCCAGCCAGCTACTGTCTCTAATGTTCTTCTATCCACTGCATGGTGCCTCTCTGATCCTTCCCATGCCCCCCCTCCTCTCCCTGTGCTTGATGATAATGGAGGTGAAGTCCTCTCCATCCAGCTACTGTCTCTGATGTTCTCCCAACCACTGCACGGTGCCTCTCTGATCCTCCCTCGTGCTCTCCCCTTCCTCTACTTGGGCTTGATAAGAGAGGTCATTATAATGGCTCCTTTTCAGCCTCACAGACTGCACACCTCCTTTCTCTGCATGCCTGGTTGCTGTGAATCTCCCTGAGATCCCTCAAACACCACAGTACGGTAGAAGAGGGGCACATTTAGGGTAATTTCACACTGCTGCAATGTCAGACATCACATGTGATTCGCACCGTACTGCTGTGCAAATCTCATGTGAAGTCTGTGTGGTGCAAATGGCTGAAATTGCATTCGGACCAAACTCACACAGGACCCATTTTTTGGTCCACACCAGAATCGGATCAGATGAGTGTTTACACCCATGTGATCCGATTCCAGTCCAAATTGACAGTTCGCACTGCAATATGCAAACTTTACTGGAGGTGTCATTAACATTGTATTGACACCCCCAGTAGTTTGTAAAGGGCAATGTGAACTGCCTGTGAGTTGTATGCGATGCAGGAACCAATACTGGATTTGCAGGGTTCCCGCATTGCTGTAGTGTGAACCAAGCCTAAGAGTACCTGTCTTGCTCAGCAGCAGCCTGGTCTGTCATCACAAATTCTGGCCCTGCTACCGGCAATTTCTGTGGGGAAGCATGCAGCGAGTACTTCTGGCTCCCTTGGCAGCCTGGCCAACCACAACTCACAAATGGTTGTCAGTAAAACACTTTGGGGAAAAAATGTCTGAAGCCCTGACAGGCCCGCTGGGCCCTGTTCTTTTCTCGATTTTGCTTTCACATCGTGTATCGCCCTGACTCAAAGAATGTGAAACCAGACGCGCTCTCACGCATTTATGACTGCTCCAAAGACTCTGCTGCACCAGATACTATTCTACCTGCGAGCACCTTTCTACTTGTACAGCCGGACCTGTTGTCCCAGATCAGAGAGGCATCTTTGAACTCACCCTCTCCTCCAAGAATTACTTTGACAACCAGGGAGGGCCTTTTGTGGAAGGACAGTCAAATCTTTGTTCCTGAAAGTATCCGAGTAAGAGTCCTTGCCCTTCTTCATGACCACCCATTAGCAGGGAATTTTGGGGCTCGCAAGACTCTGGAGTTTGTGCAGCGCACTTTCTGGTGGTCTGGTTTAAAAGAATTCTGCAAGAAGTATGTCAATTCTTGTCCTGTATGCATCCGGAGTAAGGCAACTAGGAACTGAGCCTGGGGACTACTGAAACCTCTTCCTGCACCTGATCGGCCTTGGTGAATGATCACCATGGACTTCATAGTTGAGCTTTCACCCTCCGAGGGTTGCACAGCCATTTTTGTAGTCATGGATCGACTTTCCAAGATGGCTCATTTCCTACCAAGGGACTCCATTGGCATCAGAGACAGCCTGTATCTTCATCAAGGAAATCATTAGACTACATGGGGTACCTTCTAATATAGTGTCAGACAGGGGGTCCAATTTACATCCCACTTCTGGAGGGCTCTGTGTGAGAGTTTGAAGATCGAGCTGGCCTTGTCATCTGCTTATTACCCCCAGACCAATGGGCAGACTGAACAAACAAACCAGACTCTTGAACAGTATCTCAGATGTTTCATGTCCTTTGTACAGGACGATTGGGTATCCCTACTGCCCCTAGCAGAATTTGCTTACAACAATGGCAGTCATTCAACCACAGGACAGTCTCCATTTTTTGCCAATTATGGGTTTCATTTATCATTTCTCCCTGATTTCCTTCCAGAAACTTCAGTGCCAGCAGTCCAGGACACAGTGACCTTCCTCAGCCATAACATCCAGGTTCTACAAGAAGCAATAACCAAGGCCCAGGCAGACAGTAAGAAAGCCTTCAATCGTAAGAGAAGGGGAGAATTGGATCTTCAAATTGGGGATCAAGTATGGCTTTCTACTTCTAATCTCAAGTTAGCCTATCCTTCGAAAAAACTTGCACCCAAATTTTTGGGCCCTTTCCCGGTGAAGAGAAGGATTAACAAAGTATCTTATGAATTGTCCTTACCTAAGTCAATGAAGGTGCACCCAGTTTTTCATGTGTCCCTGCTAAAACCTTCAGTACCTGACCCCTTTCTGAATAGAGGAACTAGACCAACTGAGCCCATCTTAGTTGACGATAGTGAGGAATATGAGGTGGAGGCCATTCTTGACTGTAGAAGATGGCAAGGGCAAAGACAGTTCCTGATAAAGTGGAAGGGCTACAGCAACTCTTGGGAGCCTGATAGTAATTTACATGCTGGAAGATTAATTTTGCCTTTTTCTCTGCTCATCCCAAAAAGAGACACGTTGGGCACCCAGAGGTTGCCCATTGTGGGGTGGCAATGTCAGGGCTCAGCTTGCACTTTGCGGGTGAATCTGCGTGCGCACACGCACGCCATTAGGCAATGCAAGCATTGGTGTGTGTGTGTGCGCCAGTATGCACCTCAGGCACGTGTGCACAACGGGCCCGTGTGCATGCATCCCGCATGCACACGTGTGCGTGCTAGCGCGTTTTGGCACCAGTGGCCCTATTTAAAGTTACAGCTGCATTTGTTCAGTGCTGTTTGTCTGCAGCTTATACCTGAGATTCCTTTTAGCTGTTCATCTGATTGCTATCACTGACCCGGCTTATGTCTGACTCTGCTGATCTTTCCTTCCCCAATCGCAGCCTGCCTGACTCTGTTTATGGACTGCCTATTTGATGCTGAACCTTTGCTAGCCTGTGACCTTGCCTTTGCCTGTCATTACTGCCTGATTGCCTATCTGCTCTGACCCGGCTTGTCTGACCAACCCTCTGCTTGTTCCAAGTGTGCTTAGTCTATCCAGGATCCGCTGCCGATGTTCCTGTGCCTTCTTCTACCCGGCTTGCTGTTTGTCCTCCTGCTCTGCCAACTTCTGCCAGCCTCTGCCAGTTTCTGCAGTTTCAGCCATCCGGAGGACCATCTCCACTGCCTGCATCAGCTGCTGCATCCAGCTCATAAACTCCTACCCCACTGCGCTCACAGGACCACTGTCTTCACTCCAGTGGGCCCTGAACCAGAGTCATAAGAGAAGTCTTCTTCCACCAAGTCAGGCTCACCACCCAGGTACCTAACAGCTACGGATTTGGGATCCCATGAAGAATGCCTATGCCGACTATCCTATTCATACTCAATCATGATGATGCCAGCTTCCAACAATATTTTTGGCTTAGGGCACCACCAATGCCCAAGGCCCAATTTCTTTGCCCTTGTTTAACAGAGGCATGTAATTACATTTTTTTAAAAATGATATTTAACAGCAGGGACCATTCCTGTGCCCAACAAGAGTAACTGTGAGGGGTTACTGTGTTCTGGCACCACCAACACCTAAGGCCCAATTTTTCAGCAGAGTATATACTGCAGACTCTATAATATATATATATACTGCAGTTCAGAGTATATAGTGCAGCCTGTATAGTATATATACTGCAGTTCAGAGTATATAGTGCAGTCAGTGTGGTATATATAATAGAGTGCAGGGTATACAGTGCAGTGTACAATATATTATATAGTGTATTGAAGTGGTTAAGGGTAGTCCTGTGACAGAATTAACAAACAAAAAACAGAATGGGGGGACTATCATGCTATTTAAAAACAAAAAGAATTTCTGTGGAGTTACGCTTACTATTAATACCAGACCTGGAAGGGCCTGGTATGGACTGTGGGGGGGGGTACCCACGTTGTTATATGCATTACAGCCGTGAGCAATTTTAGATGAATTTTTTCCTTTAGAAATGTTATTTTGCTGTGGTACTGTTATAAACATGGGAAAATGCGCTACTTTACAGGCAGACTAAGGGGACACCCCGGGCACAATATTTAACCACTTTCAGACCGGACCATTTTGCTGGTAAATGACCAGAGGTCTTTTTACACTTTGGCACTGCGCTGCTTTAACTGGTAATTGCGCGGTCATGCAATGTTGTACCCAAACGAAATTTGCGTCCTTTTCTTCCCACAAATAGAGCTTTCTTTTAAAGGTATTTGACTGACTCTGCGATTTTTATTTTTTGCGATATAAACGTAAAAATACCGCAAATTTTGAAAAAAAATGATATTTTCTACTTTTTGTTATTAGAAAAATCCAATAAACTCAATTTTAGTCATACATTTAGGCCAAAATGTATTCAGCCACATGTCTTTGGTAAAAAAAAAGTCAATAATTGTATATTTATTGGTTTGCGCAAAAGTTGTCACATCTACAAACTAAGGTACATTTTCTGGAATTTACGCAGCTTTTATTTTATGACTGCCTATCTCATTTCTTGAGGTGCTAAAATGGCAGGGCAGTACAAAACCCCCCCAAATGACCCCATTTTGGAAAGTAGACACCCTAAGGAAATTGATAAGAGGCATGTTGAGCCCATTGAATATTTTATTTTTTTGCCGCAAGCGATTGAATAATGACAAAAAAAAAAATTTTTTTTTTTTTTTACACAAAGTTGTCACTAAATGATATATTGCTCACACATGCCATGGTTATATGTGGAATTGTACCCCAAAATACATTCTGCTGCTTCTCCTGAGTACGGGGATACCACATGTGGTCGACTTTTTGGAAGCCTAGCCGCGTACGGGGCCCCGAAAGCCAAGCACCGCCTTCAGGATTTCTAAGGGCATACATATGTCATTTTACTCCTCACTACCTATCACAGTTTTGAAGGCCATAAAATGCCAAGATGGCACAAAACCCCCACAAATGACCCCATTTTAGAAAGTAGACACCCCAAGCTATTTGCTGAGAGGCATGTTGAGTCCATGGAATATTTTATATTTTGCCACAAGTTGCGGGAAAATGACAAACTTTATAAATTTTTCACAAAGTTGTCACTAAATGATATATTGCTTACACATGCTATGGGCATATGTGAAATTACACCCCAAAATAAATTCTGCTGCTTCTCCTGAGTACGGGGATACCACATGTGTGGGATTTTTTGGGAGCCTAGCCGCGTACGGGGCCCCGAAAACCAAGCACCGCCTTCAGGCTTTCTAAGGCCGTAAATTTTTAATTTCACGCCTCACTACCTATTACAGTTTTGAAGGCCATAAAATGCCAAGATGGCACAAAACCCCCACAAATGACCCCATTTTAGAAAGTAGACACCCCAAGCTATTTGCTGAGAGGCATGTTGAGTCCATGGAATATTTTATATTTTGCCGCAAGTTGCGGGAAAATTACAAACTTTTTTTATTTTTTTATTTTTTTTCACAAAGTTGTCACTAAATGATATATTGCTCACGCATGCCATGGGCATATGTGAAATGACACCCCAAAATAAATTCTGCTGCTTCTCCTGAGTACGGGGATACCACATATGTGGGACTTTTTGGGAGCCTAGCTGCGTACGGGGCCCCAAAAGCCAAGAACCGCCTTCAGGCTTTCTAAGGGCGTAAATCTTTGATTTCACGCCTCACTACCTATTACAGTTTTGAAGGCCATAAAATGCCAAGATGGCACAAAACACCCACAAATGACCCCATTTTAGAAAGTAGACACCCCAAGCTATTTGCTGAGAGGCATGTTGAGTCCATGGAATATTTTATATTTTGCCGCAAGTTGCGGGAAATTTACAAACTTTTTTTTTTTTATTTTTTTTTTCACAAAGTTGTCACTAAATGATATATTGCTCATGCATGCCATGGGCATATGTAAAATGACACCCCAAAATAAATTCTGCTGCTTCTCCTGAGTACGGGGATACCACATGTGTGGGATTTTTTGGGAGCCTAGGTGCGTACGGGGCCCCGAAAGCCAAGAACCGCCTTCAGGCTTTCTAAGGGCGTAAATCTTTGATTTCATGCCTCACTACCTATTACAGTTTTGAAGGCCATAAAATGCCAAGATGGCACAAAACCCCCACAAATGACCCCATTTTAGAAAGTAGACACCCCAAGCTATTTGCTGAGAGGCATGTTGAGTCCATGGAATATTTTATATTTTGCCACAAGTTGCGGGAAAATTACAAACTTTTATTTTTTTTTCACAAAGTTGTCACTAAATGATATATTGCTCACACATGCCAGGGACATATGTGAAATGACACCCCAAAATAAATTCTGCTGCTTCTCCTGAGTACGGGGATACCACATGTGTGGGACTTTTTGAGAGCCTAGTCGCGTACGGGGCCCCGAAAACCAAGAACCGCCTTCAGGATTTCTAAGGGTGTAAATTTTGGATTTTACACCTCACTACCTATCACAGTTTTGAAGGCCATAAAATGCCAAAATAGCACAAAACCCCCCAAAATGACCCCATTTTGGAAAGTAGACACCCCAAGCTATTTGCCGAGAGGCATGGTGAGTATTTTGCAGCTCTCATTTGTTTTTGAAAATGAAGAAAAAAAAAAATAATGTATATTTTTTTTCTTTTTTTCAATTTTCAAAACTTTGTGACAAAAATGAAGGTCTGCAAAATACTAACCATACCTCTCGGCAAATAGCTTGGGGTGTCTCCTTTCCAAAATGGGGTCACTTGGGGGGATTTTGTGCTATCTGGGCATTCCATGGCCTCCGAAACTGTGATAGGCAGTGAGGAATGAAATCTAAAATTTACACCCTTAGAAATCCTGAAGGTGGTGCTTGGATTTTGGGGTACCGTACGCGGTTAGGCTCCCAAAAGGTCTCACACTTGTGGTATCCCCGTACTCAGGAGAAGCAACAGAATGTATTTTGGGGTGTAATTTTACATATAACCATGGCATGTTTGAGCAATATATCATTTAATGACAACTTTGTGCAAAAAAAAAAAAAAAAATAATAATAATGTATTTTTTCCACAACTTTTGTCAAAATATAAAATATTCCATGGACTCGACCTGCCTCTCAGCAAATAGCTTGGGGTGTCTACTTTCTAAAATGGGGTCATTTGGGGGGGTTTTGAACTGTCCTGGCATTTTATGCACAACATTTAGAAGCTTATGTCACACATCACCCACTCTTCTAACCACTTGAAGAAAAAGCCCTTTCTGACACTTTTTGTTTACATGAAAAAATATTTTTTTTTGCAAGAAAATTACTTTGAACCCCCAAACATGTAGTGTTTTTTTAAAGCAAAAGCCCTACCGATTAAAATGGTGGGTGTTTCATATTTTTTTTTCACACGGTATTTGCGCGGCGATTTTTCAAACGCATTTTTTGGGGAAAAAACACACTTTTTTTTATTTTAATGCACTAAAAATCACTATATTGCCCAAATGTTTGATGAAATAAAAAATATGATCTTAGGCCGAGTACATGGATACCAAACACGACATGCTTTAAAATTGCGCAGAAACGTGCAGCGGCGACAAACTACGTACATTTTTAAAAGCCTTTAAATGCCTTTACAGGTGACCACTTTAGATTTACGGAGGAGGTCTACTGCTAAAATTAGTACCCTCGATCTGACCTTCGCGGTGATACCTCACATGCATGGTGCAATTGCTGTTTACATATGCCACCAGACCAACGCTTGTGTTCCGCGTTGCGCCTTAGCAGGGGGGGACAGGGGTGGTTTTTTTTTTTTTTTTTTTTTTTATTATTTATTTTGCTTTTTTTTTTTTTTTTTAAACTGTTCCTTTCATTTATATATATTTTTTTATGATTTTTATTGTTATCTCAGGGAATATAAATATCCCCTATGATTGCAATAGGTAGTGACAGGTACTCTTTTTTAAAAAAATTAGGGTCTATCAGACCCTAGATCTCTCCTCTGTCCTCAAAGCATCTGACCACACCAAGATCGGTGTGATAAAATGCTTTCCCAATTTCCCAATGGCGCTGTTTACATCCCGCAAAATCTAAGTCATGAAATGCTCGTAGCTTCCGGTGTCTTAGGCCATAGAGATGATTGGAGCCATTCTGGTCTCTGATCAGCTCTATGGTCAGCTGGCGGAACCACCGGCTGCATTCTCAGGTTCCCTGTTGGGACAGGAGAGCCTGAGAAAACCATGGAAGATGGTGCGGGGGGGGGGACATTCCCTCCCACTGCTTGTAAAAGTAGTCTAGAGGCTAATTAGCCACTAGGATTGCTTTTACATAAAAGCCGACCGCTGGCTGAAAAGAATGATACCAAGATGATACCTAAACCTGCAGGCATCATTCTGGTATAAGCACTCAAAGTCCCGCAACATACCAGTATGTTGCTGGAACTGGTTGGGCATATATTGTATTTTTTTTTTCATGCAGCCTGTGGGCTGAACGAAAAAAAAATATTGATCGGTGGGCATGCCCACCATTAGATACCACCCTTCATCCACCCACTTTCTAATGGTGGGCATACATGCACCATTTATATATGCCGAAGCATGGGGGCATCCTCCCGCAAAAGGTAGGAGCAGATCGTTCCTCCACCCCGTATGCCCCCATGCTTCGGCATATATGCTCTTTTTTAACTGTGGTGGTGAAATCACCCCCGACAGTGCTGGAGTCGCGGCTTTATGTATCGTGGGAGCAAACGCTGTTGCTGTCAAGATAAATAAATCCGCTCTGCAGCAGAATGGCGTACCTGCTAAGCAAATGATGGTTAACAATAAAACAAAGTAACATTACAGTATAACAGTAGGACTTACCATACCTGCAAAGCAAATACAAAAAAAATCGCAAAAAATAACACATTTAACACAATCTGTGCCTAAAATATATATATGCCGAAGCATGGGGGCATCCTCCCGCAAAAAAGTTATGCCGCGTACATACATTCAAACTTTTCCACGGGCAAGCCCTCCGTCGGAATTTTGACTGTATGTACGCGGCATTAGGAGCAAAATCGATCCTCCACCCCTTATGCCCCCATGCTTCGGCATATATGCTCTTTTTTAACTGTGGTGGTGAAATCACCTCCGACAGCGCTGGAGTCGTGGCTTTACATATCGTGGGAGCAAACGCTGTTGCTGTCAAGATAAATAAATCCACGCTACAGCTGAATGGCGTACCTGAAAACAAAAAATGGTTAACAATAAAACATTGCAGAATAGAATACAGTACAAAGGAGCAGAACAATAGAGAGAGAATAGAGAGAGAGAGAACAATAAAACGACAACTATTTTTGGTTTTTTTATTTTATATTTTTTTTGGTTTTTTTGGTTTTTTTACTTTTTTTTTTTTTTTTTTTTTTAACACTTTTTTTTGTAACTTTAACACTTTTTCTGTTGTAACGGTTCCAGCGGTTTGGGTCTCTCAAAATGTGATGGCATCTTGGGAGACCCTGTGAACGTGTGCCTAGCTTGTGCAATGCTGTACCCTGCGCTAATACTCAACTAGTTCATGGTAGCGTTCAAAACACTCACCCTGACAAAGACCAGGCTGGTCAGGACAGCGGGGACAATAAGAACGGGTGTCACGCCTAAATCCGCGCTTGCTACAGACACGACATCTTTTTTGGGGGGCTCGTTGGGTAGGGGTACTCGGGATGACATAAGAATAATGCCTCTCATGCAGCCGGCTTACTGCATCTGGTAGGGGAAGGTGAGGTGGAGCACCGTCTGGATACAGAAGGGCTCTGACGATATCCTCCTGGAATTTGAGGAAGGATCCAGTCCGTCCTGAAGCTTTGTGTAGTACATAAGCATTCAGTATAGCCAATTGGAATAAATAAACAGACACTTTTTTGTACCAGCGTCTGGACTTACGGGCAACTAGATACGGCGCCAACAACTGGTCATTGAGGTCCACCCCTCCCATGTTAAGGTTATATTTGTGGACACAGAGGGGTTTCTCCACAACACCAGTCGCCGTAGAAATTTGGACCGTCGTGTCTGCATGAAGGGAGGTAAGAACGAAAACATTCTTATTATCCCTCCACTTCATAGCGAGCAAATTATTACTGCGCAAGCAGGCTCTCTCCCCCAGCCTAAGACGGGACTCTACAAGCCGCTGGGGAAAGCCCCGGCGATTAGGTCGCACGGTGCCACATGCTCCAATCTGCTGATCAAACAAGTGACTAAAGAGTGGCACGCTTGTGTAATAATTGTCCACGTACAAGTGGTACCCCTTTCCGAATAAGGGTGACACCAAGTCCCACACTATCTTGCCAGCGCTTCCTATGTAATCAGGGCAGTTCTCCGGCTCTACGTGACTATCTCTTCCCTCATAAACCATGAAACTACGTGTATAGCCTGTGGCCCTGTCACAGAGCTTATACATCTTGACCCCGTATCTGGAACGCTTGTTGGGGACGTATTGTTTGAAGGACAAGCGACCAGAAAATTTAATCAGGGACTCATCAACGCAGACAACTTGATCGGGAGTAAACAAGGCTGCAAAACGTTGGTTGAAGTGGTTTATGAGGGGCCGAATTTTGTAGAGCCGATCATACTCAGGGTCTCCACGAGGACGACAGAGTTCATTGTCGCTGAAGTGCATGAACCGCAAAATCATCTCGTATCGTGCCCTGGACATGGAAGCAGAGAACACGCGCATATGGTGAATTGGGTCAATGGACCAATATGACCGCAACTCACTCTTTTTGGTTATGCCCATGTTGAGGGAGAGGCCCAGAAAGATTTTAAATTCGGAAACCGTAACTGGTTTCCATTGTCTGGCAAGGGCGGACTGGGGAATAGTGGCGATGTGTTGAGCAGCGTACAAATTGGTTTGGTCCACAATAGATCTAAAGAGATCTTCGGTGAAAAACAGTGAGTAAAAGTCAAGTGTCGTAAAATCAACTGTTTCCACGTTAATGCCAGGTTGGCCAGTGAATGGGGGAAGTACGGGTTCTGCAGAAGTGGTGGGCACCCAAATAGGATTGGCGAATTCTGCAGGAAGGGCACTATGGGTACGACGGGCCTGTCTTTGTCTTCTTCTTGGTGGCAGCGGGACACTACTTGTGCTTGCCACCTCGCCAGCTTGAACTGCACTTATGGGACTCGCCACGTCACCACGTGTTACTGCAGTGCTGGATGTAGGTCCAGGGTGTACTAGGCCGCTGGTGCTTGCCAGTTCACCAGAAGGTTGAGCGGCTCTAGTACGTCTCTGCTCCATACGAGTGACCTGCGGTTCCTGCACCTCAACAACAGAATACATACGGGATTGGGCACACCTGTTCTTAACAGCGGCCTCATCTCCGTCGTCAGAGCTATCTGTCATGGAGCCGCTGTCCTCTACAGGATCGTATTCTGAGCCTGAATCTGACAGATGAGTGACGTCCTCTTCACTATCTGTCATGCTCAGAAACGTGTAGGCCTCATCACTAGTGTACCTTCGCTTTGCCATTTTGGGCTCTAAATTTAGGGGTACACTAGTGAGACTCACAGGTAAAAAAGCACCTAGCCTGTCAGCGACTGTTTCAAAACGCTACAAAAAAAACTGTTAGCGATCGCAGGGATCAAGCCTGACTCTGCGAACGCTGCAGTTATGTGTGTTGTGTTTTGTAAGTGACAGTGATCGATCGATACTGCACTTGGGTGGGCTGGGCTGGGCTTGGCGGAGGGGCTAAACGCAGGTGCTAGCGGGTATCTGGGCTGATCCCGCTAACAATGCGTTTTGGGAAACCTAAAATGCTGGCAACGCTAATATATATCTGATCAGATACTATATTACTAAGGGAGGTGTATGCTTTGCGCGTGGGTGTTAGCGGTACTGGCACTAACCTGACGCTGGGGCGACGCAGGCCTTATCTGACCCTAAAAAACTTATATCACCCGCCGGGTGATCAGGGGGTTAAACCTTTATTAGGTAATAAATGGCGGGTGCCCTGAAACAAAAAAATATAACTAACCAACCAGCGTCACCTGTAACAGTTATATGGTGATCACTGGTGAAAGGGTTAACTGGGGGGCAATCAGGGGGCTATGCGGTAGTATATGGGGGTCCCTGACGCTATAAAAAGCTGCGGCGAACCCAAATACTTACCTGCCTATCTAGCGTCACCTGTGACACTAATACAGCGATCAGAAAAAAATCGCTTATTAGTGACACTGGCGACGGGGGGTGATCACGGGGTTAAACCTTTATTGGGGGGGTTAGGGGGGCACCCTAGAGCTAAAGGGGGCTAGCCCTAACTGCCCTAACAGTTATTACAGTCACAAATGACACCAATGCAAAAAAAAAAAAAAAAAAAAAAAAAAAAAAAAAAATGCACTTGGTGTCACTGTGACTGGGGGGGGCAGGGGTGATTGGGGGTGATTGGGGGGTGATCAGGGGGGTGAAAAGTGTGCCTGGCGTGTTCTACTGTTAGTGTAGTGTTAGGTGCAACTCACCGATCCGCTCTCCTCGGTGCCGGAACGAAAAAGACCGACACGAGGAGAGAATACATCACTTCCTCTCCTGTGTTTACATTACAGGAGAGGAAGTGATGTCACGGGGGATTTTCATTCGTCGGGAGCGATCGCGAGGGGGTGGCCATGAATGAATGGCCGTCCCCTCGTCCGGGATCGCTCCCGAACGAAAACCGACCGCCGCAGGCACCGGGCGGGGGCCCGATCGGGCCCCCGACCCGCGGGAGGCAAATCACGTACATGTACGTGCTTATGCCTGCCCGTGCCATTCTGCCGACGTACATCGGCGTTAGGCGGTCGGCAAGTGGTTAAAGGAATATTTCATTTTTATTGTTTCACTTTAAGCATTATAAAACCACTTCAGCCCCGGAAGAATTTACCCCCATCCTGACTGGAGCACTTTTTGCAATAAGGCACTGCGTCGATTTAACTGACAATTGCACGGTCCTGAGATGTTGCACCCAAACAAAATTGACATCCTTTTTTCCCCACAAATAGAGCTTTCTTTTGGTGGTATTTGATCACCTCTGCGGTTTTTATTTTTTATAAACAAAAAAAGAGCGACAATTTTGAAAAAAAGCAATATTTTTTACTTTTTGCTATAATAAATATCCCCAAAAAATGTATATATAAATGTTTTTCCTCAGTTTAGGCCGATACGTATTCTTCTACATATTTTTGGTAAAAATAATTGCAATAAGCGTATATTGATTGGTTTTCGCAAAAGTTATACAAAATTTATAGCGTCTACAAAATAGGGGATAGATGGGGCGTGGCTAGCCAGCGGAGTGGATGGCTGCTTTCTAAAACAGCTCCTCTCCACTGAGGGTCAACGGAGGTCGATACAGTGACGTACAGCCTTGTTTCAGCGCACAGACTGCACTACAAGGTCCAACGAACCTAAGAAATTACATCCCGCAAAAGAAAGGGGTAAAACAACCGGGAAAGATGACCGAATTCTTTGCCATGCAGCGCCGTTACACGAACCGAGATGGTGGCAACAGGCACTGGGGAGACACACGCGGCACCTATACACAGCGCAGCGCGCCTACAGGATCCCAACTCGGCCGCAATCACAACAAGCAGGGACCGGAGAACGTTCAATCACCCCCATCGGCATCATCCAGTCCAGCTAAAAGTAAACAAAAGCTGAATGAAATGCCAGATCTGAACGGCTTGGAGGTAAGCTTAGACTCCTCTTTAGATGACACAAGAGAACTGCAGGAATCTATATCTGACTTCCCCACAGCAAACCAGTAATGGACACCACACTAAAAGACATGTTAATGTCCTTAACATCCACTCTGCATGCTGACATAATGGCACTAACCAGCCAATTTAAATCAGAAATATCAGCAGTCAACAAGCGGGTCTCTCACGCGGAAACAAAAATGGGTGAATTCACTTCCACTTTCAACGACTTGGTGGATGCCCACAATGATAGGGACGACGAGATATTGCAGATGCAACCGAAATTGGCAAATTTAGAGGATAGGTCCAGGAGGCATAACATGAAAATAAGGGGAATACCTGAAACAATAAAACCTCCTGACCTAAAAGAATACTTTACTATGGTGATGAAATCAGTGCTTCCTGATGCACCTATAGAAGATCTAATCGTGGACCGCATCCACAGGCTTCCAAGGCCTAAACACATTGCATCACACCTGCCCAGGGACACCATAGTCAGGATTCATTTTTTTTTCATACGAAAGACAGATTCATGGCCGCTGTTAGGCACCGCAACAATATACCCCCTGACTTGCAAGACCTCTCTTTCTTCACAGACCTGTCGGCATACACTATACAACAGCATAGACAACTGGCAACCATCACAAAACCTCTGAACAACAACAAGATAGTGTACAGATGTATATACCCAGCGAAGCTGCTAATAACTAAGGATGGACACAACTAGGGATGAGCTTCGTGTATGTTCGACTCGAACATCGGCTGTTCGCCCGTTCGGCGAATTCCGAACGTTATGGGCCGTTCGCGCCAAATTCGTGTGGTGCTCACTGCCCACAATGCACTGCGCCATCGCAGTGCATTGCTGGCTCATGATTGGCCAAGCATGCACTGTGACCCCGCATGCTTGGCCAATCACAGCGCCGACAGCCATGATTGGCCACAGGCAGGATGTCTGTGGCCAATCATAGCTCAGGCTGTGTATTACACGCCCCACACTATATAAGGCCGCCAGCGCGGCGGCCTTGTGTAGTGTGTTGGTGTCTGTAGGAGTTAGTGGGTGTTCTGTGTACCTTCAACACAGTATACACCGATCGTTATTGTCCGATTTTTCGTTCTTGCTCTTCTGTAGTGGTTGTTGTCTGCGTGCCCTGACCACAGTATACACCGCTATATTCACCTATATAGCTAGCTATATTTCTCTTTTTTAATAGAGCTTGCAGTCAGTGGTAGGAGATTGTTCATGCTGTCTGCATGCTCTGAACCCAGTATACACCGCTATATCCATCTATATAGCTAGCTATCTTGCTCGTTTTAAATAGAGCTTGCAGTCAGTGGTAGGAGATTGTGCGTGCTGTCTGCGTGCTCTGAACCCAGTATACACCGCTATATCCACCTATAAAGCTAACTATCTTGCTCGTTTTAAATAGAGCTTGCAGTCAGTGGTAGGAGATTGTGCGTGCTGTCTGCGTGCTCTGAACCCAGTATACAGCACTATATCCACCTACATAGCTCTTCTCTATTTGAGCCATCTGCCATCTGCAGGAGTTAGTGGAAGTTGTGTGTGCCTCCAGCACAATATACACTACCCAATTGCTGGTTTTCCCAACTCCCTTCAGGCCATTACCATGTCTGGAAGGCCAGCAAGGAGAGGCAGACAGGCGTGAGCCGATAAAAGAGGGCAAGCAGGCTCTGTGTCTAGAGACAACAGTGCTGGTCGTGCACACGGTGCATCGTCATCATCAGCATGTGGCCATGGGACACGCTTGTCCTTTTCGGCAGCTGGACATGTTGAGCCGCAACATGCCAACGACTTGGTAGAGTGGATGACCAAGCTTCATCCTCCTCATCGTCTCTCACCCAGGCTCAGGGTACTAGCAAAGCAGCTGCCAAGGCATCGTCTTCCCTCCTCTCAATGTCATCATCAGTGACTCTTTCCTTAGACCCACCACGTCCTCCTGAGGAGTCTCCTGAACTCTTTGAGCACAGTGTTGGGTACATGCTCCAGGAGGATGCCCAGTCTTTTGTAGGCTCTGATGATGATACTCAGCTAGAGGAAGGCAGTAGCATGAATGCAAAGAGAGGGGATGCTCAAGAAGGACAGCAATCTGGCAGTCATGTTCCACAAGCTGCAGCATACTGCCAGGTTTGCTCCAGCGATGAAGAGGGAGAGGATGATGAGGGCACTGACTCCATGTGGGTGCCTGGTAGGAGAGAGGAGGAGGCACATGTCCAATGAGGCAGGATGCCCTCCGGGGGCCAGCTTAGGGGCAGCACACCGACTGAATCACACCGCAGAGCTCCGCCTGTGCAGGGCGCTGCCTCTGCGCGTTATTCTAAAAGTTCTTTGGTGTGGGCCTTTTTTGAGACGAGTGCATCAGATCGCACCGCTGCTATTTGTAACATATGTCTCAAGCGCATCTCGCGTGGCCAAAACATCAGCCGCTTGGGCACCACATGCTTGACTAGACATATGTTGACCTGCCATGCAGCTCGTTGGCAAGCGTACGTCAAAGACCCACACCAAAGAACAAAGCAGACCTCTCCTTGCTCCTCATCAGCTGGGATCTCCAACCCCACTAGACCTTCAGTCCTCTCTGAAACCTGCTCTGAGAGGAATGAAGGTGTACAATTAGGTGTGTCACAGCCAAGTGCTTCCGGGCACTCTGCTAGCAGTACACCCACGTCCGATTATAGCAGGCAAATGTCCCTGCCCCAGCTGCTGGACCGGCGAAAGAAGTTCACTCCCAGCCATCCACATGCCCAGCGGTTGAATGCTAGCTTGACTAAATTGCTAGCACTTCAACTGCTGCCTTTTCAGTTGGTAGACTCGGCCCCCTTCCATGAGTTTGTACAATGTGCGGTTCCTTAGTGGCAGATCCCCAAACACCACTTTTTCTCATGGAAGGCGATTCCGGCTCTCTACCGGCATGTGGAAGGCAATGTCCTTGCCTCGCTGGACAGGGCGGTCAGTGGTAAGGTGCATATTACCGCTGACTCATGGTCCAGCAGGCATGGACAGGGACGTTACCGGTCTTTCACGGCCCATTGGGTCACTCTTCTGGTAGCTGGGAAGGATGCAGGACAAGGTGCAGTAGTGTTGGAGGTTGTTCCGCCACCACGCCTCCAAAATGCTACTATTGGTTGTGACACACCTCTCTCCTCCACTCCTCCTCTTCTTCTTCCTCCATGGTCTCTTCCAGTGCTCTGTCCTCAGAACCAGCTGTGCTCTGTAGGCGTTCCAGGGGCAAAGCAAGTATGCAGGCAAAATGATACCATGCCGTGCTTGCGCTGGTTTGTTTGGGGGACAGGAGCCACACTGGGGCGGATGTTTTGTCAGCTCTGCAGGGGCAGGTCGAGAGGTGGTTGATGCCACGCCAGCTTAAGCCAGCAATGGTGGTTTGCGACAATGGCACCAACCTCCTCTCCGCCCTCCGACAGGGATAACTGACCCATGTGCTCACGTCCTTAACCTGGTGGTGCAGCGGTTCTTGGGCAGGTACCCGGGCTTACAGGATGTCCTGAAGCAGGCCAGGAAAGTCTGTGTGCATTTCCGACGATCATTTAATGCCTGTGCTCGGCTAGCTGAGCTCCAAAAGGAGTTGAACCTGCCCAAGAACCGTCTTATATGTGACATGCCCACCAGGTGGAACTCAACGTTGGCCATGCTGCAGCAACTGCACACGCAGCAGAGGGCCATCAATGAGTACCTGTGCGACTACGGCACCAGGACAGGGTCAGGGGAGCTTGGTTTTTTCTCACCACGCCAGTGGGGCATGATCAGGGATGCATGCACTGTCCTGTGACCGTTTGAGGAGGCCACAAGGATGGTGAGCAGTGACAGTGCATGCATCAGTGACACTGTACCTCTTGTCCACCTCTTGGAGCATACTGTGCGTGGAATAATGGACAGGGCACTTGAGGCAGAACAGAGGCAGGAAGAGGAGGACAGACAGTGTTCCTGCTGTGCCACCCATCACACAGGAAGAGGATGAGGAGGAGGAGGATGATTGTGTCAGCATGGAGGTGGAGGCTGGCACTCAGCATCAGCAGCAGCAGTCTTGTAGGGATGACTTACAGTCCCAAGAAACCCGTGGACTTGTACATGGCTGGGAGGAGGTAGCTGCGGATCATGTTGTCCTTAGTGACCCAGAGGACTCCAGACCGAATGCCTCAGCTAACCTACGCTGCATGGCCTCCCTGATCCTGAAAAGCCTGCGGAAGGATCCTCGTATTCTTCGGATCAAGGAGAGGGACCATTACTGGCTGGCCACTCTCCTTGATCCACGGTACAAGGTTAAGGTTGCCGACCTTATCTTGCCGTTGCAGAGGGAGCAGAGAATGAGACATCTCCGGGAGGCCTTGCAAAAAGGTCTGTGCAACATGTTCCCAGAGACTGGGAGGTTACAAACTCCTGGTCCTGGACAACGTGTTGCTGAGGCATCGGTCAGAAGGAGCGGTGGAGAAGGTGGTTGTCTGACCCATGCTTTCAGACAATTTTTTAGTCCGCAGTACCAACGTATGATCGGTTCCAGCAACCATCGCCAGCGTCTGATTTACATGGTGCAGGAATACCTAGGGGCAAGGTCAGACTTGGACACCTTTCCCACCGAAAATCCTTTGGCTTACTGGGTCTTGAGGATGGATCACTGGCCAGAGCTTGCACAGTATGCAATTGAGCTACTGGCAGTCTTGGATCACCCACAGCTATCAAGCACCTGAAGCTGATGTAACCGAATATTTTTTTTTTTAAATATCACATCCCTTCAAGACTGCCTATTCTGATGCTGAGTGACTGTCCTGTTATGTTGATTGTCTATCCTCTTCCTCCTCCGCTGATATGTTGGAATAACATTTTTGGTTCTGGGTGATGCCATCAGCCTAATTTTTCTGCCCATGTTTAACAGGGGCGTTTAATTACAATTTTTGATGCAATGCTTTGCAGCAGGGCTAATGCCTGCACTAAATCTAGAGTATATGGGAGAGGTTGCAGTGTCGTGGCACCAGCACCAGTGCCAGGAGCACAATTTTTCAGCCCCTGTTTAACAGGGACATGTAATTACAATTCTTGATATAATATTTCACAGGAGGGCCCGTTCCTGTGCCCACCCAGAGTAACTGTGAGGACTTATAGTGTTGTGGCACCAGCACCACAACCACCAAAGGTCAATTTTTCTACCACTGTTCAACAATGGCATGTAATTACAATTCTTGATATAATTGTTCACAGCAGGGTGCTCCAGCGCCCACCAAGAGTCACTTTGAGGGCTTACAATGTTGTGGCAAAACCAACACCTTGTTCTGCCATTTCTGCAGAGCATATAGGGCAGGCCCCTACTTTCAAACATCCAACTTACAAATATCTCCTACTTGCAAATCGAAGGAGACAACAGCAAGTGAGATAAAAAAAAAAAGACGGACGGCAAAACAAATTATACAGGGGTAATAACCCTTCCCTATGTTTTCCAAAAAGCTTAAAAATAGTTTTTTTGACTGGAGCTACACTTTAAAAATGTACCAGTTGAAAATTACAAACAGATTCAACTTAACACAACAAATCTACACAGTCCCTGTCTTGTTTGCACCGTCTGTATACTGCTGTTCTGAGTATATAGGGCCTGGGGGCCACACGCAGTTCATTTTTTTTATATGGGTACGGGATTCCCCTTAATATCCGTACAAGACCCAAAGGGGCTGATAATGGGCAGGGAGGGCTACCCATGCCAATTTTCTCAATGATTTTCAACCATATTGCAGGATCCAGATATAACATTAAAACCGCAAGCAGTTTGAAATGACGTTATTTCTGTTAAATGTCATTTTGTGCAGGAACTGTTCTAAACACGGGAAACACATGGCACTTCACAGGCATACTATAGACACCCCCAGGCACGATATTTAAAGGAATATTTCTCTTTTTTTCACTTTAATCGTCATTAAAATCAGTGCTCCCGCCAAAATGGCCGTTTTTAAAACTTTTTTTTGCATTGACCCATGTCCCCTGGGGCAGGAGCCAGGTCCCCAAACCCTTTATAGGACAGTATCTTGCATATTAGCCGTTAAAATTAGCACTTTTAATTTCGAGCGTTCGAGTCCCATAGACTTCAATGGGGTTCTAACGTTCGTACGAATTTGGGGTCCGTTCGAAAGTTCTGGTGCGAACCGAACCAGGGGGTGTTTTCGGCTCATCCCTAGACACAACCATATAATTAAATAGAAAAATGGGGATATGAGATATCAAAAAACACTTTGTGGCTAAGTAGTGGATAGCTCAAGTATATTGATATAAAAAAGGTGCCATCATCCTTAATGAATAAAATTACAGAAGAAAAATGAGTAGGGACTTTGGGATTTTAAAGGCACCAGTATAGGTTCAAAAAATTAGAAAAGTAATAAGTTAGTATTCTTTATATATAAATTTATTCAAGAATAGAAAGACATACATGATAGGAAAAGTTAAAAAGATTTTTTGACACAAAGAATATGTCCACACATATTAAGATCTACATCAGATACACATCGCAATCCAGAAAATACAAAAGTTCAAAATCTATACAGGAGAACTGGTCACCCAACAGTGGAGCATATAGATTGATGTATATGGGTGCTATGGTGAAGAGCTGATGTAGAATCCACAGAACTTGCCCGACATGTTTCGCGTTGTTGGAGAAAACGCTTCTTCTGGGGCGTGAGTAAAAAAACACTTCAAAGTTCAAAAAAAGAGACAGAATACATAAATACATCTTACAGATAAATTACAGAGTTTTAAATAAAACATATATGTTACTGCATGCATATTGCTCAGAAATGTATATAAAGCACAAATGTATATAGAGATATAAAAACAATACTTGTCAGAGGGGGACCATGCGGACTTAGGGGCCATGTGCACCGGACGTATATAGGGCACTGTGGGGGCATATACGTTGGATATGAAAATATTAATTAAGGATAAATTTATTTAATTATTTTTTTAATTTAGGGAGTAATGCATTAATTAATATATATATATATGTGTTCTCCAACAACGCAAAACATGTCGGGCAAGTTCTGTGGACTCTACATCAGCTCTTCACCATAGCACCCATATACATCAATCTATATGCTCCACTGTTGGGTGACCAGTTCTCCTGTATAGATTTTGAACTTTTGTATTTTCTGGATTGCGATGTGTATCTGATGTAGATCTTCATATGTGTGGACATATTCTTTGTGTTAAAAAATCTTTTTAACGTTTCCTATCATGTATGTCTTTCTATTCTTGAATAAATTTATATATAAAGAATACTAACTTATTACTTTTCAAATTTTTTTAACCTATACTGGTGCCTTTAAAATTCCAAAGTCCCTACTCATTTTTCTTTTGTAATTTTACAACCATATAATTGCTAGCGTCAAGGAAGGCATGTGCCTCATGAGAGACTGGCATATCATTCCCACTGGCACCGCGGAAGGGGACGGGATGAAACTCTCATATCTAACAAAGAGGATTCAGACGCTGAAACTGGCTGACAATTTGGCTCATAAGCCACTACCTTCATTAACTCTGTTGGCCCAGGGGATGGCGATGTTGATTTATCCCCTTACCTAAACACCTAAGTTGAGTCGTTGTTTTACCGCACAGATTCTAACCAGAATCACAACCTGTTACTCTGGTGTGTTACAACCGATTAATCCACCTCCGTTTTACCTCACTTAATTTTTACTTTTTTGTCTGTTTTTTTTTCCTTTCTTTTCCTTTTCTTTCTTACTAACCATCATCTAAGAAGTAATCCAGGAGACTTCCTAGAACTACCTTCCGGACTCAGCAGTCATCACTCCAACACCTACCAAAACCTCACTTTCTGGGGAAACCAGCCACACGCCTGTGACAGGTAACGTGTAATACGCTAATATAAACATAACTGCAGTAAATCAGCCCCACTAATCACCATAGGATGCCTTTCAATATCTCTTCACTCAATGTTAAAGGACTGAATAGCACTCAAAAAAGACAGATGACATAGAGAGAAGCTATTAAGCTTCACAGTGATATCTTTTGCATACAAGAGACCCATTTCTGTTCTCTCAAATCCCCAGTTTTTCAGCACTGTAAATACCCACATGTTTACACGGCCAACGGCCCCAAAAAAAAAGGGGGAGTAGTCTCAGACTCAGTCCAATTTAAAGAACTGGATGTTTATATGGATAGCTTGGGCAGATATATAATACTGACATGTGAAACTGATAATACTGTATACACTTTGGTTAACATATATCTACCTAACACAAAGCAGTTAAAGATTTTGAATAAAATATGGAAGAAAGTATCTTCAATGAGACAAGGATCTACTATCCTATGCGGAGATTTCAATACTGTGAAAGAGAGAGAGAGATGGACGTTTCTGACTGATCTAAATCCCGACATAGAAGAGTTTCTTTGGACCGTTTCCTCTCTTTGTCGGGTTTTTATGATGTATGGAGATGCCAGCACGCATCAGAGAAAGACTTTTCCTTTTTTTCAAATGCTCATAATTCATATTCTCACATAGATCTGTTCTTGGTAGACAAATTTATGTTGCAAAAAAATTGACCAATCAGAAATACATTGTATTACGTGGACTGATCATGCACCAATTTCCATTGACATGGGGGATCGCCCAGCCGAAACCAGAGCAAACAGATGGCATAATAATATTTATTATCGCAACCTGCAAATTTAGAAGCTATACGCTCAGCACTTACGTAGTTTTTTGCCATTAACGCTCCCTCGGTTGGTGATCCCTTCACGCTGTGGAATGCACATAAAGTGAATATTAGAGGTTTGCTCATTCAGATGAGCGCTAAATTTAAAAAACAGCAATCACAAAAACTGGAAGAGCTACTAACTAAGATAAAACACTTAGAAACTATTAATAAGCAAAACCCCTCCCTAAAACTTAGAGATGCACTATTCGTCACTAGGCAAGAGTTGAGATGTCACCCGATAGCCCAACATATCCACCAGCTTCGCTCTTTAAAAGCTCGTACTTACAGATGTGGCAATAAAGCTGGGAAAACATTAGCAAACCAACTAAAGGAAAAAATACACACACAGAAAATATCTTATATTTGTAACCCTAAAACTAAAAGAATAGAAAAGTCACAAACCCTAAAGAAATTTTGGATGCCTTTAGTGATTATTACGAAGCATTGTATAATCTTAAAAATGACCAAGACACTCCCCAACTCAATGACGATATAATTGCGGACTTCCTGACATCAGTGAATCTACCTACTGTATCCCAAGCAAACTTAGACAAATTGAACCAACAACGACCCAAGAAATAGAACAAATGATAAAGACCCTTCCACATAATAAGTCACCAGGCCCAGACGGTTACTCTTCAGAATATTATCAGTTATTTAGTAACATCTTATCACCATACCTACAAATTTTATTTGACACTGCCACGGCTGTAGCTGGTTTTCCCTCAGAAATGCTCACCGCCACAATTATTACACTGCCCAAACCAGGTAAAGAACCTAACATGCCGCAAAACTTCACGCCCATCTCATTGTTAAATGCAGATGTGAAGTTATACGCCAAGCTATTAGCACACAGATTGACAAATATACTGCCCCAATTAATAAATTATGATCAGGTGGGTTTTGTGTCGGGCTGACAAACGACAGACGCTACTAGGAGAATGCTTAATATTCCACATATAGCGGAAAAAGAAAGAAGGCCTTCTCTGCTCCTCACGTTGGATGCAGAGAAGGCCTTCGATAGAGTACACTGGGGTACCTTAGAGGGGTATTGGGGAAGTTTGGCTTCTCCGGCCTGATACGAGATGCAATACTGGCTCTATATTCCTCCCCGTCAGCATATGTGTATACGGAGGGAATGTTCTCCAAATAATTTCAAATCACGAACGGAACAAGGCAGGGTTGCCCCATGTCCCCATTAATTTTTGCACTAATAATGGAACCCTTGGCAGAGAAAATCAGATCTGACCACTCCATACAAGGCATAGCATCACAATCGTACCAGCATAAAATTACATTATTTGCTGACGATGTAATATTATCACTCTCTAACCCAATCAAATATCTACCTGCAGTCCACAGTATTCTCCAACAATTTGACAGAATATTCTATTACAAAGTAAACGCAATAAGTTCAAACATACTAGGTATAAGAGTAAACAAAAGAGTAGAAAATCATTTACAAGAGATTCTCCCATATCCATGGACCACACCGTCCATTACCTATTTGGGTATCAGCTCACATGTCCACTCTCTAAATTATACCAAGGAAACTATGTATCACTCATTGACAAATGCCAGAAAGAACTCTCAAGAATTCAAAAGTTTTACCTATCCTGGTCCGGACGGTTAGCAGCATATAAAATGCTAAATCAGCCAAAAATTCTTTATGTCTTCAGAGCACTGCCAATTCAAATACCCGCTAATTTCTTTACAACAATACAAAAACAACTGTTGAGTTTTGTGTGAGGGGGTGGGGCGGGGCGAGGTGCTCTCCTTTCATACAAAATAAACATAAAAATGCAGGGGGTATGGGCCTGCCAATACTGAAGGGTTATTTCACAGCACTTGTTATTGACCAGATTAAAAATTGGTTTGTTAAACCAGTCGTCAAACCATGGTGCCAACTAGAATTTACTAGATTTCAATCACCTTCACCCCTTTCATTTCTCATGGCCTCTGTCATACCTACAGCTAACCAAACCACACACCACCCCACAATTCAAGCATCGTGTAGGGCATGGCCTGAGATCAGCTTAGAAGGTTCAGCACATTACCCAATAGTCAAAGTCCCCATTCCTCTGGAATCCATCAAATGGTTAATCCCTAACATAGCATTGAATAAATGGCTTGAGAACAAAATAAGTAATATAGCGGGGGGCGGATCCGGCAGCCGGAGCGCATGGTGGTGTGAGAGGAGAGCTTCGTCACAGCGGACTTCACACAGCGGCTCACAGTGAACCTGCATGCCCAAATTCGGTATCCTCTGGTAGGGGAATACCTCAGGCACACACCGGTAGCCATGAATAAGCGAGAGGGGCCACGTAGGCTGACCGACTTCTTCCCGCCGGCGACGAGCAGAGAGGCCCAAGATGGCGCCCGCGAAGCACATGGCGCAGCGGCCTCCCCGGGACATGCTGCCCACGCAGATCGACCGGACCTGGGTGAGTCTCATCCCTCGCTCTCCCCAATGCCCCCCTCCCCATCCATAAGCCCAGTTAAGCAAAAACGCAGGCTGGGGGAGAAGGGGGACACCCAGGCAGATCTTGGACACCACTATGAAAGAGATGTTACAGATTCTAAGGGGGGCCCTGCAACATGATATGGCTGCGTTTGTACGTTCCACTAAGACAGAACTATCAGCAGTCAAAGAGAGAGTAACATATGTGGAATGTAAAATGGAGGAATTCACATTAGCACACAACGAACTGGTTGATGCTCACTTTGATGTTGAGAATGAAATTAAAGCTATGCGCCTCAGAATGGCGGATATTGAAGACAGGGCACGCAGAAACAATGTGAAATTCAGAGGAGTCCCAGAGACTGTTAAACCATCTGATCTTACTGCCTATCTACAAAAGCTTTTGTCTGCTGTCCTACCAGAGTTAGGGCCGGCAGATCTTATTATAGACCGAGCGCATAGACTGCCCAAGCCCTCCTTTTTATCCGAGCAGGTCCCCAGAGATGTAATCGCACGAATCCACTTCTTCCATGTAAAGGATCAACTAATGCGATTCGCTAGACAACACCCGTCCCTCCCGGACCCCTTCACAGGGATTTCTCTTTATGCAGATCTATTGCAAGCTACACTCGCGGCTAGGCACAACCTAGTCCCCATCACCAAGATTTTGCGTAATCATAAAATTTTGTACAAGTGGGGCTTTCCAGCTAAACTTATTTTGGAAATGCATAATGAAACACATGTGATTGCTTCCATAGAGAAAGGTATGGATCTTCTCAGAAAATGGCGCCTCCTCCCAACCACTGGAGAAGCGGCGGACCCGGATCCCCTTCATGACAGAAGGAACTATCATCGACTTAATAGAAGAAACAGATAAGTACAAGTTTGGCACCATAGTGATATGCTGTTGAGACTCCTTCTCGCGCCACTTTCTTGCCCCTTATACAGGCTATCACCCAAGTGCCTGTGATGTTGCAGTTACTTTGTCAGGTATCGGTTCACTTAAGCACCCGCTGAACGGCTACTAGTGTTTGTTTCTTTCCCCCCTTCTATTATTGCAGGATGAATCCTGTATCCAGTTCACTGGACCTTCCTATGATTGTTCTCCCCAAGTTACTTGTTGACCGCATGAGGTCCGACTCCCTGTTCCAAATTCCCCAACCATATCTGTCAGTGACATTGACACGTACTACACCTCTGAGCGTTCCTAACAAGTCCTCTGGAAATCTGCTATCGACATGCACTGCGATATTCTTTGCATACAAGAAACTCACTTCCCCAGTGCTAACCCACCTAGATGCACACATGGCAAATTCCCCCATGTATTTACTGCTAATGATCTGAAGAAAAAAATGGTGTTTTGATCGCTGTGAAGGACACTGTCTCTTTTTCTCTGTTGCAAGAATACATTGACCCCCGTGGTCAGTATATTATATTGATTGCTGAAATTAATCACTCTGTATATACGCTGGTAAATCTATATGTCAGATCCGCAAAGTCGTGCAAAAGGCAAAATCTCTGCAAAAGGGTAGCCTAATCATATGTGGTGATTTTAATATAGTACTGAATGCTGATCTTGACTCCTCCTCTGTGGCCCTCAGGCAGCGTCCCTGTCTAGACAGCTTTTGCCATGAAGAAAGACTTTTTGACCCTTGGCGCTTCACCAGGGCCACGGAGAGGGACTACACGTATTATTCTGCAATGCATAACAGCTACTCAAAGATTGATTACTTTCTCACGGATATGCATGTATTACAAAATGTGGTTAGATCGGATGTCCACAGCATCACCTGGTCAGACCATGCACCTGTGACACTTGAGGTTGTGGACTTTAATAAGACTACTAGCAGACCACTCTGGCGTAACAATACCTTTCTCCTGTCTCGCCCCATTATTAGGGACGAGATAGAAGCAAAGGTTAAGGAGTTCTTCCAAATAAAAGATACTGAGGAGTCCTCCCCAGCCATGATATGGTGCGCTCACAAGGCCTTCACCCGAGGTGTCCTCATACAGATAGCTTTGAGGGAACGCAAAAAGAAAACCCACCGCATAACACAGCTCCATAATAAAATTGCTGAACTGGAGAGTCTACACAAAAACCCGACTTTCACTTCCTCCACCCTACACCAACTGCTCACTCAATGTCGTGAAGATCTAAGACAAGAGATTAAAGTTGACCACGACTTATACTTTAAAAGACTGAAACTATCCTATTATTCACAGAATAACAAGGCAAGTAAGCTACTGGCTTCTCAACTCAAAAAAAGACAGGCTAAATCAAATCTACCATTCATCAGGCACCATAACTCACAACAGATTTTTCGCAATCCTAAAGACATAGCGAACGCCTTTAAAGATTACTACCACTCATTATATAACCTCGACCAGGACCCTGACACTCACCAGCCCTCTGACACAGAAATTGATAATTTCCTTCATAATCTGAAATTGCCAAAAATAGATACCCCCACACTGCTTGCTTTAAACTCCCCCATTACCTGTGAGGAAGTGACCGCAGTAATCAAAACGTTACCCATGCATAAATCCCCAGGGGCGGACGGCTTCTCGGCCGAATACTACAAAGTACTTACGACAACTCTGACCCCCAAACTAACGACTGTCTTCAACTCTGCTATGTCCACAGGTTCCTTTCCCAAGGAAATGCTACAAGCTATCGTAGTTACGATCCCGAAACCAGGCAAAGACAACTCCCTCCTCCAGAACTTTAGGCCAATCTCACTCTTGAACTCCGATTTAAAAATATATGCTAAAGTACTAGCAAATAGACTGATGAATATTACCCCTACCCTCCTAGGTTTAGATCAAGTGGGCTTTGTTAAAGTCAGGCAAGCACCAGATGGGACAAGACGGATGATCAACCTCCTATGATACACTGAAATTAACAACCTCCCTAGCGTATTTATAGCCTTAGACGCAGAAAAGGCCTTCAATAGGGTCAACTGGCCATATCTATCTATGACCCTACAGAAATTCGGGCTGTCAGGTAAAATCCACACAGCTATCATGTCCTTGTACTCCCATTCATCAGCAAGAGTTTATAACTCAGGCCTTCTCTCTGACCCTTTCAATCTCACTAATGGCACCAGACAAGGGTGTCCATTGTCCCCTATCATTTTCTCGCTTGTCATAGAACCGTTAGCGGAGAGTATCAGGAGAGCTGCAACTGTAAATGGAATTAAGATAGGTGCAGAAACCCATAAAATAGGACTATTTGCTGATGACGTCATTCTCACTGTCACAGACCCTGTCACATCCCTTACTGAAGTTCAAAATCTGATAAGTAACTTTGGGAAAGTATCCTTTTATAAGGTTAATACTAATAAATGCTATGCACTAGGGCTGCACTTATCATCGGATACCCAAAACAACCTAAAAATATTTTCCTGTGTAACTGGAACCCTCCCTCGATCACATATTTAGGGGTACAGCTTTCCCCCTCCGCTTCTGACACATACCTTCACAACTACCCCCCTGCTGAATAAACTAGCTGATGAAATGAACCACATAGCTAAATTACATCTCTCCTGGGTGGGAAGAATAGCGGCCTATCAAATGCAAATATTGCCTAAACTACTATACCATTTCAGGACGTTGCCAATCCCTATACCCTACAAGTTCTTTGCTCAACTAGCTAAAAATTTAAACAAATTTATATGGGCAGGTAAAAAACCTAGAATAGCCTTAGCGAAACTTTACAAACCTAAATACCTTGGTGGAATGGGACTCCCTAATGCACATGCCTACTATCAAGCAGTTATCTTGGACCAAATGAAATACTGGTTCTCCTGTCAATCCGACAATAAATGGTCGGATATAGAATGTACTATCACCCCTGGGCACGATCTTCCAGCTCTAGCTATGGCGGCTGGTATTCACCACAAACCAGCCACCCCCAACTACCCCACTGTACAAGCCACGCTTAAGGCATGGTCGGAGCTAACTCAAAGGAAAATCACTGACATACCGATGAGCAAACTATACATTCCCTTAGCAAGCTACCAATACCTCATACCCAATTTCTCAACTCATCACTGGAAACAATCAGGCAATCACTTTTTGCACCCCTCGATGGGCAAAGAGATTTAGCAGATCTATACAGGCTATACCAAATTAAGCATCATAATATGTCCAATGCAACTAATCCTGTAGAAATTCCGCAAGCATTGTGGGATTTCCTTCTAAACAAACGCTCTAACTGCAGAAAAGGGATTTTGCTCTTTTATAGACTAGCAAACCCTCTGTACCTGAACTCCAAATTGCCCTGCATGTTGCACTGGGAAAGAGAACTGGGGAAGGAATACTCATTCTCGCAATGGCATATGGCACTAAAATATAATGGGAAATCCTCTGCCTGTATAGATCATTGGGAAAATGCCCAGAAAATACTCCACCGATGGTATCTAACTCCACTACGCATCCATAAAATGCACACAGACACAACCCCTCTGTGCTGGAGGAATTGCCAGCACACTGGGAATCTTCTCCATACATTATAGAGCTGTGAAATTATCACCCCATATTGGAAGAAAGTAGAATCCTTGGTCAGAGAAATCACGCAATCCAGGTGTAATCTCGACCCAGGTTTGGCACTCCTCAGCCTTTCCATAGAACAGTTCCCCCCACTGCTGTGAAAAATAGTGATTAATATCCTTTATGCTGCCAGAATTTCGCTGACAAGACAATAAAGGTCCCCCACACCCCCTTCCTTAGAGGTGGTTATAGCCAGAGTAAACAATCTATATCTCATGGAAAAACTGTTAGCATACAAAGAAGGAAGAACTCCAGGTTTCCATAAATACTGGGAGACCTGGGATTCTTCCAAATACGCCTATCCGCATTTGTGACCTAGGTCAAAGATATATATATTGAACTATATCTTGGAACTAAGTTGCCATAATTTGGTACATGTTACATCCAGTTGCAGTGTAAGGAGAGGTAACCTCTCTCATTCTCAGCCAGGGGTAGTACCCAATGATGAATCCGTATCTTTGTTGTATTGAAGTTTCTTGTTTACTGTTTTCTCTATGCGCTATGAACAAGTTTTGCTGTAATAAGTAATAAATCTATTGAGATGCATACTTACTTGAGCCATCGCCCTTGACCCTCAGTAAGGTCAAGGGGAACTACTTTTCAGTTAATCCTACTCCAGTGTTAAGCCTGCTCACAGTGTGAACCCATATGGGGTTACAGGCTTGGCCTCCTAGAAGGCCATTTGAGGTTTTAATCCTATAATAGCTCTAATAGGATACTGTAGCTTCACTTCTTATGAGTATGCGGAACATTGTTTTAACTGTGTACAACAATGCTACCTTTCTCCATGTCTTATGTTTCATACATGTACCATGCAAAACGTAATAAAAACTTTTGGTTATAAAAAAAAAAAAAAGTAATATAGCAGATCTCACCACAGGGGATAAAATAAGGCCTTTCACATACATTCAGCAAAAATTCCGAATCCCAAACACAGAAATCTTTACCTACACAGATCGCTTCTTTGGTTCAAAGCATAAAAGTGACACATATCCCCATCATAGAAAAAATATGGAAATTCCTTCAGTCCTGCAACACCAAAGCTAAAAGGTATCAAATTAATATATAATTCTCTTCATTCTAAAGATGTCTTTCAGTAATATAATCCAATACTAAAGTGGGAAAGGCTTTCTCGGAAGCTCAATGGGAAAAAGCCATTAAATGCAACTATAAGTACTCTAGATGCTCAAACTATGAAGAATTAAATCAGAAACTTATGCAGAGGTGGTACTTTACTCCATACGTTGTAGCCAAATTCTCAAGGGACAATTCCAATCTGTGCTGGGGGGGGGGGGGCAGGTAGGTGCTCTTTTACATGTGGTCTGGGCCTGCCCTCTGCTCCGTAAATTTTGGTCAGATGTATTTAACCTGATTTCAAAAGTAAGCGGTAAACCTAATGTGGAACAAGCCATTCTGAGTTTAAACACAGCGGATCATCCCTGCTCCATTAGATCCATATTTACACATATCCTATTATCCTATCCTAAGCAAATGGAAGTCCAGCGAAATTCCTAAACTGATTGAGGTTTCAATTAAAGTGAAGATGATTGCTGAATATGAAAATATAATAGCTTGCAGAGAGGGGACATACCAAGCATATCAGTCCAATTGGTCTTCTTGGAAGAATTTCTCCAAAGCCCAGGAGAGACCGGTTCAGAAATAGTCTTCACTGAGCGGACGCTACTTTTCATCTTCATTTTTATTTTTTGTTGTTATCTTGTCTATTCTTTTCCTTATTCATACTTCACCTTGTTGTGTCGGTACTTTCAAGATCCAGTGATCCTGGCTCCATTTTCAGTACGTATTTAGTAGATGAGACTATATAAGTAAAATAGAGGGAGGAGTGTACCCCCTGAAGACACAGTGTGCCCCCAAAAAGGGGTGTCTGGGGGGTGCCCTTATCCCTGTGACCATGGGATAGATCCTGGTAATTCCTAAAGAAGCAGAATATATGTTGGAGCAAAAAAATCATGAAAGTAGATTACCCGCGACAATTAAGATCACCTCATACTGTTCATTGTTATAATTGTTGTACTATTTATTCTGTTAAGATTGTAAATGGAATTCTTCTGTAATCAGTAATTCTTCAATAAAAACCATGGAAATAAAATAGGGGATAGATTTATGACATTTTTATTATTATTTTATTAGTAATGGCAGCGATCGGCAAATTTTTATCATGACTGTAACATTATGGCGGACACACCGGACACTTTTGACACTATTTTGGCACCATTGTCATTTATACAACAATCAGTGCTATAAAAATGCACTGATTACTGTATAAATTACACTGGCAGTGAAGAGGTTAAACACTAGGGGGCAATCAAGGGGTTAAGTGTGTCCTAGGGAGTGATTCTATCTATGGGGGGATGAGCTATCTATGACAAGACTGCGATCACTGCTCCCAATGACAATGGGAGCAGTAGATCTCTGTCATGTCACTAGGCAAAATGGGGAAATGCCTTGTTTACATAGGCATCTCCCAGTTCTTCTGGTCCATGACACAATCACTGGACACCATCGAACATCGAGTCCAGGGGTCCCGCGGGCACAGAGCACATGGCACCCACAATGCCGCATCTTAAAGGGGACGTACCTATATGCCCACTCGCGCAGCCATGCTATTGTGCCGACGTATATTGTTGTGCACTGGTCGGCAAGCGGTTAAAATTACGGCTCCTTAAAAAATGGCCATTTTAAAAATGTTTTTGCATTGATACCTGTCCCCTGGGGCAGGACCCGGGTCTCCAAACACTTTTTATGGCAATAACTTACATATAAGCCTTTAAAATTAACAGTTTTTATTTTTCACATTCATGTCCCAATGGTGTTTGCATGTTCACACAAAGTTTTTGTGTGTTCGCAAGTTCTGGTGAGAACCGAACTGGGGGTTGTTCAGCTCATCCATAGTCAAGGGTACTAAAATCTGCTGTTTCCACCTGAATTCTGGGCTGGCCAATGAATGGGGGAGGTACAGGTGCTGCAGAAGTGATGGGCTGCTAATCAGGATTAGCAAACACATCAGGAAGGGCACTCTGGGCTCTACGGGCCTTTCTTTGAATTCTTGGTGGCTGCGGGGCACTTCTTGTGCTAGCCACCGCACCAGTCAGGTATACCTGACCATAGCAGGGACCAGTACCCCATCCTCAGAGCTATCTGTCAGGGTGCTCTCTACCAATTTGTATACTGAGCCTGAATCTGACAGTGAGGTCTCTTCAATGCTGTACATTTATAGGTACAGCTAGTGTGACTAACAGGTAAAAGAGCACCTGGTTGTCAGCGACTGCTTCAATCGCTACAAAAAATGAACTGTTAGTGATAGCAGGGATCAGGTGTGACTCTGCTAACACTGCAGTTTTGTGTGCTGTGTTTTGTAAGTGACAGTGATCTATTGATACTGCACTTGGGTGGGCTGGGCGGAGGGCTAAATGCAGGTGCTGGCAGGTATCTGGGCTGATTCTAATAACGCCACATTTTTGGGAACACTATACTATTCGGAATGCTAATATAGATCTGATCAGATCAAAGATATTGATCCGTTTAGATACTATACTAGTAATGGAGCTATATAGTGTGAGTGTTAGTGTACCTGGCACTAATCTGATGATGTCTGGGATTTACGCTGACTCTAACTGACACTAAAACCTAACTGATGTCACCCGTGACACTAATACAGTGGTCATAAAAGAGATCTGTACATTATACTAGTGACACTGTGACAGGGAGTGAAAGGGTTAACTCGGGGGGAGGTGATCAGAGGGTTAAACCTTTATTAGGGGGTTAATGGGGAGTACCCTAAACCTACCTGGGCCTACCACTAACTGCCCTAACACTGATTAGGGACACCAATAGTGACCAGTGAAAAATCTGAAAAATGCACTTGGTGACACTGTGACAGTGAGTGAAAGGGTGATCAATGGGTTAAATGTGTGCCTACGTGTCCTGGTGTCAGTGTAGTGTTGGTGTACTCACAGTAGATGTCTTCTCCTCACTTGCTGGAAACTAAAAGGTCTCCACGAGGGGAGATGACATCACTTCCTCTGCCTGTGTTTACATTACACATATAGAGGACAGTCTGCCATTCACCAGAACCGATCAGCAGGTCCTGCCCAGAAATCATTGACCTGGGCCTGTAGACTGATCGGTTCTGAAATCAATCCAATCGTTGTGGGGACGGTGGAGGGGGGGCGCACACCCCCCATACCCACACACGTGACCGACATACGATGACGGCGATTCACGCAGGAGAGCCAACCTGCCACAGTACAACTGTGTCGGCTGGTCGGGAACCGGTTAATGTATTTCCCCAATACTTACCTGAGCCTGATCCCCATCCAGCAATGTACACAAGAGCAGAGGCTCCCTTGGCTCTCTCCCTCCTCATTGGCTCAGACACAGCAGGGGGAGCCATTGGCAGAGGAGGACTTGAGGCTTTTTATGGCAGACAAGGACTCATAAAGGGGATGAGAGTTGGGGATGTTCATCATTTCTTCTAGTGATGGGGGAGGGGTAACTTTCCAGGATTTATAACTCCTATCCTGCAGAAGGGAGACAATGACAGATGATATTTCTGGAGTATGAGTTGTATTGTTATGGGACGGCCTTTTGTACAGAAGTGAGAACTGTCTGAGGTCTTTGTCTTCAGAGGAATGGATCGTGTTTTCTGTCTTTATTATGGTCCGGACAAAACATTCCATTCATAGATTTGTAAATATGAAATATTGGATATAAATAATTAGCATTTTCATTTTCAGCCAGCAGGTGGAGCTGAAATCTCTTTTCCACATGTTTACCTGCCTGTCCTTCCCGGATCACTGTACAATCCATGTTATTTACAGAGCTCAGTAGCTCAAGCTGTAATTTCTCTTTATAACTGAATGAGTCAGAGGAGGGGGAGGGGAGCAGTTTGCTGAAACCCACCGGAGGGACCTCACTGGACATTTCATGTGAAAATTGAGGATGAATTGATCCGTAGTGTCTGTAGCTACAGACGTCAGTGAGGTCTCGGTCACACGTGTGTCAGTACCATGTGATTATGTGACATTTATTCAGCATTTCTAAAGCCTGATAAGCGCCTTCCATGCCTGCCATGAATATTACAATGGCGGCACACAGTGCTGGTCACACAGGAGCGGTAGCGTTGTGTCGTGTTATAAATGAAGCCGCATGTCGCTGTCATGAGACATCCACACTTGTCAGTCGCCTCCATTCATTTCATGGTGATGTCCAATAATCGCTGGGCATTGGAGGACAGACAGCGGAGGCTCCGGTATCCCAGAATGCACTGGGAAATAATAGAGAAGTAGGACAGAGCAGCTCCGGTCACTTCTGGTTGTACAGAACAGCCGTGTGGTAACTCCAATAGCTTCTGTGTGCCGGCAAAATCCCCAACCAGCCGGCAATACTGACAGTGCCAGGCAGGGAATGTGTCACTGCACAGCCAAAAACCTCTTCCAATTATATATACTAATCAGCTGAACACAGAAGGATTCATCCACAAAATCCAACACCAAATACATAGAAAGACAACTGTGCAGCACTACAAGTGAGACTCCCTAAACCTAAAAATAGGATTTGTATTTCAAATGTTTAAACAATCCACACGTGTTTCAGCACAATTATACAGGAATATTACAATGTTAGAAAAAACAATATAAGTAAGATATTGTCAAAGTGCCCAATATTGCAGCATGATGAGTGAGACCACCCAAACTTTAGCATACTATGTACATGCAAAAAACCTACTTTGTAGTCGGCCACTTATGATTGGTGATGTGCAGTGACACCTCCCTTACAGGATAGCTATAAAGATATCTGTGCAGCACTAGAAGTGAGACTCCCAAAACCTTAAAGGGTTAATATTACATATTTTAAACAAACATCACAAATATACATGATGAAGCCCCGCCTAGGGCGTAACGTGTAAGGTGGAGACGTCATCACGCCTGTCAGATACACTAGGAGAGCCGCTGCTATACTGTTATGAAGGAGAGGAGGGTCGCCGGGCGCTCTGTGCATTCTTACATGGATATATTGTGATTCTATGTGAGGATATATTACATGTTATTATTAATAAACTATTAATGACCCGAGTATCCCAGCTATTGTGACACATACAAATAAAACAGATGTGGTAACAAGTCACCAAGCGGGTATTATCCTCAGACCGGGAAATCTGTCCTCCAGGGGGCAGGAGAGCGATAGTGAGTATGATGACATGGCGGCTGGTTTTCATTCTATAGAATTATTGTAATATATCCGAAATCCACATATCAGAGGAGATCATTTCCTCTATATCACTTCCCCTTTAGGCTCCTCCCACTAGAAGAACAACCCCTCCCCCAGACATTTCTCCAGCATTCTTATAGTGTTTTCAGAGCTTGATAAACACAATGAAGACACATGATAAATGTCATAGAAGTGTTACTGACCATTGCTTCCTTCTACATAATCATCAGACGTGTGAGCGAGTCCTAAGGGGGTCTATTTCATCCTATTTCCTGCTTGTTAGGAATATGGATGGTCATTCCATATGTACAGAGCCTGGTCACTGTTCTACTATAAGGGGAACCCCAAATCCCATGGATGAGATTACAAAGAGAAAGATTCCCTCAGAGAGAGGAGAAGACATGAGAAGTGGACAGGTGATGGAAGATTCTACATGGGTGAGGATGGAGGACACCCAGAGATAGAAGGAGACACTGAGAGACGGGAACAATCACAAGACGCCACATTTCCCCATCAGGGCACATCACACATTTCTCTTACCATAATTCCTGAATTTTACTCTCCGGGTTCATCAGAAAGGAAAGAGAATCCGACTTCCATTCATATCCTGAAGAGGAGGAATCTTCTTCTTCTGCTTTGTCCTCTCCCGGACAATCTTTACTGGAAATATTACACCACCAAAATCTAAAATCCAATAATGAGATAATAATTATCACCAAGAATGTATGACCTCTGACCCCAAGAATAACAATGTAACCCCAACATTTCCCTTCCACATGGCTGCCTTCCCTCCGGCTCTACAGCCTCATACTGGACCTGATGAGGACTTCTCATTGGTGGCTATGAGTGGTCTTTGAAGTCACACTCCAGACAAAACTTAAAGGAGGCCCCTGATATGTATACGGGGTCTCCGGCCTTCCTACACAGGGGTCTCCATTCAGCTTCTGGGAAATCCTGGAACACCACTTTGGTTCCAGATATAAAATGCAGTCCAGACATTCCCATCTCCGCCCACTTCTGCAGACAATTGGCTCCTCCAATGTTGGGATGATGATGTCACACCCCTGACATTATTTCCCTCCCCCACATCTCTGAACACGAAGCTTTCCCTCCAAATGTTCTGTGTGATAAATGGTATAATTGGGGGCAGGGAAAGGGTTAATGTGATGTAAATGATGTGATTGTTCCCAGAAGTTGTGTAGAAGGTGATATGTGGGAACCACCATTTAGCTCTGGTTCACACAGCACAACATGAAAGTCGCAGCCACTTCCAGCTTGACTTTGCTCTACAACTTCCCGGCGACCAGGTGCCACTTCAAAGTGACTTTACTGAGAAGCATTCCTATGTGACTTTGATGATCCGTGTTTATAGCGTGTTTTATCACATGACAAAACATGCGTCTGATAACCGTGATTGGGGCGTCATTAACAATCAGGCTGCATTTACATCTGCATGATTCTGAATGCACATCAACCGCCAGAAATTGTGTGCTTTGCCGCACGTTTCAGAAATGCGCTGCGACCGTGCATCACGCTTGTACTGCAAAAATGGCAAGGCGAGCGCGATGCATGTTTCCAAAACGTGTGGCAAAGCATGCGTTTTCCTGCAGGTTGCCGGGCATTCAGAAATGTTCAGACGCCAACAAATGGTATCGCAAGTGCAGCGTGTGTTGTCACACATTATCAAAATGCACAGCAAAGTATGCGTTTTCTTACGGGTTGGCGTGCGTTCAGAAACATGAAGATGCAGATGAATGGTAACACAAGTGTGATGTGCATTGTCACACAAAACACGCAGAAAAGCATGCGTTTTCTTGTGGGTTGCCGTCAGTTGTAAATACGTTTCCATTCATTCACATCTGTACATTTCCAACTGCACAGCAACCTGCAAGAAAATGCATGCTTTGCTGTGCGTTTCATAAATGTGCGACAATGTGCATCACACTTGTGTTATTATTCATTTGCTTCTGCACATTTTTGAATGCATGACAGATGCAAGAATACATGCACTTTGCTGTATCTTTCAAAAATGCACAGCAAGGAGCATTGCTTTTGCATTACCATTCATTTACATCTGCGCATGCGTGGCGTGCGTTGCTGTGCATTTTTCAGACATATGAAAAAGCGCACATTTTCTGTGTGGGTCGCCTCGTATTCGGAAACACGCAGATATGAATGCCGGCTGATTGTTAATGACACCCCAATCACAGTTATCAGACGCATGTTTTGCTGCCAAGATGCATGACGCTCCATGACTGAGAAGATTCTTGAGCTACTTTGGGGTGTTTGTTGCATGTCGGGCAGAACATTCCAGTGAATGGGCTCCCTATACACAATGTGTGATTACACATGAAAAATACACAAATAATGGAAGTGGGAATGTGTGTTTCCTCTACACTCAGGTGTGACTGGGATGTGATTGGAGGAAGATTTTAGGCAGCAAGGATGACCAGGGAGGAGAGGTGGGGGGTAAAGAAGCCTCAGAAGTCACAGCAAAGTCTTAAAGATTCAGACAAATGTGCGACTTTCTGGTGATTTTACATTGAAGTCTATGGGAGTCGTGCAGCACAAGAATCACACAAAAGTAGCGCAGGAAGTATTTTCTTTTGTTGCAATGACTCAAATCGCAGAAATTAAGACAACACCCAATAAAATCTTTGTGTTTTCACCTGACCTGCGACTTTACATGTCATCAGAATGTCGCTGGAAAATTGCTGTAGTGTGAAGCAGGGCTTAGGGCTGAGGAAAGTGTGAGTTCCCAGGACTTCTAACAAGTGTGGTAGATGGAGAACATGTCTGATAATCACCGTTATACTGTATGCAGGTTCCTGCCCATTCTCTGAATTCAGTTAGGATATCCTCACACTCACTTACCTGACATCCTGACTCCTGTGTAGGAATGGAGATAGAAGTTTCTGGCACTCTGGATCCACAGTGAGATATAGAAAATGTAAAGACTGAAAACTTTCTCTCTTCAAAGTCTTCAAGCAATAGATCAGCTGCTTGGAATAATTCCTGTCCATCCACAAGTGATCAGTACGTGAACCGCGCAGAGACAAATCTGTACAACCCGACATGACTCTCCTAATGAAGTCCTCATCCTGAGTCTCATACAGACAGAAGATGGTCTGAGTATAGAAAGTCTGATTGATGTCCTTCATGGTCCATTTTCTCATTGCAGGTTTGGCTCGGAGTGAGATGGAGATTCCTGTGACCTCTGAGAATGTCTTCACCTGATTTTCATTTAAGAGACCAAACAGGAATTGTAGAGATAATGATAAATGTGAGGAATGTGAGTAATATGAACTGAAGTCATTGAGTGATTTCCCTTCACAGATCTCCGGGAGGAAAGTACCTTCCATAGACCCAGACCCATCATCCATCCCATAATAGAGAGCAGCAAGGAACTCCTGTACACTCAGGTGGATGAAGCTGTAGCAGGTCTGGTGACGGACGTCCCAATGAAAGATGTTCTCATTCAGAAATACAGACTCCACCTCATCCAGAGAAAGTCCATGTCTTTCTAGATCTTTCTTCTCAAATAAGATTTGTTGGTTCAGAAGTCCCTGATTGGCCAGAGCACACAGCTTCTTCAGACAGGTTTGTTTCCGGTGTACAGACTGCTCCTTCTTGCTGTGATGGGTTAGTAAAACCTCCAGGTAGAGAAGATAAATTGAAGTCGTTGTCTTACACTGAATTACATCCAAATCTTTTCTTATTTCTTGTTTCATTACAGTGCAGACAATCCAGCATGTGATGGGGACGGCACACATGGTGTACACAACGTCATTGTCTTTTATTATACTGAGAACCTTGTCTGCATCTTCTTTATTTCCATAGAATTTATGGACATATTCCTCTCGATCGTCCCTTGTAAATCCCTGGATTTCCACATTGTGAGAATCATCGATGAATGTGTTAAGTTTCTCCATGGCCAGTGACCTTGTGGTGATGATCAGAGAAGATTCTGGGAGAACATGTCTCCTGAGCAAGCTTTGGAGAATTATTTCTTTGTGGGTTTCCATAGAAATGTCAGGACAACCCTCAGATTTCTCCTCCAGAGTCCACCTCAGTTCATCAAACCCATCAACTATGGTGAGAAGTTTTCTCTGACTTCCAGGATCCTTCAGAATAGACACCAGGTCATCTGAACTCAGTCTGCAGGTTCTGGATAAAAGTCCCACAAGACTTATGTTTTCAGGGATGGTGTTGATTTCTCTACAGCTCAGATAAAACACAAAATCAAACTTGTCTCGGTAGAGATCCCCAGAGGCCCAGTCCAGCATGATCTTCTTGGAGGTCATTGTTTTTCCAATCCCAGCAGGTCCTTGTAACACCACAATCTTAGGGATGAACCCACATTTATCAGGGTCAAAGAGGGCCTGGATTGTGGTTGGGGATCTTTTCTCCATGATCTGTAGATGTCTTCTGTCTGAACTCCTTATTTCTTCTTCTTTTCCCTCTTTATTCTGGGGTCCCTTTATCATCAATAAATTGGTGAATCTTTCCTGTAGATGAACAGTCTCCCCCATACGGGAATTATATTCTTTAATCTTCTGGAACTTCTCAGATTCTCTGTGTTCCTTACTGATGTCTTTATGAGAGAAATGAGAATATTTTATTCCTCATACACACATGAAATATTACAATGCAGAAAAACCCACAATGGGGTATGGGAGGGAATTGGGACTATACAATACCCAGGAAATAATGAAGATAGATGGAAATGATTAGTGATGGGCCGAACACCCCCGTTTGGTTTGCACCAGAACATCTCAAATAGGCAAAAGGTTCTAGCAAACGTGAACCCTATTAAAGTCTATGGGACACGAACGTGATAATTTAAAGGCTTATATTCAAGTTATTGCCATAAAAAAATATATGGGGACCCGGGTCCTGCCCTGGGGGACATGTATCAATGCAAAAAAAGTTTTTTAAAACAATAGTTTTTTTTCAGGAGCAGTGATTTTAACCACTTCCCATCCCGCCCATAGTCATATGACGTCTGCAAGAGGGATCTCCCATCTTGGATGGGCATCATATGACGTCCTCGGCTTCCTTGCGGTATAAGGGCCGCATGCGGGCACTCACAATCAAGTGTTATAGAGTAGGACCGTGGATCTGTGTGTGTGAACGCACAGATCCAAGTCCTGTCAGAGGAGAGGGGACTGATCCTGTGTTCCGAGTACAGAGAAACACCGATCGGTCTCCTCCTCTTGTGAGACCCCTCCCCCTAGAGATAGAATCACTCCCTAGGTAACACATTTAACCCCTTGATTGCCTCTAGTGTTAACCCCTTCCCTGCCAGTGACATTTATACAGTAATCATTTTCATAGCACTGATTGCTGTATAAATGCCAATGGTCCCAAAATAGTGTCAAAATGTCACAGCCATAATAAAATATTTGAGTGGGTTCTCCTCTGTCCATAAGGGCCTGGTAAGGATTTTAAGGGGAACTTCGTGCAAAAATGTAAAAAAAAAATATGGGGGGTCCCCCCAAAATCCATATCAGACCCTTTTCCACATGACCTCTGTAACAGAACCCACTGTCAGTGTGTGTTTTGGAGGGGCTGTGGGCTCGCCTCCTACCCACAGACTATGGCCCAGTGGAGAACGTGAGATTTGGAGGGCTATTTGACATCTCCCACCACCTGGAGTAGTTTACAGCTATCTAAACCTATTGGCTCGGCTAAATATAATGTAATGTAATGTAATGCTATATCTCTTCTCCCCCACCCCCCTCTTGTTGCTGTGTTTAATTGTGTTGGGTCATGGTATGTAGACAAAGGTCTGGACTGGAGACACATCTCAGCAGGGGATGTGTAAGGAGGGGCTGCCTGCTTATCATAATCCCTTCATGTGCTCCAACTGTAGTTGTTTGAATATACAATTGTTCAGTTCCCATTGGTTCTTCCTTGACCCCTACCCCCTCTATGACAAGGCTAAGGGGCGTGTCCCTAACTGTGTTTAAAGCGGTTGTATACCCACTGAGGGTTTTTTCAGACCTGCAAGGGAAAAGGCATAATGAGCTAGTATGCACCGCATACTAGCTCATTATGAAATACTTCCCTTAGAACGAGGCTCCGACATCTTGGCCGATCCATGCAGAGGGAGCTGACATGTTCCCTCGGCGTGTCTTCCGGGTATCACGGCTCCGGCGCTGTGAGTGGCCGAGCCGTGAAAGCGTCAGTCCCACACAAGCATGCGGGAGATTTCTTCCTGGCAGGGTCCGGCGCCTGCCGGGCTTTCAGCCGAGAATCCCCGGTGTGCATGTGCCGCTGCAGTCAGCGGCTCATTGCGAGGGGGAATATCACCTAAACCATACAAGTTTAGGAGACATTTTTTTTACCTGTAGGTAAGCCTTATTATAGGCTTACCTGTAGGTAAAAGTAAAAAAAAGACTATGCAACTGCTTTAAAGCTGGATGTTTTGTATTTTCAATAAACAGGTTATGCTCTGGATGTTTTAACCCTCAACACCTGTGTGGCTTGTCTTGTGATTGAGGGGTTAAGGGCTGTTATGGTGAATCTGCAGGCTGCGGGTGCATTTGGAGGACAGAAGACAAAGGTCTGGGGGAGGTTCTCATACAGGGGAACCGAGATCCATCACACCCTCAACCTGAGGGACGGATGCTTTGGGGCAGGGGGTCTCTGTACCCCCACCCCAGAGCACTATGTCCCCATGTTGGGGACAGGGGCTTCTTCCCAACAACCCTGGGCTGTAGTTGTCAGGGTCTGCGGGGGGCTTATCATAATCTGGAAGCCCTCTTTGACAAAGGGGCCACCGGATCCCTCCCCATATGTGAATAGGTATCAGGTATATTGTACCCTTACTCATTCACCCAAAAAAGTGTCAAAAAGTAAAAACCACAACATACAGTTTTTGACAATTCCTTAAATCAAATAAAATTAAGTCTTACCAGAAAGCCCCGTCCCCTTATTCAGGGAGGTCACAAAGCGCTTTGTTGGGTCTGTGATCCCCAGAAAAGATCTCCGGACATCTCTCTCCAGTATCCTCAGAAGATATACACCAGGAATGTCAGTCGATCGGGGCGTGGTGTTATAGAAAAGCCCAGAGCCGGAGTATATAGAGACACAAAAGACCCCACATAGTATAAGATTGTCTCTTCTTTGCAGTTTATTAGCAGCAGTGCAAATACACAGGAGAGCAAAAAGTCCAAGCTGAGAACATGTCTCAATCCAAACATTTCCTTCAAATCCAGACATCAATCGAATATGTGCCGTAGTGTGTGTACGAGTCCATCCCAATGATCGTTTTGTCCTAAATGACATCATCAGGGTTATGTACACACCACTCTACCTACGTTAATAAACTACAATTGGCAGACAAGGGAGCACAGCCATTGGTCAAAAGATTAACTCAAGGACAATCATTAGTAGACAGTCATAGGTGAAGTGAAAAAGATTGATCTATGCAGTCATTGGTGGAATGACATGTCCATCATCCTGGATGAACAGATCCCTTGTAGACAGCAATACAAGAGGCACTAGAATATACTGTGCCATTTTGTGGAGCAAAATATGACCTCATATGAATGAAATGAAATCAATTAGGCTCCATGCACAATACAAACTAAAACTTGCGCTAATGGAATGATAAACAAAATTATAAAAATATGGGGGGTGGCCTGCTGCTAACCAGAATGGCCGCCTAGATCCGAAGCTCCACTCCACAGCTGGAGAACAGGAAACCTGAGGCAACTAATCTCCCTCCCAAGCTCGCTGCAGGATCTGCCGAAATATGTCGAAAAAGTGTGTAAGTCAAAAAAGCGGCAGAAGCCGCCTGCACCGCGCTGCCTGACTCATTATTATAATGCCACCACGGCCATGCAGACAGCCCAAGATGGCGCCGGCGCAGAGGACCCACACCGCGCTGTCTCCAGGCCCTCGCAGCAGATCATGCAGCCAGCTACACAGCGCCCAGCAGAGGGATGATCCACCACCCTCAACGAAAACATGGATACCCTGCAACCGCCAGCAGCCACCCCGGGGACACCTCAGACGGACAGAGGTAAGAGGCTGGCTTCCTCTCCAGCTAACTCCCCCTGCAAAGAGCCCCATGCTAAAAAGCAATTATGGTCAGCAGTAGTGGCAGTGGGGCAGAGTACAGAACAAGCCCCCTTCACTAGCTGCAGTCCCTGTCACAGATAATCCAGTATCTGAAGCAATGCTGTTAACCCTTCAGAAGGATCTGCACAGAGAGCTGCAAATCTCCATGTCTCAGATGCATGATAGAATAGACTGCTTGGAGGAGAGAACAGATGCCATGGAAGAAAACTTGCAGGATTATTCCAAAGCCCATAATGAGCTATTGGACGCACATGAGCACCATACTGAGGAAATTCATCGTTTAAAATTAAAAATGGTGGATTTGGAAGACCGCACTAGGGGGAATAATATAAAGTTTACAGGAGTCCCGGAATCGATTAAATCACCTGATATTATCCCATACTTGCAGCAATTATTCACAACACTAATACCGCACCTTGGCACTAGTGACATCTTAATTGATCGGGCGCATAGGATTTCTAAACCCGCACAACTGCCTGATGACATCCTCCGAGACATTCTGGCCCAGATTCATTTCTTCCACATTCAAGAACAGATTCTTTCCACTGCCAGGGATTCCAAATCCCTACCTGCACCGTATACAAACATTAAGTTGTTTACTGATCTCTCCCCTGCAACAATGGAGCTATGCAAATCTTTCACTCCAGTCACCTCTATCCTGCAACAGAAGAAAATCACCTACAGATGGGGATTCCCCACAAAACTCCTGGTGAACTATCAACAGCAAATGGCCCCCATCCTTACCCCTAAGGATGGATACAAGAAGCTAACCAACTGGGGTCTCCTTCCGTTAACCCCTAGAGATACTGGTCAAACCAACAAATACCCCAAGTCACCTCCCGCTGGAAAGCTGACGCCTCATCAAGAGTGAGACGTTTAACCTTCTATTGCACCCCGTCCTCATACCAACCTCCCTGCCATGGTCGGATCACACTATGCACGCAACCCTTTTTGCTTTTGTTTCTTTTATAAAATGAAAGTAGTATCTGTGCTTCTCTTCCACCCCCAGGATATGGTGTACTAAGCACACCAAGTGATACCCATATTGACACGGTTTTATTCTAATTGAGCTCTGCTCATAACCTTATTTGTTGGTTCTCTACTGTATTTTATATACCATATTGTACATTACATAGAATTTTGTTTTTCTTTTCTTTAACTTGTTTAACCACTTCCCAACTAGCGCACGCCGATATATGTCGGCAGAATGGCACGGGCAGGCATATTGGTGTACAAGTATGTCCATTAATATATGCCGCTCTGCCATCGCGTACACGCCACCGGTGATGCGCTCGCGTGCCGGTCGGGACCCCCGTATGTCCAGTCATGGGTCCCGCGGACTCGAACGCTGTGAGGATACCCGCAATCATCTCACGGGGAGGCTGAACAAGGAGATGCCTTTGTAAACAGCATCTCCCCATTCTGCCTTGCAACAAGTGACACTGATCTCTGCTCCATGTGATTGGAGCAGAGATCAATGTTCACTAACACAAAGCCCAGCCCACCCACAGTTAGTAACATGACACTTTTTTCAGGTGAATGGGTAGGGGTACAATGTATCCCATGCTCATTAACAATGTCCCCACCCCCTTTCCTGACCTGCTGGGCTGTGTTCTCAGATAAGGGTCTACTATGGATTTTGGGGGTCCCAAGACCATTGTTTTGGCATGGGGGTTCCCCTGAAAATACATACCAGACCAAAGGGCCTGGTCTGCCCTTGAAGGGGGAACCCATGCTGTTTTTTATTTTTATTTTGCGTGGAGTTCCCCTAAAGATTCATACCAGACACAGTGCCTGGTATTGTTGGGGTTCAAAGTCAGATCCCTGTTCATTGAAGTTGGACGCACGTTGGACTTCAAGTTAGATCCAAAGTGGTATGACTGTTGTGTTGTACCAGTTTGAACCCGGCCTGAAACTGATAAACTGACGTAAAAGCTGGTACCAACACCAGGAAAAAAGCAGAGTTAAAAATTAGATTTTATCAGCATTTTGCATTGGCGTTGATGCACGTTTAGCTGCACTAACTTTTAGACTTTTCTCTGCCTCTATTCAAAAATCAATGGTTCCCTATGGGAGACCATTGATATGAATAGAGTTTGCACCATAGGTCAGATCATGATGATCTGATTTGTGTGCTGAGGATGTTGAAGGGGAACTCCCACCAAAATGAAAAAAAAATAGCGTAGGCCCCCTAAAATCCACATCAGACCCTTATCCGAGCATGCAGCCCGGCAGGTCAGGATGGAGGGACAAGCGAGCGCCCCCCGGACCATACCAGGCCATATGTCCAACATGGGGGGTGGGTGCTTTGGGGCAGGGGGTCCCATGTTGATGAATGAATGAATGAAGAATTTTTATAGCGCACAATGCAAACAGAATTGCCTCAAGGTGCTGGGAAGAGCTTGATTGTCCAACATCTAGAAGAGGAAGGTCTTGATTTTTTTCCTAAAGGCCAGGTGGTTTCCCTTTCAGGTGGTGAGGACAAGGGCCTCTTAACGACAAGCCTGGCCAGTGGTTGTCGGGGTCTGCAAGTTGGGTATTATTGAAATCTGGAAGCACCTTTAAAGCGGAGGTCCACCCTAAAGTGGACCTTCCGCTCATTGGAATCCTCCCCCCCTCCGGCGCCACAATTGGCACCTTTCAGGGGGGAGGGGGTGCAGATACCTGTACAGTACAGGTATCTGCACCCACTTCCGGGATGGCTCTCTGCGGAAAGGGGCGCAGATTACGCTCCTTTCCGAAAGTCCCCCGCTGCCTGCTGGGAAACACAAAGATCCCAGAGGCAGCGGGTCCATCCTTATTGCGCAGCGTGACTCGCGCATGCGCAGTAGGGAACCGGGAAATGAAGCCGAAAGGCTCCACTTCCTGATTCCCATACCCAAGATGGCGGCAGCAGCACCCGAATGACGATCGAGAGATCGGCTTCGGGTGCCGACATCTCGGGAACGCTGGACAGGTAAGGCCGCGTACACACGGGCGGACTGTTCGCTCAACTTTGTCCGCTGAACAGTGTTTCAGCGGACAGTCCGCCCGTGTGTGGGCTTTCAGCGGACAGTTTGACGAACAAAGTTTTTCGGAAATTCCGAAAAACTGTCCGCTGAAACTTGGTTTGAGCGAACAGTCCGCCCGTGTTTAGGCTACTTTCGAAATGGGCAAACTGTTCCCGCTCGGAGGAAAGTCTGCTCATTTCGAGCGCGTCTCCAGGTAGGCGGGGGCCGCGAAGGAGACTTCGCGGGCCCCGCCGCCTGGTATGGACTTAAAGGGGAACCCCAACGCCGAAAAAAAACGGCGTGGGGGTCCCCCCAAAGTCCACAACAGACCCTTGTCCGAGCACGCTACCCGGCCGGCCAGGAAAGGGGGCGAGCGAGCGCGCCCCCCCTCCTGAGCCGTACCAGCCCAAAGCACCTTGTCCCCATGTTGATGAGGACAAGGGCCTCTTCCCGACAACCCTGGCCGTTGGTTGTCGGGGTCTGCGGGCGGGGGGCTTATCGGAATCCGGGAGCCCCCTTTAATAAGGGGGCCCCCGGATACTGGCCCCCCACCCTATGTGAATGAGTATGGGGTACAATGTACCCCTACCCATTCACCTGTAAAATAAAAGTACCCAAAAAAAAACACAACACACGAGATAAAATATTTTATTGCACAGCTCCGGGGGTCTTCCGTCTTCGGGGGTCTTGTCCCCCTCTTCGGTTCTTCTGCCGGGCCACCGCGCCTTCTTATAGCTCTTTTACAGGCGGTGGCCCGGTCTTCTGTCGCCGCTGTCGCCGCCGCCTTCCGTTCTTGTTCTTCTTCTTGTTCTTCTTCTTCTCTAGGAGATGTTGACACGTCGCTCTCTCCGGCCGGAATGCCAGAGCCGCGCTGTGCGGTCACTTATATAGTGACAATGGGGGGCCTACCTTCACACGCGCTCGAAATGAGCGGACTTTCAAAAGTTGCGCGGACTTAGTACGACGACCTAAGTCCGCTCAAAAAAAGTGCCGTGTGTGGGCAAGTTCCTTCATTCAAAAGTTTGAGCGGACTGTTTGACGAACTTAGTTTTGGCAAACAGTCCCCGCGTGTGTACGCGGCCTAAGTGTCACTATTTTAAAAGTCAGCAGCTGCAGTATTTGTAGCTGCTGGCTTTTAAAAAAAAAAAAAAACGCGGATTCCCGACGGACTCCCGGCGGACTCCCTGCTTTAAGAATTTAATTTATTGCACCCCTAGCCATTCACCTAAAAAAAGTGTCACAAATAAACACAGTACAGCTCTTCTCCCTCCTCCGGCAATGTCTTCTCCCTCTGCCGGTCACTCCTCCCTCTCTGGTTCTTCTCCTTTCTGCGCTGTCTTCTCCCTCTTCTGCTGGATCTTCTCTCTCCACTGTCTTCTCGCTCTTTTGCTGCGTCTTCGCTGCTGTCTTCTTCCCGTTTTTTTTCCAATGTTGACTCAACGCGATCTCCTGGTGTAATGCTGGGTCTGACATGTGCAATGACTTGTGGGGGTGCAATAATTTTGGTGGGGGTTCTCCTTCAACATCCTCAGAAAACACAAGTTGCATCGCAAGTCAGATCCTCATGATCCAACTTCTGGTGCGACTTCTATTCAAATCAATGGGCTCCCATAGGGAACAATTGATTTTGAATAGAGGCATGCCCCGTACACAATTATGACGGAAAAAGTCAGATAGGATTAGGTTGTTGGAAAATCCAATCGTGTGTGGGCTCTAGCGTACTTTTTCCCTCAGAATTTCGGACGGAAAAAATTTGAGAGCAGGACAAAAATTTTCCAACAACAAAATCCGATCTGACTTTTTCCGATCGTGTGTAGAGAATTCCAACGCACAAAGTGCCACTAATGCTCAGAATAAATTTGGGGATGAAAGCTATTGGCCTCTTAGTAGTCCCGTCATACGTTTTGTACTTCACCTCGTTCATTAAGATCGGATTTTCCGACAACTTTGTGCGACCGTGTGTATGCAAGATAAGTTTTTGCCAAAATCTGTCGGAAAAAAATCTGACAGATTTTGTGGTCGGAATGTCCGACCATGTGTATGATGCTGCCTGTATACAGCGTTAAACAGCTTTTACCGGGAGCAGTGATTTTAAGAATGATTAAAGTAAAACAATAAAAGTGTAATATTCCTTTAAATTTCATACCTGGGGGGTGTCTATAGTATACCTGTAAAGGGGCGCATGTTTCCCGTGCTTAGAACTATCAGAGTCATGACACCAATGCAGAATTCTTACCAATGTCATTGCTCTATAGTATTGTGCTATATCTGGCAGCCCGACTCCTCCCTTTTCTTTACTTCGACATTGGATGCAATGTATGCTATTCTTGCACTCCCATTTTTCCAAATAAAGGACAGGAATATTTTTTGTTTCCTTTTAAAGAATAACTGTGGGAGAGGGATGGGTACTGTATACAGCACATACAGCAGTCTGGGTATTATGTTCATCTTTAGGATATTAACTCTCCCAAATAGGGATGAGCCGAACACCCCCCGGTTCGGTTCGCACCAGAACTTGCGAACGACCCCCGCGTTCGGTACGAACGTTAGAACCCCATTGAAGTCTATGGGACTCGAACGTTCGAATTGGAAAGTGCTAATTTTAACGGCTAATATGCAAGATAGTGTCCTAAAAAGGGTTTGGCGACCTGCCTCCTGCCTCAGGGGACATGGGTCACTGCAAAAAAAAGTTTTAAAAACTACCGTTTTGGCGGGAGCACTGATTTTAATGACGATTAAAGTGAAAAAAAAAGTGAAATATTCCTTTAAATATGGTGCCGGGGGGGTGTCTGTAGTATGCCTGTGAAGTGCCACGTGTTTCCCGTGTTTAGAACAGTCCCTGCACAAAATGACATTAAACGGAAATAACACCATTTAAAACTGCTTGCGGTTTTAATGTTATATCTGGTTCCTGCAATATGGTTGAAAATCATTCAGAAAAATGGCATGGGTAGCCCTCCCTGCCCATTACCAGCCTATTTGGGTCTTGTACACATATTAAGGGGAACCCCGTACCCATATTAAAAAAAGGAAATGCGTGTGGCCCCCAGGCCCTATATACTCAGAACAGCAGTATACAGGCGGTGCAAACAAGACAGGGACTGTGTAGGTTTGTTATGTTAAGTTGAATCTGTTTGTCATTTTCAACCGGTACATTTTTAAAGTGTAGCTCCAGTCAAAAAAAATATCTTTAAGCTTTTTGGAAAACATAGGGAAGGGTTATCACCCCTGTATAATTTGTTTTGTCGTCCATCTTTTTTCATCTCACTTGCTGCTGTCTCCTTGCGTTTGCAAGTAGGAGATGTTTGTAAGTTGGATGTTTGAAAGTAAGGGCCTGCCCTATATTATAGCGGTATGTACTGGGTACAGAGCACGCAGACAGCACGCACTATCTCCTAACACTACTGACTGCAAGCTCTATTATTAACCACTTGTTAGCCCAATGTTTGCATAAAGTGAAAGATGAAGTTATGCTGAGTAAATAGATATCAAACATGTCACTCTTCAAAATTGCACATGCCCTTGGAATGGCGCCAAACGTCGCTACTTAAAAAATCCCCATAGGCGACGCTTTAAATATTTTTTTACTGGTTACATGTTTTGAGTTGCAGAGGAGGTCTAGGACTAGAATTATTGCTCTCGCTCTAACATTCTCGGCGATACCTCACATGTGTGGCACATGCGAGCACATGGGGACATGGGCGCTTTAATTTTTATTTTATTTTTTTATTGTTCATTTTACTTTATTTATTTTAGTTTGACATTTTTTTTCCCAAAAATATATTTTTGATCACTTTTATTCCTATTACAAGAAATGTAAACATCCCTTGTAATAGGAATATGGGGTGACAGGTCCTCTTTACAGTGAAATCTGGGGGATCAATATGACCCCACATCTCACCTCTAGGCTGGGAAGCCTGAAATAAAAAATAAAAAAAAGATTCTGGCTTTGATTGTACTGGCGAGTTGGTAGAAGCACCGGAGGGCGGAGAGGGGTGGGGGGCGTCTATGGCTGGGTATTTCAGGGTATCACCGAGTATGGCTGGGTATCTCTGAGTATGGCTGGGTATGGCAATTTATGGCAGGGTATTACAGAGTATTGGCGGGGTATTGGCGGGGTACTACAGAGTAATAGCAGGGTACTGCAGAGTATTGGGGGTACTGCAGAGTAATGGCGGGTACTGCAGAGTATTGGGGGGTACTGCAGAGTAATGGGGGTTACTGCAGAGTAATGGGGGGTACTGCAGAGTAATGGCGGGGTACTGCAGAGTAATGGCAGGGTACTGCAGAGTAATGGCAGGGTACTGCACTGCAGAGTAATGGCAGGGTACTGCACTGCAGAGTAATGGCAGGGTACTGCACTGCAGAGTAATGGCAGGGTACTGCACTACAGAGTAATGGCGGGGTACTGCAGAGTAATGGCGGGGTACTGCAGAATAATGGCGGGGTACTGCAGAGTAATGGCAGGGTACTGCAGAGTATGCACTGGTATTGCAGAGTATTGGCAGGGAATTGAGGGGTTAAATTCGGTGAGCAGCGATGTGGGCACTGCAGATGCAGCCCACATCGCTGCTGACACCGATCTCTTTCCCCTCCGCTGTACCGATCGGTACAGAAAGGGGAGGGAGGAACAGGCGTCATAACATGACGCCGGTTTGTTTCCAAGTGATCACTCCGTCATTTGACGGAGCAATCACGTGGTAAACGGCCGCTATGAGCGGCCGTTTACCGTGATGCGCCGGGTCCTATGGACCCGGCGGTCACGGATGCTCTCGAGTGCGCACACCTCGGGGCACGCGAGAGCAGAATTCTGGGAGGCCGTTAATTAACGGCCTCTCTGAGTTAAACAACCGCCCTGAAGCCGTTAATCGGCAATGGGCAGTTGTTAAGTGGTTAAAGCTAGATCACTAGCTATATAGGTGAGGTGAATATAGTGGTGTATACTGCAGTCAGGGCACAGACAACAACCACTACACAGCAGCAAGATAGGAAATCAGCCAAAAACGATTGGTGTGTACTGTGTTGAAGGTACACAGAACACCCACTGCTTCAGATGCAACGTAACACACTACAGGAGGCCGCCTTAAAGGCGGCCTTATATAGTGTGGGGCGTGCACTACACAGCCTGAGCTATGATTGGCCACAGGCAGGATGCCTGTGGCCAACCATTGCTCTCCTCGCTGCTGGCCCTGCGATTGGCCAAGCATGCGGGGTCACAGTGCATGCTTGGCCAATCGTGAGACAGCAATGCATTGCGCCATCGCAGTGCATTGTGGGCCACACGAATTTTGCCGCGAACGGCCCAAACGTTCGGAATTCGGCGAACGCACGAACGACCGATGTTCGAGTCGAACATGCGTTCGACTCGAACACGAAGCTCATCCCTACTCCCAAACAATGATAGTGCCTGACCTTTCCATCACTGCAGATCTTCTGCTATTTTATCTAATAAGGGAGTATAATTTTGTTTGTACAATAGTTTTACATCTGCAGAGATATGCACTCCCAAGTAATTCAGGGACCTCCTGTGCCACACAAATGGGTATTTATTTTGTATGCATGCTGTCAATGATGGTGATACATGAATGGGTAATAATATTGATTTCTCCAAATTAATTTTAAAATTTGACAATTCCCCGTATTTCCTCAACCCTCCTGCATCACTTCTCTTATAGATTCTTGGGGATTTGATAAAAAACACAGTAGATAGTTGGCATATGCCGATACTTTATATTCTCTTTCCCCAATTCCTACTCCCTTTATCCCTTTATTTTCCCTCATTTTGCTTAAGAGGTTCTAGCACAAGTGCTAACAGTATTGGGGACAATGGGCACCCCTGCCTTGTGCCATTCACTATATAAAACCCCCCTGATAGGGTCCCATTCACTTTCACCCTTGCTTTTGGTCTAGCATATAATGCTGTCGCCCATCCCATCATTCTCTTCCCCAGGCCTATTCCCTTTAATACTTCCATCATAAATGTCCAATTCACTCTATCGAAAGCCTTTTTGGCGTCCATCGATAGAACTACACTTGGGATCTCACTGGGTCCGTGCTGTATCCAATGTAACATATGGAGGGCTCTGATGGTGTTGTCCTTGGTTTCTCTACCCGGCATGAACCCTGTCTGGGCATGATGTACCACCTGTAATATTTCACCTTGCAATCTGGTGGGTGCTACCATATTCCTTAGGTTAGATGCCCCTCTGAAAATGACCCTTGGACCATCTGATGCTATAGAACCAAGGACACGGTCATTCTTGATGACTGGCCAGTGTCACTTGATAATTCTCTTAATTGCCCAATGATGAGTCGAATATGTGGTAAAAAAGGCTAGACCAAAATCATTTACATTCTCACCTCGATTGTGGCAATTAATGATTGACCTTGAGTTAATCTTTTGGCCAATGGCTGTGCTCCCTTGTCTACCAATTGGAACATTTATAGTGCAGGTAGAGGCGTGTGTACGTACCCCTGATGATGTAATTTATGACAAAACAATCATTGGGACAGACACGTACACACACTACTGCACATATTCGATCGCTGTCTGGATTTGAAGGAAGTGTTTGGATTGAGACATGTTCTCAGCTTGGACTTTTTGCTCTCCTGTGTATTTGCACTGCTTCTAATAAGCTGCAAAGAAGAGATAATCTTATACTATGTGGGGTCTTTTGTGTCTCTATATACTCCGGCTCTGAGGCTTTTCTATAACACCACGCCCCGATCGACTGACATTCCTGGTGTATATCTTCTGAGGATACTGGGGAGAGACGTCAGGAGATCTTTTCTAGGGATCACAGACCCAACAAAGCGCTTTGTGACCTCCCTGAATAAGGGGGGCGGGGCTTTCTGGTAAGACTTCATTTTATTTGATTGGTATCACGCTGACAGGCATTCAATTGTCATTCCCAATACACCCCTCTTCATGGGACTTCTTCTGATGAAAATCAGCTGCATATGAACTTTTCTTTTTCTTTGCACTTGTGATATTATATTGTACACATCTTATGATTTATTTCATTTCAAACGGTATAAATTATTACACAATTGCACTTTATTATACCATATTTGGATGTCGGCACATCACGTGTGTTGTGTGATTCCCATGAATTGCACTTTTTTCCCTATCGCTGTACTTTTATTTAAAGTGTTTGGTAACCCAAAAAAATAAAAAAATTGATCCTGTTCCTTTAAAGCATGTTATACAGCACAGTGCTTGTCCCGTGTCATTTGGCCCCTTGTAAAACCTGAAATACCTGGCTGATCCTGCCAGTTTCTGCCCTCCCCTCTGTAAACTGACCACAATGTGTCATGGCTGCTGAGACCTGACACTGTGGTCAGTTTACATGCTTCCATCATCTTCAGCCTTCTATCTGCTCTCCTCTCTGCCCCTGTGTCCTCCCCCCTCCCCTCTCTGCTTGTGACAGTCCTGCTTTTTTCTTGGTGCCCGATATCTGGGTTATAGTCCTCGACTGCTGGCTATTTTATGTATTAAGTATGGATATCTCTTTACACTTGTTCAAAAAACCATTAAGGCCCCCTGACCACAGGGGCCATTTCTGTCAGTCCCAGGCCCTTTCTTCTGGTCCCAGGGCCCTTCCCTCCAAGACTGGGGCTCTTCTCTCTGAGGCGGGGGGCCTTTTCTCTAGCCCTTTATAAGCCCAGGTTCCCACTGCTGTGACTTATCATTTGACTTGCAACACAAGTCACATGCGTGATGTCCTAATCAATGCAACTTAAGTCACAGTAACAAAGAAAAAGGTTCCTGCAATACTTTTCTGTGACTTTGGCAAGATTTGAGTGCCATAGACTACAATGTTAATTCACAAAATCACAAGCAAGTCACAAGCAGGTTGCAAGCAAGTTGAACAACTTTGGGATCACAGCAGTGTGAACTGAGCCCATGTTCTGCAGTGGGTCCCCTTGCTGCCATCTTGGGCCCCCTACAGTGGCGGAATGCCAGGACCCAGTCTCAAGTGCAACCTTTCTGACCCTGGTAGTTCCACCACTGATCCAGACTACAATAAAAACAAAATGTTCATCCATAAGAGATTTCATATGAAACGTGGATGGCCTACTAACCTGATAATGTTTTGCCATGTGTCGTCTTCTTCAGTTTGGCTGGAAATAAGATTAGGGAAGTGATTAGTCCTGACAAACCTCTGAAATGTATAAAATAATAACTAAGAGAGTTATTAGTGTAGCAGATCCTCCCAGACACCATCATCCCACCAACCCTCTGTAGATTGGAGTCTCTCCTCCTCCAGGGGATGGGAGAGTCTTTGTCTGTCTGGTAACATCTCAGCACATTGCAGTGACATGTGACCATGGTGGGGAGACCAGAAAAGCCCCCAATTCTCTGTGCAGGGATTACAGGCACACACCTAGAATCTGGAGCCTTGACTCCTCTTTCTGATGGAGGTTCAGGTGGATACATGGGGCACAAGGCTCAGAACCCCCGAGCAACAATCATGAGGGTCTCCTAGGAATACAGCTATAAATATGGAGGTTCTGTATAATAGACAAGTGGCTGTGATTGTATTGCTCTGCTCGGCATGCTGAGTGATGTCATAGTGTTTTAGTGACTGACTGCCGGCATCCTGGAGAAGTGTTACTCCGCTTCCCTTTTACATTGTTCCTGAACTCTGTAGCCTTTTCCTTCATCCACAATTTTATAACCAAATACATTGTATTCTGTAAACTCCCTCGGTAAAGATTATTTAACCCCTTGGTGACTGAGGGGAAAAGGGGGGTGTGACCACCTGTACTCTGAGATGAAAGATCTCCTTTCTCCAAGAAATGTTCTGGAAAGGAGGTGGGTCAGGGACTGGAGTGCAGGCAGTTTACATGGCCCAGGCCCAATCATTAATTTTTTATGGGCAGGGGCAGGACTGATATACATACTGAGGTCACATGCTTCCTGGGGGAGATGGGAAGAAACTGAGTCCAGAGAAACAGGCAAAATGTGACTCCAAGGAGCAGGCTTGAAGGCTTGGGGGTTCAGAGACCCCAATGCTGGAGAGCAGGAACCAAACCTGAAGGCCTGAGGGTTCAGAGTCCTCAGTGCTGGATGGTTCAACTACACCAAGTCATCAAAGAAACCCTGGGAGAAGTGAACCAGGCATCCCGGCTGGGATGGTTCTAACTACAAGAAATTGGAAGCAGCTGCAAGGAGGATGGAGTAGACCGGGATGTTTTCCGGACTTTCCTGAACTGACCTGGGAGGATCGCAGGAGGCAAGAAAGGCAGGTGAGGCCTAGGACTTCCAGCATCCAAATACCAAGGTGCTTTTCAGAGGGGCATTGTCAGTTCATTAAGGGAAAGGGACTTAAATACTTTAATGCCACGTACACACGATCAAACAAGTGGGTGGAAAAGTCCGGCAAACTCAAGTCCGCTGGACAATCCCCCCGTGTGTAGCCTCCGGCATACTTTTTTGACCCGAAAGTACGGCGGACTTAGAATGCCGTGTTACACTCCAATCTTCCCGCCAGACTCGCATTTCGGCGGACAATCCGGCCGTGTGTATGCCAGTCCGCCGTACTTTTGAAATGAACAGACTTTTCCCGCCCGGAGAAAAGTCTGCTCATTTCGAGCGGGTCTCCAGGTAGGCGGGGCCCACGAAGGAGACGTCGCTGGCCCCGCCACCTGGTATGGACTTAAAGGAAAAAAAAAATCGGCTTGGGGGTGCCCCCTAAGTCCACAACAGACCCTTGTCCGAGCACGCTACCCGGCCGGCCAGGAAAGGAGGAGCGAGCAAGCCCCCCTCCTGAGCCTTACCAGGCCGCGTACCCTCAACATCCTGTAAAATAAAGTACAAAAAAAAACACAACACACAAGATAAAATTATTTATTGCACAGCTCCGGGGGTCTTCCGTCTTCAGGGGTCTTCTCGCCGGACCCCCACGCCTATTTTTTTTGGCATTGGGGTTCCCCTTTAAGTCCATACCAGGCGGCGGGGCCAGAGACGTCTCCTTCGCAGGCCCCGCCTACCTGGAGACGCGCTCGAAATGAGCGGACTTTCCTCCGCATGTGTGGGCGAGTCCGTTCATTTCAAAGTAGGGCGGATAGTACGGCGGACTTAGTACGCCGTATTAGTCTGCTGAAAAAGTGCCGTGTGTGGGCAAGTAGCCCGTTGGGAAAGTCCGAAGGACAGTCTGGCGGGAAGTCCGTCAGACTAAGTATGTCGGACAGACGGCTACGTGTGTACGCGGCTTATGAAACCATAAGGAAGAGGCAGCTCATACATTCCTTTAACACACTTGTAATGACTGAAACCAAGAAGAATAAAGTTATCTGTTCAACCTTTATTGACTGCTTGTGTGGTGAATCGTGCCGGGGTGGAAGAACAGAGGTATGTTAGTGTGAAAGAACCCAATGTCACTGTGTGTTTTGGAGGGGCTGTGGGCTCGCCTCCTACCCACAGACTATGGCCCAGCAGAGAACATTGGGGTTTAGAGGGTTATTTGCCATCTCCCACCTGGAGAAGATGCCACCTCCAGACATCTGTGTCCAAAGTCACCAGTTCATCAGAACCGGGTGAATGCGGTATCTGTGGCTGGGCTTGTGGAGTCATTCCTGGCTACCTAAACTTATTGGCCCGGCTGGGTTAAATATATACTTTTATTCCACAAACAATGTACTTTTAGCTGATAAAGACATATACAAGATGGCACTGAGATAATGTAATGCAATGCTGCATCCCTTCTCTCCCCCTCTTGTTGTGTTGGGTTATGGCATGTGTCCACATCCCCTGTCTGGAGACACATCCCAGCAGGGCTGCCTGCTTGTCATAAACCCTTCATGTGCTCCAACTGTAGTTGTTTGAATATACAAGTGTTGAGTTTCCATTGGTTCTTCCTTGTCCCCTACCCCCTCTATGACCAGGCTAAGGGGGTGTCCCTATCTATGTTAAAAGTGTATATTTGGCACTTAATAAACAGTTTATACTCTGGATGTTTAACCCTCAACACCTGTGTGGCTTGTCTGGTGATTAAGGGGTTAAAGGCTGATTATGGCGAATCTGCAGGCTGCGTGTGCATTTAGGAGGACAGGAGACACAGGTCTGGTGGAGATGCCCAGCAGGAGTATCCGAGATCCGTCACAGTTAGCAGTAAAGTATGAACACACAGCAGCTCCCAAGGAAGTAGTGCGCTACATGTACATATCATCACTAGGGATGGGCCCGATGTTCAAGTCAAACGTAAGCTTGACCCAAACATTGGGTGTTCACCCATTCACCGAATAGCGAACATTATGGGGCGTTCACGGCAAATTTGAGCACCGCGGAATGCCCCATAATGCACTGCGAGATCGCAGTGCATTGACGTCTGACGGTTGGCCAAAGTATGTATCTGACCTGAATGCTTTGGCCAATCATAGCGTGCTCTGCTGTGAGAGCCATAATTGGCTTGTTTTCAATCCTGTATTATATAATATATCCTGTATGTATACAATGTATTATATAATATATCCTGTATGTATACAATGTATTATATAATGTATCCTGTATGTATACAATGTATTATATAATGGATCCTGTATGTATACAATGTATTATATAATGGATCCTGTATGTATACAATGTATTATATAATATATACTGTATGTATACAATATATTATATAATGGATCCTGTATGTATACAATGTATTATATAATGGATCCTGTATGTATACAATGTATTATATAATGGATCCTGTATGTATACAATGTATTATATAATGGATCCTGTATGTATACAATGTATTATATAATATATCCTGTATGTATACAATGTATTATATAATATATCCTGTATGTATACAATATATTATATAATGGATCCTGTATGTATACAATGTATTATATAATGGATCCTGTATGTATACAATGTATTATATAATGGATCCTGTATGTATACAATGTATTATATAATATATACTGTATGTATACAATGTATTATATAACTTATCCTGTATGTATACAATGTATTATATAATATATCCTGTATGTATACAATGTATTATATAATATATCCTGTATGTATATAACATATTATATAGAGGATGCTGTGTGTATACAACTTATTATATAAGGGATTCTGTATGTATACTTCCGTGAGGCCTCATATTTGCGTACTGTCATTGGGAAGTGGTTCATCCAGTTGGATTGGTCACTGGCTTTCCCTGGATGACATTCCTGGTTCTTCCTCACACAGATATTGATCGGGAATTGGTTGAAAATGAACATTATAGATGGGGACTCACCATTTTGTGCTCTCCTTTCCTTGAGCTCATTTGCGGGTCGCTTCAGATCGATGACTTCAAAGACATGAATGGTGACATCCAGAGCCTCTTCTCCATATTTGTCTATAAGGAGGTCCTTGGTGGTGATCCAGTCTGCATTTTCTAGTTTTCCTCGGGGGATGGGACGTGTATCTCCATAGGAGAAATCAGACAATTTGTTCCTAAATCTCTTGAAGTCACTTGTATTCAGATTCTCCAGAGAATATATGATAAGATCCCCGGGGGTTTGTGGGACCTTTCCCAGGACACCAGGAGCCGACCCTGCAGAGAGAACAAGCAACAACTATAAAAATTAATTCTGATTGGATGATTTCTGACACATGACAGCAGATACAGTGCCTTGAAAAAGTATTCATACCCCTTGAAATTTTCCACATTTTGTCATGTTACATCCAAAAATGTAAATCTATTTTATTGGGATTTTATGTGCCACATAATTGTGAAGTAGAAGGAAAATGATAAATGGTTTTCAAATAAATATGTGAAAAGTGGGGGGGGATTTGTATTATGCTGAGTCAATACTTTGTATAACCACTTTTCACTGTAATGACAGCTGCAAGTCTTGCCACAAATTTTCAATTGGATTTAGGTCTGGACTGTGACTGGGCCATTCTAACACATGAATATGCTTTGATATAAACCATTCCATTGTAGCTCTGGCTGGATGTTTTGGGTCGTTGTCCTGCTGGAAGGTGAACCTTCGCCCCGGTCTCAAGTCTTTTGCACACTCTAACAGGTTTTCTCTTTAAAGCCGCGTACACACGTGGCGGACTGTCTGGCCAACTTAGTCCGTCAGACAATCCGACGAACAGTCCATCATACTTTCGAATGAACGGACTTGCCCACACACGGCACTTTTTGAGCAGACTAATACGGCGGACTAAGTCCGCCATACTATCCGCCCTACTTTTGAAATGAACGGACTCGCCCACACACGCGGAGGAAAGTCCGCTCATTTCGAGTGCGTCTCCAGGTAGGCGGGGCCCACTAAGGAGACGTCGCTGACCCCGCCGCCTGGTATGGACTTAAAGGGGAACCCCAACGCCGAAAAAAATCGGCGTGGGGGTTCCCCCCAAGTCCACAACAGACCCTTGTCCGAGCATGCTACCCGGCCGGCCATGAAAGGCGGGCGAGCGAGTGCCCCCCCTCCTGAGCCGTACCAGGCCGCGTGCCCTCAACATGGGGGGGTGCCTTGGGGAAGCACCTTGTCCCCATGTTCATGAGGACAAGGGCCTCTTCCCGACAACCCTGGCCATTGGTTGTCGGGGTCTGTGGGCGGGGGGCTTATCGGAATCCGGGAGCCCCCTTTAATAAGGGGGCCCCCGGATACCGGCCCCCCACCCTATGTGAATGAGTATGGGGTACAATGTACCCCTACCCATTCACCTGTGAAAAAAAGTACAAAAAAAACACAACACAGGGTTCAAATATTTTATTGCACAGCTCCGGGGGTCTTCCGTCTTTGGGGGTCTTCTCGCCGGACTCCTCCGCTATCTTCTTGTAGCTCTTTTGCATAGCGGAGGAGTCCGGCTTTCTTCCTCGCCGCCGGCCTCTTCTCCCGACTTCGGGGGTCTTGTCCCCCTCTTCTGTTCTTCTGCCAGGCCACCGCGCCTTCTTATAGCTCTTTTACAGGTGGTGGCCCGGTCTTCTGGCGCCGCCGTCGCCGCCTTCCGTTCCTCTTCTTCTTCTTCTTCTTCTCCAGGAGATGTTGGCTCGACGATCTCTACGGCCGGAATGCCAGGGACGCGCTGCGCGGCCACTTATATAGGGACAATGGGGCGGTGTCACATGGCTTTATGTCACATGGGTTGGTCACATGGGTTGATGTCACATGGGGACTATAACATCGTAAGGGGGCGGGGTCACCATGTGATATCAACCCATGTGACCAACCCATGTGACATAAAGCCATGTGACACCGCCCCATTGTCCCTATATAAGTGGCTGCGCAGTGCGTCCCTGGCATTCCGGCTGGAGAGATCGTCGAGGCAACTTCTCCTGGAGAAGAAGAAGAAGAAGAACGGAAGGCAGCGGCGACGGCGGCGACAGAAGACCGGGCCACCGCCTGTAAAAGAGCTATAAGAAGGCGCGGTGGCCCGGCAGAAGAACCAAAGAGGGGGACAAGACCCCCGAAGTCGGGAGAAGAGGCCGGCGGCGAGGAAGAAAGCCGGACTCCTCCGCTAGCAAAAGAGCTACAAGAAGATAGCGGAGGAGTCCGGCGAGAAGACCCCCGAAGACGGAAGACCCCCGGAGCTGTGCAATAAAATATTTTAACCCTGTGTTCTGTTTTTTTGTACTTTTTTTCACAGGTGAATGGGTAGGGGTACATTGTACCCCATACTCATTCACATAGGGTGGGGGGCCGGTATCCGGGGGGACCGTTATTAAAGGGGGCTCCCGGATTCCGATAAGCCCCCCGCCCGCAGACCCCGACAACCAACGGCCAGGGTTGTCGGGAAGAGGCCCTTGTCCTCATCAACATAGGGACAAGGTGCTTTGGGGTGGGGGGGCCGCGTGGCCCCCCCTTCCCCAAGGCACACCCCCATGTTGAGAGCACGCGGCCTGGTACGGCTCAGGAGGGTGCGCGCTCGCTCGCCCCCCTTTCCTGGCCGGCCGGGTAGCGTGCTCGGACAAGGGTCTGTTGTGGACTTGGGGGGGACCCCCACGCCGTTTTTTTTCGCCGTTGGGGTTCCCCTTTAAGTCCATACCAGGCGGCGGGGCCAGCAACGTCTCCATCGCGGGCCCCGCCTACCTGGATACCCGCTCGAAATGAGCGGACTTTTCTCCGGGCGGGAAAAGTCGGCTCATTTCAAAAGTACGGCGGACTGGCACACACACGGGTGGATTGTCCGCCGAAATGCGAGTCCAGCGGACAGTATTTCCAACATTTCGAAATACTTAGTCCGCCAGACTGCACGCTGAAAAAGTCCGCTGAAGCCCACACATGAGCGGACTGTCCACTGAAATGTGTTTCGGCAGACTAAGTAGGCCAGACAGTCCGCCCGTGTGTACGCGGCTTAAGATTTCCCTGTATTTGTCTCCATCCATCTTCCCATAAACTCTGACCAGCTTCCCCGTCCCTGCTGTAGAAAAGCATCCCTGCCACATGACGCTGCCACCACCATGTTTCACGGTGGGGATGGTGTGCTCAGAGTGATGTGAAGTGTTCATTTTCCGCCACACATAGCGTTTTTTTTTTAGGCCAAAAAGTTTAATTTTGGTCTCATCTGACCAGAGCACCTTCTTCCACATGTGGATCTCTGCAGCTCCTCCAGAGTTACCATGGACCTCTTGGCTCTTCTCTGATGAATGCTCTCCTTGCCCAGCCTGTCCGTTTAGGTGGACAGCCATGTCTTAGTAGGTTTGCAGTTGTGCCATACTTATTCCATTTCCCGATGATGGATTGAACAGAGCTTTGTGAGATGTTCAAACCTTGGGATATTTTTTATAACCTCACCCTGCTTTATACTTCTCCAACACTTGTCTCCCCTTGACTCCCTGGCCTGTCTGGTGTGTTCCTTGGCCTTCATGATGCTGTCTGTTCACGAAGGTTCTCTTTTCACATATTTATTTGTAAAACATTTTGAAACCCATTTATCATTTTCCTTTAACTTCACAATAAATGTCCACTTTGTGTTGGTCTATCACAGAGCTATGCAATTATTGGACCTCCAGCTGTTGCAAAACTACAAGTCCCATCATGTCTCTGCCTCTGGGTGTCATTTTTGTGGCTGTCAGAGTCTTGCTATGCTTCATGTGACCTGTAGTTCTGCAATAGCTGGAGGTCCACCAATTGCAAATCCCAGGTCTATCATAATAAATCCCAATAACATGGCTGTAACATGACAAAAGGTGGAAAGTTCAAGGGGTATGAATACTTTTTCAAGGCACTGCAAGTCTGTACTGGCAGCTGGCAATATAATAAAGAGCATATAGAAGGGAAGGGAAATGAAATTATCCGCCAATATGTCTATATGTACATTATCCTATGGAGAGATTGGATTCACTGTGGTAATCTCACATGATTGCCTCCATAGTGGTAAGTTACATCTCAGATGAATATTGGGTGCTATTTATAAAAACAAAATATATATTAGGGGGCTATTTATTAAAATAATTACCTTCATGAATAATTCACATAATGTGTGTAATATGTTTACTTCCTGTAATCTTCAGCTCCATCTAGTGGCCATAATGTCATATATTACTGGTTGAGGTATATCAAGAAAATACTGTATTATGGCCACTAGATGGAGCTGATGATTATAGGAAGTAAACCTGTTAGATAAATTATGGGGATTATCAGTGATGGTTGTAGAAATGACACAAGTGCATAATATGCTTATGTATATATATATATATATATGTATAGACCTCTTAATGTATATGTAGGGATTTTAAACATTATGTTTATTGATTGTTTCATAGTTAACTAAAATAAACTATAAATCCTTTAAGAAACCTTCCCCCCTGAATAATGATGTGTCTGATCAGTGTGAACTAAGAACTCTGAATACCCCCAAATCTCCCAGCAGTATGTGTCATGTGACACAAGGCTGCTTTCTTTTTAGGATTATAGAAAAAGAATTCCCCCGACAACTACACAAATAACCATAACATTTGGGGTCCTCCAGTCATTATGGATCACTGCAGGGCCGTCTTTAAGGCAGGGCAAAACGGGCAGCTGCCCAGGGCCCTGTCATTGTTGTGGGGCCCAAAGCAGCTGCCTCATATTTGCCAACTATCCCAGTTTACATTCCCTTGAAGTTTTAGTCCTGTGCTGCTACTAATGCTGCCCAGCTCTGCCCTATTGTTGTGTACAGATGACTCACCTGCAGACCCTGTGTTTACATGTAAATACTGGCATTCATATGTAAATAGCAGTCACATGCATATGTAAAGAGCTGAGGCCAATGGCATTGATATGTAAATAAAGGCAGCATTCATAGGTATATCATGCCCCCCTGCAGTGAGAAGATGATGTGATGTTACCTATTGCAACCAGTGAGCAGTATTACTGTACAGTAATCTCTAGCAGCCAATCAACAAGCAGAAATGTGCTGTAACCTCTAGCAACTAATCAGTGAGCCTTAAGTAGTGCTGTAACCTCTAGCAACCAGTCAGTAAGCCGTAATAATATGCTGTAACCTCTGGCAACCAATCACAATCGCTGCCTGATCTGATACAGTAAACTAATTTTAAGTCTAGCTGCTATTTATTGTATGTCTCAGAGAAAGTGGAGAGCAAAATTGCATGGGGGGAGGGGGCCCTAAGAAAATTTTTGCCCAGGGTCCAATCAATATTAAAGACGGCCCTGGATCACTGGACCATCTCAGAAGATCATTTCCATCAATGATAAATAAAATCTGAAGACACGGGAATGTGATGGTGGAATTGATGAAAAGCTCCTGAACTCTTCTAATGGGTGGACTGACCAGATGTCTACAGGAAATGTCCAGACTATGGAGACATGAGATGTCCTATCATCTAATTCCAATCTCTGGAGATGTGAGATGGAGGAAAACATTAGAAAGGATGGTCAGGATCAGCAGTCATACCTTGTGGGGAGGAGGATGAGGAGGAAGAGGTCGCCATGACATCAGGAGATGACCCGAGATGACATCACCTGGAAAGAGACCAAACAATAATAAACTCATTTGTAGTGCAATGAACGGGAATTTGCTTCCTTATGTGAATAACGATTGGCTGTCTAGGTGTCCAATCTGGGAAGATCTGAAATGGACTTCTGTCATTTACAGCCCATAACTATGAGGGTCAATAAATAACTTCATTCCAGCATTCATCTGATTGGTATCTCGGGGGTCACAAAGGAATTTCACCCTGTTTAGGGCCCCAATTTTTACATGCCCATATATTTAGGTGTCACCTCCACAAATCTGTGCCATTCATAGCCAAGACTGGTACTAACCAGCACCAAAGTATCAGCCAGTAAGATGTCTATAGAGAGGTCAGGTGATAAAAATGAGAATACGCCTAAATAGAAGCGATGTGTGATCAGCAGAGACCTCCATTCAATAATAAGATGCTTCCAAGTGGATTCTTCAGGAAGGTCGGTATTTATTGTTCATAAAAAGATTAAACACCATTAATGAATTTTGTGTCTCTTTAGTGGCCACTTTGTCAGGGAAAGGTGTACAGGACACTTTAATGGGTGGGATCTGTGATAATTATTCATGATGTTATGTACAGCCTTGAAATAAAAGACCTCTACGAAGTTGCATTCATCTCAATGTATATTTACTCAGAAAATCTCCATACAGAGGATCACGGGAAAGTGATCCTGAATTCATCACGGTTACAGGGTTTTATAGGAAAATTATAACATTACAGTCTATGTGTGGGAAAGAGTGAAAAATAGAAAATACACAATACATTCCAGGATAATCTATTTCATATTTCACATGGTCATTTTCGCCATAACACAATAACAGCTTTAAAGGTCATTCTGACTTTTACTGGTAGTAATCTCATGTGAACCAAATAACAAGTAATAACAATAACAATAACAAGTGAATAACAAGATATGTGTTGCAATATTGAGAATACCCAAGAAGAATTAAAAAACATTATATAAAGAAATACATTCTTATATTGAAGGGGAACTCTGGGTTATATACAGAGATGTGTTACATATGTCTTCATATCTTGACATCCCTCCTATGTTTATAATTCCTTGGGTATTTCTCTTTAAACTTCCTCTATGGCTCTGGGTTGACCTCCAGGTATACGAGCCACCATCTCATGAGCAGTTCTAACTCTTGACCTTTGGGGCTCAAAAGAACCAGTGTTAGTACAAGCTTTCCAAATAGCGCAACAAGAAGTGGTAGTTATTTTAAAACAACATTTGAATAACATAGGTGCACATTTGATTATAAGGATTATAAGTACTATGATACTAACAATATATAGGATACCATGTAATATGCCAGCAAACCAACCTCCAATGCCTGAAAACCAGTTGGCAGGATTAAGCCAGGAAGTCCAGCTTTCCCAGCTTCCTTCAACCCAAGCAGTTTCAGTATGCTCTTTCCGAAAATTGAGCTTAAGCTGTTGTACCTGCTCTACATGTGAAATGATAGCATCTTCTGCTTTAGTATCATTTCCAATGTAGTTACAACAGCCTGTTCCCACTATGGTGTATATTCCTCCCTGGCTCGCTGTAAGATAATCCAGCACCAGTCGGTGTTGCAACATCTCCTTTTTAACCATTTTTAGTTCAGTGGCAAGCATCACAAAGTTCCTATCATACAATGCTGTAATATTATCGATCAAGTCAGCTAAATCAATGATAAAACTGAATGCCTTTTTGATACAACATCTATTTACCCATGGTATGGAGAATATTGGCTTTATCTCCCTGTCATGGGACTCTATATTAGTGCCAAGGTCACTATTATAAATGTTATTAGTATTTTCCTCAACATTAACTAGGGGTACCTCAATGTTAGTCTCACCCTCCTTGTTCATGTCAGGATCTTTAACCTCATCATGATTCTCTTCCTCCCCCCAGGTTCTGACTGAGAATCTAAATCTCTTTTTAAAAGATGTATGGGGATTTTACGGATTTGGGACTCCTTAAACTCATCGTTACTCATATACCAAGTGGCAGGCATTACTCTCCCAAAATAACAAACCCCCATAGAATTTAAAGGGATCCAATTATATGCTTTCTTCCCACAATATAAAGTAATAACCTGGGGGAGCTGGACAAGCCTTCTTGAAGTTATACCCCTGCAAACACATTAATAATTTCATATTGTTTTGCCTAGAATGTTGTCGATGCGTGTAGTCATGTAGTTCCTGATACCGATCTGTGCTCCATGCTGTATCCTTACCATCAAACCAATATCTGATCTCAGCATTGTCCATACAGTTAGAGTTCCCAATAGGTCTGGTAGTACTTTGAAAACCTTGAGTAAGCAGCTCAGATGAATATTCTCGAGTGAAGTTTATGCAGACAGAGGGGATTGTCATTGGAGCATTAGTGAACAACAGGAGTGAAACAACTCTGTCAACCATAGTTCTGCTTACATCTTCAAAGTGAGCACTGTTCTCTATTTCAGCCAATGTGCTGGGCACACCTAATAAGGGTATAGTCTTATGTGATATAGGTGCGTGTGTGCATATCCAGCAATTAGAAATGTTCAGTTTCTTTGCTGCCTGTAGGTGCATGGACACAAAGGAGTTATGAAAGGGTTCACCCAATTTAACATGATACTCATGAGTGTCTCTTCTTGCTCTTTGATTGGGATTACGGCTTTCTTCAGGTTGCAATTTCTCACTTGTCACAGTGGCATTGAAAAGGTAGGTGTCATGTATCTTACCCTTTTCTTTATGGTATGTCCATTCGAATGCCATTACTGTGATCCACACCACCGCTCCACCACAGAGGATAACGCTTCATAACACCACATTCGGTCTAGGCCCCAGGAGATTCATTCTGGAGTCTTCTGGCTCTGGCACGAGTAATTGGCGGTGATGACCTAGAAGGCAAGGGTAAAGAAGAATACCTGCTACCAGCAGACTGATCTGCATGTTCCTTCGGAGCTACAGTCTTTTTACAATGGGAACCATGAACCCAGTACTTGTAGTCTTTCAGCTTCACTGCAGTTGGAGATACAAGAATGATCTGAAACGGACCTTTCCACCTAGGAGACAAAGTGGTCCGGGGTGTATGATTCTTGATGTACACCCACTCTCCTGACTTTAGTCCATGCGTTCCGTCACTTGTGTCCATTGGTTGTCCTGCTTTGGCTCTGGAAAAAGTATCAGAAAACACATTTGCCAGTCTGCGCACATAGTCTATCATGGTATCTTGACCATTTCTCAAATTTACTGTCTCTGGGGGTGCCAAAGGTGCAGGAAGTCTCCGAGGTGGTCTTCCAAATAGTATGTCGAAGGGTGATAGCCCGTGTTTTTCTTTAGGGGTAGTCCTAATGGTAGCTAAAGCTATAGGCAATGCTTCTACCCATGTGCTTTTCCCATTAGCAGTTATTTTTGCAAGATATCTCTTTAAAGTCTGGTTAGTGCGTTCAACCATCCCACTAGCTTGTGGCCTATATGGCGTGTGCAGCTGCTGTCTTATCCCCAGAATATTCACCACTTCTGCCATTAGTTTATTATCAAAGTGTGTACCTCTATCTGAGCCCCTATACCAAACATTGGGATTAATTCTCTAGTAAGACATTTAACTACCGTACGGGCATCATTCTTCGCAGTGGGGAAGCTTTCAACCCAGTTCGAAAATTGACACACGCAAACCAAAAGATACCGGTAACGGCCACAAGGGGGCATATCTGAGAAGTCAATTTGCACAATTTAAAATGGCTCCTCAGTATGTGGAATATGCTTCATATGAGTGGGCACTGGTTTTGCAATGTTATGCATTTGACATATTGCACATTCATTAATCTATTTAGCAGCATATGTATGAAAGCCTGGAGCCCACCAGTGTTTGTTCACCACCCAACACATCCCTCCTGTTGAGACATGGCAAGGCCCATGGCTCAAAGCAAACAAATAAATAAACAGAGTTGGAGGAGCAACCATTTTTCCCTTCATAGTCCACAGGCCATCCTCATCACAAACAGCCCCTTTGGAGCACCAGGATGGTCTGTGAGGTGAGTTTTCCTGTAAGGCAGACAAAAATGTGTAAATCAACAGGTAAATCAATCAGAAACAACATAGGCATGGCACTGGATGGCTATTTGTAGATTGCTCCTTTAGCATATTCATTGGTTTGTTACACAGGTAGTAAGGTTTACTATAGTGAGGTAGCCCAAGATTTGGGGTTGTCAGTAAAATTTCTTTCATTTCTTTCTTCACAGCTGGGATTAATTTGTCCTCGATAAACTTATAACTACCCTTTGTATGTCTCTTTAATAATACTTGTAAAATACCTAATACTAGGATTGAATCTCCTTCATCTGGTAAAATTTTCATTTTTTATTTATTTATTTATTATCTATTCTTAATCACCGGGCAGCTTCCTCCGGTGACTTCTCTACTCAGGATACTGAAAAATTCTTGGTACTGACAGGGCTAAATCCCCATGACTTTTCACCGTGGCTACTTTCATATAGTCTGGTGAGAATTTCCAGTAATCCAGACTGATGGATTCATAAGCCCCTTGTGAGCTTCTTGTAATCCCTCCTATTTAGGGTTTGTTAAACATTATTGCAGCTGTATTCAAATTAACATCCTCATCTTAATCTTTTTTTCTTTCCACTCAATAAATGTAAAATTACAAAATTGTTATCTTAATCTAAACTAATTCCATTTTTACCAATTTCCTCATTAACCTGGATTTCATTTCCAACCAAAGGTTGTCTAAACCAGTTTCAATATATCTATATTTATTAATAAAATTGTTAAACAAATATTAGAAATTAATACTCATATGATAATTTCAATATCACACACTAATATATATGCACAGATAAATGTCCTTAAAGGGGGACATATTACTTCATTTTACTTAATTTCTCTCTTTTTTTTTTTTTTTTTAAATGCACTGTTTCCACTATCAAAAGATATTCAATTAGTGTAAGACATGGTTAAATATAACCTTGATTTTACCATGTTTGGAAAACAGATTCAAAAATAATTGTGATCACATTGTTTATCATTAGATTTGTTAACCCGGCACATTTTGTTATAAATGTTTTGTCTAAAAAACTGAAATTGGCATGGTGTCCTCCCAGCTTATCACCAACTCTCATCCCAGCTACATTCTTTGAGGAGAGCACAAAGGAGGGGGTCACATCTGCGTACATGACACAAGCGAGCGAACTAAAGGTTCCAGCATTCACAAACATACTCAAATATATTTCTAAAATTGCTTACATTATTCCCATTTGTACACAACACATGCATATCTTTCTCTCACTTTCTTTTAACGCTTTTTAAATTCTTATTGCTGAGTCAGAAACTGTAGCAGCAGGCATCTGCAGCACTGTTTCCTCGCTGACACAGAGCCTGTTGACCCCTCCCTTCCTGTGAGAAGCTGGAAACTGCTTGCTTCTGCTGGGGGGTAACCTGAAAAGGCGGGTGGGGAGCACTTTGTTCTCCCGTGTCTTCTTCCCTTTCCTCTACAGGATCAACTTCACCTATAGGGGCAGATGCTGCTCTAGATGCTACTGCTAAATCCCTTCTTGCAAACTCATATGGGGATGCCCAAGCATTGGGAAGCTCCTCTTCATCTTCCAGATGCAGAGCAGTTTTTTCAGTACACATCTTATAAGGGGGTGGTTTTAAATTCTTTCGGGACTCTTCTTCCCAAGCAGCCAAACATTCAATCCCCCCACAATCAGACATTTTGAAAAGTAAATTAAATAACGCATCAATTGTTGGGGTATCAAGAGAACCTTCGGGGGCCACCATTTCGACGGGTCCTCTTTGTATTCCCTTTTTGTAATTTTACACCACTTTACATGATGCTTTAAAGCATCCGGCTCTCCACTTACCATTATCTTGATGATAGGAGCGCTTGGATGCAACTTTGATACACTTAACCCTGTTTTCTTTGCTATTTTTAATAATTTCTTTGCCCTTTTTTTTTGTTAACCCAAAAGTATTCATTACCGGTAAAATATTTTTTTCCAAGCAAATTTCCCATTTTCTTTATGTCTTTCCTGCCACCCCTTTCAGAAATGACAACAGTTTAGAGCTCCGGGACTGAGAGCTCTACTTTTTACTTCTTACGGCTGTGTACCAGCAGCCCAGTACATATATTGAGATATCTCACTTCGTTCTACTCTCAGAAGGACGTCTCCTTTCTGAGTGGTAATAGGCTAGTCTCTCTCAACTCCCTATTCCAGAGAACATACAGCAGGTCATTCACCCATGTGTGGCTATCCGCTGAAGGCAAACCTATCCGCCTTAGGACCACAAACGTTTCTCAAAAAATCACACAAAAATTCAACATTCACCACCTTCTATTTACTCATAGAAATTGTGGCACCTGCATTTTACACATCCCTTAATAACACAACTATATACATTGTCATTTCTGAGAGTAAAAAGGAGGACAAGTACTTTTGCATGCTTCAGCTATAATTGGTACCATTATTTTTCTCAGTAATCATACATAGACAGAATGCATTGAAATCAAAAAGGAACGTGTTACCTTCTGTATTCCACAAGCCCCAACCGGCTCCTCAAAACCGCACAGAAAGACAGTACTTTATAATAATGAGAAATAAAATTTTTCTCACCTGAGGCCTCTTTGTTGTCCCTCCTGTTGCGGGTTGAGAGCCGGAGGTGGGGATGTAGACAAGAAGAACGTCAGGGTCACCAAATGTTATGTACAGCCTTGAAATAAAAGACCTCTACGAAGTTGCATTCATCTCAATGTATATTTACTCAGAAAATCTCCATACAGAGGATCACGGGAAAGTGATCCTGAATTCATCACGGTTACAGGGTTTTATAGGAAAATTATAACATTACAGTCTATGTGTGGGAAAGAGTGAAAAATAGAAAATACACAATACATTCCAGGATAATCTATTTCATATTTCACATGGTCATTTTCGCCATAACACAATAACAGCTTTAAAGGTCATTCTGACTTTTACTGGTAGTAATCTCATGTGAACCAAATAACAAGTAATAACAATAACAATAACAAGTAATAACAATAACAATAACAAGTGAATAACAAGATATGTGTTGCAATATTGAGAATACCCAAGAAGAATTAAAAAACATTATATATAGAAATACATTCTTATATTGAAGGGGAACTCTGGGTTATATACAGAGATGTGTTACATATGTCTTCATATCTTGACAATGACCTATTAATATTCCCGAAACTAGGGGGCAGGCTGCCCTGGGTGCGGCACTGAGAGGGGTGCGGCATTGAGAGGGGTGCTGCAGCTGGCACTGATTCTCCTGCAACAGCTGAAAGGCCGCTTCTCCTTTACCTCCCGCTAGCCTTCACCTGCTGCAGGAGGAAAATTCAGGGATCGGTACATACCCGTCAAAGCTGACCCATCTGCCACTCCGGTTCCTGCCCCTTCTTCAGATCATGCCCCCTTCCACTCCTCTGTCCCCCTCCTCTGGTACCCCTGCATTGCTCACATATTCTTCCTGGCTAGTCATGTAGTGCAGGCAGATGATCCTGAGCACAGAGAAGCCCATCATACGATCAGGAAGACAGCCACACAAAGTTATAACATAACCTTCCTCGGCACTCACTTTCCTGGTCTTTCCTTCCCCCACTATCCATCCTGTCTGCTGCCATAGGTAATCTAGATGGAGAGCGGGGGAAGGAAAAAACAGGAGAATAGGTGCCAAGGAAGGATATGCTTTGTGTAGCTGCCTTCCAGATCATATTATGAGCTTCTCCATGAGGAGGATCATGTTTTTATTCAGCCTGCACTGCACAACTAGGGGGGTGGAGGTGAGCACTGTGGGGTTACCAGTGGAGAGGGAGCAGAGGAGGGGGAAGAGAGGAGCACAGGGGAACCAGAGGAACACGGGGGACCAGAGGAGTAAGGAAGCCTCCGAGAAGCCCCCATGGCATCAGAGTGGTGGGGTCAACCGTTTACATCACTGGATGGCCCCGCCCTCAGCTATATAAGAACTGTCATCCAGAAGAAGCGTCACTCGGCAGGAGCCTACCATGGATGTGAAGCGGTTGCGGCTTTTTTTCTTCGGTTCGTCGGGCAGCATGGATTTACATTCTGGGACTTTTTTTATTCTTTAATAAAGGACTTGTCTTTTTTTACCATTTTTGACACTTTTTTTGTGAAATGGGAGGGGTGCAATGTACCCCATTACCAATTCACATAGGGGGGCTGGGATCTGGGGGTCCCCTTGTTAAAGGGGGCTTCCAAATTCTGATAATCCCCCTGCCCTCATACCCCCACAACAACCGGCAAAGGGTTGTGGGGATGAGGCCCTTGTCTGCATCAACATGGGGACAAGGTGCTTTGGGGGCTACTCCAATGTACCCTCCCCATGTTGAGGGCATGTGGCCTGGTATGGTTCAGGAGGGAGGTGATCTCCCGTCCTCCCTCTTTTCCTGCAGTCTGCCAGGTTGCATGTTCGGATAAGGGTCTGGTATGGATTTTGGGAGGACCCTACACCATTTTTGTTTAAATTTGGTGCAGGATTCCCCTTCATTTCCATATCAGACCTGAAGAGCCTGATAGGGATTTTAGGGGGACCCCACGCCATTTTGTTGTACGTTTTGGTTTTGGGTCCCCCCTAATATACATATCAGACCCAAAGAGCCTGGTAATAGACTGGGGCAACCCATGCTCTTTTTTTCATGAATTTTATCTATATTGCCGAGACCCAACAATTCATTACAGCCGCGATCAGTTTCAAATGACAATTTTTATTTAGAAATGTAATTTTGCTGTGGTATTGTTCTAAACACGGGAAAACTCTGCCACTTTACAGGAATACTATAGACACCCCCCAGGCACAATATCTGAAGGAATATTTCATTTTTATTGTTTCACTTTAACCACTTCAGCCCCGGAGGATTTTACCCCCTTCCTTACCAGAGCACTTTTTGTGATTTGGCACTGCAGTGCTTTAACTGACAATTGCGCGGTCATGTGATGTTGCACCCAAACAATTAATGTCCTTTTTTCCCCACAAATAGAGCTTTATTTTGGTGGCATTTTATCACCTCTGCGGTTTTTATTTTTTGCGCTATAAACAAAAAAAGAGCGACGATTTTGAAAAAAAACACAATATTTTCTCCTTTTTGCGATAATAAATATCACATTTTTAAAAATAAAAACATTTTTTTTCTCAGTTTAGGCCGATACATATTCTTCTACATATTTTTGGTAAAAAAAAAAAAAAAAAAAAAAATCGCAATAAGCATATATTGATTGGTTTGTGCAAAAGTTATAGCATCTACAAAATAGGGGATAGATTTATGGCATTTTTTTACTAGTAATGGTGGCAATCTGCGATTTTTTTTTGTGACTGCGACATTGTGGCGGACACATTGGACACTTTTGACACATTTTTGGGACTATTCACATTTACACAGCGATCTGTGCTATAAAATTGCACTGATTACTGTATAAATGTGACTGGCAGGGAAGGGGTTAACACCAGGGGGCGCTGCAGGTGTTAATATATTCCCTATGGGAGTGATTCTAACTGTGGAGGGAGGGGACTCACAAGGGGAGGAGACCGATCAGTGTTCCTCTTTACTGAGAACACACCATTGGTCTCCTCTCCACTGACAGGATGTGGATCTGGGTGTTTACATACACAGATCCACGTTCCTGCTGTGCTCCCCGGCAATTGCGGGTGCCCGGCGGACATCGCAGCCGCCGGGCATGCTCACCAGGTCCCGAGCAATGATGCGGGTGCGCGCGCACCCCCTAGATGGCCGGGAATGAGAGGACGTCATATGGCGCCCGCCCAGCATTAATAGAATCACTGCTCCCAAAAAACGGATGTTTTAAAAAAAAAATGTTGTATTGATACATGTCACCTGGGGCAGGACCCTGGTCCCCAAACACTTTTTATGACAATAACTTTTAATTTTTCATGTTCCTGTCCCATAGACTTTTTTGCCTGTTCGATATGTTCTGGTGTGAACCGAACCGGGGGGTGTTCGGCTCATCCTTAGCTAGGAGGAATAAGGGGTACCAGTGATTTCCCATATAATCTGACATAGGGGTGTCTGGACTTGAAATGTTACAAATTATCTGAGGAAACTAAATATGTCCATATTATGGCTGTGCTATTATTAATATGGAAGTTATGAAACATGCTGAAATTTCAGAACTATCCGAACTGTTTAAGATTTATCTGTATTAAGGTATTTACGACTAGACATGTGGACACTGAAATATTTTGTTTCAGAATTTTGTTTTTGTCTAAAAAATACATTTATTTAGTTACGCCCAAAATTAGTTTTTATTTATTTTGTTTCGTTAAAAAATCCATTTGTCCGAAAATCCGAAATAATTAAGGTTGAATCTGTCATTGATGGCTTATGGCGTCTGTTGAATGTTCTAAGATTTGATGGAGCAGCTAAACTGTACGACACCGAAATCGTACATTTCCAGTCAAATGTTCCACCTACGAGCTATAGTAGAACTCTAATGTTCTATGACACTAGTAATAATTATATTTATTAATTATTAATACTAGTCAACCAACATTAGAATTCTTCTATAGCCTATGGGCAGAGCATTTGACCAAAAATGTCCATTTGCGGCGACTGCTTCGTCGAATCTTCATATCAAATCTTTTCTCTCCATGTAGAATAATCTTGAACTAATAGAGGTAAGGTTAGGCACATTCAATCACAGGTTCGATGGACACAGATCGCTATTGTCAGCGTCATATCGAATCTCCTATCTATATTGAACTGTTGCAACAAAATAATAAAGCATTTGTTTATGTTGGATCTTTTGGTTTTCGGATTCTGCACGTTCGTTATCATTTGTTAAAACAATAACAAAAATACTTGAAATTCGGATGAAAACTAATGCACATTTCTATTTACGACCGGTATCTGTTGGTTCTCTGGATTGAGAGGGTGACAGTTTTATGATAGGCCTGGACATCCTGCCAGGCCAACATTAGTTGTTTTCACAGGCCTAATGATGGTTCTCTAGGGTGAGATAACAACTTCTTTGAAGTATAAAGCTATGAATTCCTGGAAATAAGGGAGGAGGGAGAGGGTTCAGATTTCTACTGCAAAGTTTAACTGTTAGCCAAGCTGTCATGGCTGCCCCGAGTTTCTCAAATAACATGGCCACTAGCTACAGCTTTTCTTGTGTCCAGTATGTGATATTGTTACAATGATCACCATGTATTAATACATAAGGGGGATATGATCTCCATGTATAAATACATAAAGGGGATATGATCTCCATGTATAAATACATAAGGGGGGATATGATCTCCATGTATAAATACATAAGAGGGATATGATCTCAATGTATAAATACATAAGGGGGATATGATCTCAATGTATAAATACATAAGGGGGATATGATCTCAATGTGGTACAATATTCTCTGTGAGTTATTCCATTAAACGTTAATAGCATATAATACACTGAGTTGTTTGACTTATTACTTTAATGTGGTGCACAGATGTCTGAACCCAGAGTGTCAGGTGGGTTGGAATGTTCACAAGGTCATGGAGGTGCAGATGAGCAGGTAAATCCAAGCAGTCCCCAAGGGGGTCGTGCTACATATACTTATAGATAGAATATGAATGTTACAAAAAATGATCACTGCTCCCATCTATAACTTATCTCTACAGCAAGGATCACTGGAAGGGCAATGCATTTCAAATAAACATATGCCGCACCACTAGATAAATAAATAAAATGCATAGTGCTGCAAACACTGGAGGTGATACCCAAACCTTAAAATAACTAAATATAATATAGTGCTGCGCTGTAAAATAAATACCAAGCACAGGGTGTGGGAGAATGTACACAATGCAATGCTGCATATCATACAGCCATATGTAGGCAAATAACAAATAAAGTGACAATGGGCATAAGTGCAATTGATACACTAAAATATCATCATCTCCTGATGAAGTCACATTACCATGACAAACACGTGTCGGGACGTACCGGCACCGGAAGTGATGTCGGTGAGCTCGTTGCCCGTGTTTGTTTTGATGTTTTTTTACATAATGCAAATGTGAGTACTCTGATTGTTTTTTGCTGTTTTAAATAAATACTTTATACATACTACACTATAGAGCATCCCCCCTGTGCTTCCTTCCATACTTCCTCACACTAATTCATGAGGCTATGCTGAAGTAAGCCAGGCCTGGCAGAGGGCTTTGGCCATATAGAGGGATATATCAGTAGATCATAAAACGCCAGTTCCAGAAGTCGGCGGATGCCTAGATCCATAGTGAACACATCTGACACCCGATATATTTACACGCTGTTACCTCACAGCAGTAATGTAAGGGGACATCCATACACCACGATTTGCACTGAGGATAAGAAGTCACCATTCATCTGCACTCTATATAACAAGTCCCCATCACTCTATTTGCACCTTACAGTGGTGTGAAAAAGTGTTTGCCCCCTTCCTCATTTCCTGTTCCTTTGCATGTTTGTCACACTTAAGTGTTTCGGAACATCAAACCAATTTAAACAATAGTCAAGGACAACACAAGTAAACACAAAATACAATTTGTAAATGAAGGTGTTTATTATTAAAGGTGAAAAAAATCCAAACCATCATGGCCCTGTATGAAAAAGTGATTGCCCCCTAAACCTAATAACTGGTTGGGCCACCCTTAGCAGCAACAACTGCAACCAAGCGTTTGCGATAACGTGCAATGAGGCTTTTACAGCGTCCTGGAGGAATTTTGGCCCACTCATCTTTGCAGAATTGTCCTAATTCAGTTACATTAGAGGGTTTTCGAGCATGAACGGCCTTTTTAAGGTCATACCACAACATCTCAATAGGATTCAGGTCAGGACTTTGGCTAGGCCACTCCAAAGTCTTCATTTTGTTTTTCTTCAGCCATTCGGTGGTGGACTTGCTGGTGTGTTTAGGATCATTGTCCTGCTGCAGAACCCAAGTTCCTTTCAGCTTGAGTACACGAACAGATGGTCGGACATTCTCCTTCAGGATCTCTTGGTAGACAGCAGAATTCATAGTTCCTTTTATCACGGCAAGTCTTCCAGGTCCTGAAGCAGCAAAACAGCCCCAGACCATCACACTACCACCACCATATTTTACTGTTGGTATAATGTTCTTTTTATGAAATGCAGTGTTCCTTCTACGCCAGATATACTTGGACACACACCTTCCAAAGAGTTCCACTTTTGTCTCATCGGTCCACAGAATGTTGTCCCAAAAGTCTTGGGGATCATCAAGATGTGTTGTGGAGAAATTGAGACGAGCTTTGATGTTCTTTTTGCTCAGCAGTGGTTTTCTCCTTGGAACTCTGCCATGCAGGCCATTTTTGCCCAGTCTTTTTCTGATGGTGGAGGCATGAACGCTGACCTTAACTGAGGCAAGTGAGGCCTGCAGTTCCTTGGACGTTGTTGTGGGGTCTTTTGTGACCTCTTGGATGAGTCGTCACTGCGCTCTTGGGGTAATTTTGGGCGGCCGGCCACTCCTGGGAAGGTTCACCACTGTTCCATGTCTTCGCCATTTGTGGATAATGGCTCTCACTGTGGTTCGCTGGATTCCCAAAGCTTTGGAAATGGCTTTAAAACCCTTTCCAGACTGATAGATCTCAATTACTTTCTTTCTCAATTGTTCCTGAATTTCTTTGGGTCTCGGCATGATGTGTAGCTTTTAAGGATCTTCTGGTGGACCTTACTGTGTCAAGCAGCTCCTATTTAAGGGATGCCTTGATTGTGAATAGGTGTGGCAATAATCAGGCCTGGGTGTGGCTAGAGAAATTGAACTCAGGTGTGGACAACCACAGTTATAGTATGTTTTAACAAGGGGGGGCAATCACTTTTTCACACAGGGCCATGATGGTTTGGATTTTTTTTCACCTTTAATAATAAACACCTTAATTTACAAATTGCATTTTGTGTTTACTTGTGTTGTCCTTGACTATTGTTTAAATTGGTTTGATGTTCCGAAACACTTAAGTGTGACAAACATGCATAGGAACAGGAAATGAGGAAGGGGGCAAACACTTTTTCACACCACTGTATATGGAGTTCTGTCTATTGCTCTGTATATAGAATTTTCCTGGGAAGAGGACACTGCACGGATATAATCCACTTCTTTATTGTGATTATCATAAAGAAGATAAAGACATTATTTGATACTACATGTTTTATGTTACTGAATATCTATCAAGAATGAAGGATGTTGACTAGATCATTCACTCCTGAGCACATGATATATTACTGTATCACTTGCACTTATGCACATTGTCACTTTATTTGTGATTTGCCTAGGTATGGCGGTATGCAGGCCCAGACTGGCCATAGGGCAGACCGGGCATTTGCCTGGTGGGCTGAGGGCCGCTGGGCTGCCAGGTCACATGTCTTAAAATGAGCTGGCAGGGCCCGCCATGGGACGATATACATGCATATATTCCTGGTGATGGTGGGAGGATCAGAAAGCCTCTCCATTCAGTTCAGACATGTGCCCCACAGCCCCCGGTCACCTGGAAACCAGGACACAAGTAGAGGAGGAGGGACAGAGAAGCCGAGGCCACCATCCTCCCTTATATGCAGGCGCAGCACCCTGCTGGCTTTCAAGTGTGGGAGGCGGGTATGAGATCCCAATCCCACATATGAAAGCCAGCAGGGTGCTATGCCCGCATATAGGGGAGGTGGTGGCCTCGGCTTCTCTGTCCCTCCTCCTCTCCTTGTGTCCTGGTTGCCAGGTGACCGGGGGTGGTATATGAAAGCCAATGAGGTGCTGCAGGGGAAGGGAAAGCAGTACATGCCCACTCCTCTTCCCACCTGTGAAGGGGGTCAATCTGATGCTCCAGGGCAAGATAGAGCTCCTTTCCCTAATGTTTCCTTTTTCCCTCTTTCTTTTTCTCCTTCCTTTTCCCACATTGGCGGGGGTGTACTTGTATCCATTTTTTTTTATTTAACTGATATCTGAGGTTATTATGGGTACCCGGAATGTTCAGGGCTTTAATAATCTAAAGAAGAGGTCCTAGATTTTGTATAATATACAGCAGCAGAAAATACATGTTCTTTTCTACAATAAACTCATTTAACCGTTTCCCGACCAGCGCACGACGATGTACGTCGACAGAATGGCACGGGCAGGCATATTGGCGTACATGTAAGTCCAATATTCAATGGCGCCCTGCCATCGGGAGCGCGCCGCTGCCGGCATGCTCCCGCGCTGGTCGGGACCCCCATGAGTCCGGTCGCGGGACCCGCGGACTCGATCGCCGTGGGCATCCCCGCGCTCGTCTCACGGGACGGCTGAATGGAGGAAATGCCGTGTAAACAGAATTTCTCCATTCTGCCTAGCAACTAGTGACGCTGATCTCTGCTCCATGTGATTGGAGCAGAGATCAGTGTTCACTAAATGAAACCACCTCAATACAGGACACTTAAACCCCCTTCCTTCCCAGACCAATTTTCAGCTTTCAGTGCTCTCTCACTTTGAATGACAATTACTCAGTCATGCTACACTGTAACCAAATGAATTTTTTATCATTTTGTTCACACAAATAGAGCTTTCTTTTGGTGGTATTTATTCACCACTTCTTATATTATTTTTTGTAATATAAGCAAAAAAAGAGCGAATATTTTGAAAAAAACCTAAATTTTCTACTTTCTCTTTTAAAAGAAACCAAAAAAATCTAATTTTGGTGAAAATTTAGGCCAAAATGTATTCTACTACATGTCTTTGGTAAAAAAAAAATCCTGATAAGTGTATGATCATTGGTTTGTGTGAAAGTTATAGAGCCTACAAACCATGCTATGCATTATTGAAAATGTATCAATTCTAATGCACTGATGGCCTATCTCAGTTCTTGAGGCCCTAAAATGTCAGGACAGTACAATAACCCCCCAAATGACCCCTTCTTGGAAAGAAGACAGTCTGCGGTATTTAGTAAGAGGCATAGTGAATTTTTTGAAGTTGCAATTTTTCCCCCACAATGCTTTAGAAAATTAAGAAATATATATTTTTTTTTCTTCACTAAATTATCATATTTACAAGTTATTTCTCACACATGGTGCAGGCATAATTGCAATTACACCCCAAAATACATTCTGCTATTCATCCTGAGTATGGAGATACCCCATGTGACAGACTTTTCCACAGCCTGGCCACATACAGAGGCCCAACATCCATGTAGCACTATCAGGCGTTCTAAAGGCATAAATTACACATTTCATTTCCTGAGTACCTATCACATTTTTGAAGGCCCTGGAGCACCAGGACAATGGAATTACCCACAAAGTGACCCCATTTTGGAAAGAAAACAACCCAATGTATATTCTGTGAGGCATAATGAGTCTTTTGAACATATAATTTCTTTCCACAAGTTTTTGGAAAATGTGGAAAGAAAATGAAAACCTATTTTTTTCTCACAAAGTTGTCAATTTAGAAGATCTTTCTAACACATAACATGTACATAGCCAAAATGACACCCCAAAATACATTCTGCTACTCGTCCTGAGTATGTCGATACCCCATGTATCAGACTTTTCCACAGCCTGGCCACATACAGAAGCCCAATATACAAGTACCACCTTCAGGCTTCTAACATATAGCATGTACACACCAAGAATTACACCCCAAAATACATTCTGCTGAGCAAAGGGTAAAAAAAGGCTCACCTGTGGTTTTAGCAGGCAGGGACACCGTTCCAGAGCAGTCAAAGCATTTTCTAGACAGCCAAAGGAAATGTTCAGGAATTGTCCAGGCAGCAGACAGATATGGAAAATTATGAACATGGTTCAGTACAGTCCAAGGTTTAGCAGGCAGTTCAGGCATAGGCATGTCCATTTCAGGTGGCAGGCACAGGCATGTCCATTTCAGGTGGCAGGCACAGGCATGTCCAGTTTAGGTGGCAGGCACAGGCATGTCCAGTTCAGGTGGCAGCAGGCGGCACTTTGTACATTGGGCTTTGGTCAGGTAAGACCCGAGGACAGGGGTAGAGGCTTCTTCCCATCCAAATCTCTACGAAGCCTCCGAGTCTCCAGACCCTAATCCGAGAAAACGAAAAACCTGGAGAAAAATGTTTTCTCCACTCGGAAAACTTTTTCTGGAGCCCCTCACATGTGAGACCCCTGTGCTGTACAGTGGCAGGGCAAATGATCAGTTCAGGAGGCAGGTAAAAAGCATGGTCATTTAACAGGCCGAGGTCAATTCACGTTGAAGGCAGAAACATGTTTGGCAAAGGCATAGTCATTTAACAGTCCGAGTCATACACAGAAATGGCAGAAAGTGGAAACTGGAAAGAAATCATCTTCACTTTACTAATAGTGTAGTAAAGTATGATAGCTTCGATAGCAAGTTCCAATGCAGAGGCCTGGCTGGGAGGGACAGTCTGGACAGTAGTATCGGGTGTCAAGGCGAATTCCTCTACTTGTACACACACGGCATTTTTTGGGGGGTTTGCGACCTGTTTGGGTAGGAGGGAGGATGTCGGGAAAGTGCCTTTCATGGAGTCTGGATACTGCATCAGAACAAATTAGTTGAGTGGGTTGGCCATGGGGATAGACAAGGGCTGTGATAACATCTTCTTGGAATCTTAGATAGGTCAGGGAACTTTGGGTGCTCTTAGAAAAAATAATATATGAATTGAAAATGGCCAGTTGCATCAAATAAACGGCAACTTTCTTGTACCAAAACAGTGATCTCCTGGTGGCCAAGTAGGGCTGCATCATCTGGTCATTCATATCCACCCCCCCATGTATAAGTTATACTCGTGGATACATTTTGGCTTCTGGATGGGGCCTTTTCTTCTCTGCAGTTCCACCAAGGTGTCATTGTGTATTGTGGAAAGGATGTAGACATCTCTTTTTTTATCTCTCCACTTCACCACTAGTACCTCATCAGGTGACCAATATCTGTGGGAAGCCTTTGCGGTTGGTCCGTGCTGTCCCACAGGCCACAGTCTGCTTTAGGTACAGATGGCGGAAAAGTGGGAGACTTGTGTAGAAATTGTCTACATATAGGTGGTAACCTTTCCCAAGCAATGGTTGGATCAGCTGCCAGAGAATTTTGCCACTTGTTCCCATGTAGGTAGGGCATCCAGGGGGGTTTAGCTGTCGATCTTTTCCCTCATAAATTATAAAGTCATATGTGTAACCCGTGGCCCTGTCACACACCTTATAAAATTTTACCCCACGTCTGGCTCTTTTACTGGGCATGTATTGTTGTATTCCAAGATTAGGGGCCGAATTTTGAATAATTTATGGTAACTGGGATGATTTCGAGGGAGGCATTGGGCATTGTTATTGAAATGTAAAAATCTCATGATCATCTCATAACGGTTTCTGGGCATAATTGATGAATAGACCGGCATGTGGTGGATAGGTTGGGTAGACCAGTAGGAATGGACTTCATTTTTTTGTTAGCCCCATGTTGAGGGTTAGGCCAAGGAAAATTTTAAATTCTTCCACGGTGAGGGGTTTCCAAAAAAAAAGGCATAGGAAGAACTTGGATTGTTGGCTATATGTTGGCTGGCATATAGATTACATTGCTCCACAATGTTGGTTAGGAGATCATTGGTAAAAAAATAAATGAAAATAATAAAGTGGGGTTACATTTTCCATCTGTATCTGAGGGCCTGGCTGGGATGTAAAAAGGGGAATTACAGTTTCTAGTGACGTATTGGGCAGCCATGTTGGATACAGTAGAACATCTGGAAGGCTAGTATGGGCACTGCCTCGTTGATGGGATGCTCCGTTGCTAGCATCTGGCCTATCTTCAAGGAAGGTTGCAGAACTGCTGGTGGATGCCTGCCTATCCCGGAGTGCTGCGCTGCTGGTGGATGCCTGCATATCATCCTGGAGTGGTGCGCTGCTATTGGATGTCTGCACCTGCTCATTTCTCCCGTTTCTCCTCGTTAGGATTCTATCTTCCATAGTTTCCATCTCGGAGCCACTGCTTTCCACTGGCTCATAATCGCTATCCGAGTCTGACGGAGTTCCCTGCTACTCTCGTCCGACATACTCTGGAGTATCTGGAAAGCCTCCTCTGTGCTGTACAACCTTTTAGTCATGTTGACGGGCAGATGTCAGATGGCGGGCATCAGATGTGCCTGATGGCGGGCGTCAGATGTGCCTGATGGCGGGCGTCAGATGTGCCTGATGGCGGGCGTCAGATGTGCCAGATGTTGGCGGGAGGCAAATGTGTGATGGCAGGTGTCAGATGTGCCTTATGATGGTGGGCAGATGTGCCTGGTGATGGCGGGCAGATGTGCCTGGTGATGGCGGGCAGATGCGTCTGGTGATGGTGGTCAGATGCGCCTGGTGATGGTGGTCAGATGCGCCTGGTGATCGCGGTCAGATGCGCCTGGTGATCGTGGTCAGATGCGGCTGGTGATGGCGGTCAGATGTGCCTGATGGTGGACGGCAGATGTGCCAGATGTTGGCGGGAGGCAAATGTGTGATGGCAGGTGTCAGATGTGCCTGGTGATGGCGGTCAGATGTGCCTGGTGATGGCGGTCAGATGCGGCTGGTGATGGCGGTCAGATGCGGCTGGTGATGGCGGTCAGATGCGCCTGGTGATGGCGGTCAGATGCGCCTGATGATCGGGGTCAGATGCGCCTGGTGATGGCGGTCAGATGCGCCTGGTGATGGCGGTCAGATGCGGCAGGTGATGGCGGTCAGATACATCAGGTGATGGCGGTCAGATGCGGCAGGTGATGGTGGGAGATGCGGCAGATGCGCCTGGTGATGGCGGGCAGATGCGCCTGGTGATGGCGGGCAGATGTGCCTGGTGATGGCGGGCGGCTGATGTGTCAGATGGCGGGCTGATGTGCCCGCTGTTGGCGGACAGATGTGCCCGCTGTTCTGTATGACAGGTGTTTTTGGGGACACTATGTTTTTGGGGGACACTAGCTGGGTGATCAGTGGGTAAACAGCAGACAAACAGCTATAAACTCACTGATCTTCCCGGCTGAAGCACAGATCTCTCTTCCTCTCCTCACTGACAGATTCTGTGTGAGGAGAGGAAGAGATGAGAGCAGTTACAACTGCTCTCTATTTACATTACATGATGACTGTGATTTGACACAGTCGTCATGTGATCAGGAGGGCCAACCACATGGCCCTCCTGATGTATACTGCTCTGCAGTCTCCGGGGGTCTCAGGCAGATCGGGATCGCGGCGCAATCACCTGTTATCTGCCACCCATCCCCCTTTGTTTACCTTACGATGGCTATGATTAGACACAGCCATCATGCGGATCAGGAAGGCAAATTACATTGCCCTCCTGCTGATCCGAGATGCGGCGTGTGCGGGGGACACGCGCACATCGGGATCGCGCAGCTGAATGGTAGCGCGCCCGCGCAATCCCGCTACTTTGACAGGACGTTCAGGAACGTCCTGTCAGAAGTAGAGAGCTCCCACCCGGCCGTTTATATGCAGTGGCCGGATGGGAAGTGGTTAAGCATTATAAAACTCACTGCTCCTGAAAAAACGTCAGTTTTTAAAACTTTTTTTTGCATTGATCCATGTCCCCTGGGGCAGGAGCCGGGTCCCAGACACTTTTTATGACAGGATGTTTCACGGCTTTTATAATTTGCCGCAAACACCCCAAATTGTTCACTGTTTGTGAACAGGCAATGTTCGATGAGTTTGACTCGAACTCGAAGCTCATCCCTATTCAGGATCTCCCTGTAGTAGACTGTACAGCTCCTACAACAGAGGCCAATGTGATCTGCTCTTTCAATTAACATGTATAGTTCAGAATCAAACGAACCAGAAAAAGTCTTCCGGGCAAATCCAAGAAAACAGTCTCTGAAAAATGTAACAGAAAGAGAAATATAGTAATAACAAATGACAGGGTGAATGTGATCAGAAAAGGTCCCTGCAGCGAGTGTCTGTGACAGTGCCTCCCCATCCCATAGTTTGGCAGACCCAGCTAGATCCACCACAGGTTGGCTTGGGGTTGTCAGGAGCATCTTATAGTTTCCTTTGCCAGGAAAGCCCATCAGTGTTCCCATTTGAAGTAATCCAAACCACGCTCTCAGCATCCATTAAGTAGTTGTCCATCATTTTCTCGGTCACTCTGTGCCACTAATAGACACAGTTTTACTTAACCACTTGAGATCCGCGCTATAGCCGAATGACGTAGTCCCGTGCATGAGCGGCCTGTGCACCACCTGAGGGGCGCGTGCGGCGCGCTCTGTGATCGGCGAGTCTACGAGACTCGCCTGATCACAGATCCGTGCAAGGGGTCGATCCCGACCCCTTATCACGTGATCAGCTGTCAGCCAATGACAGCTGATCATGTGATATAACAGAGCCGGTAATCGGCTATTATTCCTCCTCGCGCTGACAGCGCGAGGAGAAAAAAAAAAGCCGATCACCGGCGGCCATGATCGGGACATAAGTCCCGATCACGGCCAGCCCTGCCAGTGCCCATCTGCCCCTGCCAGTGCCCACCTGCCCCCTGCTTTGCCTGCCTAAATAAAAAATGTGTCCCCCTATCAGTGCCACCCAGCAGTGCCCACAGTGCCACCCAGCAGTGCCACCCAGCAGTGCCCACAGTGCCACCCAGCAGTGCCCACAGTCTGCCTCAACAAAGGTGCTGCACCCCAGTGCCACATATCCGTGCCCAACAGTGCCGCCCATCAGTGCCCAGCAGTGCCGCCCATCAGTGCCCAGCAGTGCCACCTATCAGAGCCACCTATCAGTGCCACCTATCAGTGCCCATCAGTCCCATCTATCAGTGGTACCTATCAGTGCCCCTTAGTGCCACCCATCCGTGCCACCCATCTGTGCCACCCATCCGTGCCATCTTATCTGTGCCCGTCTATGCCCATCAGTGCCGCCTTATCTGTGAACATCAGTGCCGCCTTATCTGTGCCTATTAGTGATGCCTTAACTATGCCTATCAGTGCCCACCAGTGCAGCCTATCAGTGCCCACCAATGCAGCCTATCAGTGCCCACCAGTGCAGCCTATCAGTGCCCACCAGTGCAGCCTATCAGTGCCACCAGTGCAGCCTATCAGTGCCGCCTCATCAGCGCACTTCAATGAAGGAGAAAAATGACCTGTTTGCAAAATTTTATAACAAACTATTAAACATGATTTTTTTTTTTTTGCATCTTTTTTTGTTTGTTTAGCAAAAAATAAAACTCCGAGCTGTAACTAAATACCACCAAAAGAAAGCTCTATTTGTGGGAAAAAAATGATAAAAATTTCATTTGGGTACAGTGTTGTATGACCGCGTAATTGTCATTCAAAGTGCATCAGCGCTGAAAGCTGAAAATTGGTCTGGGACTAAGGGGGTTTAGGTGCCCAGTAAGCAAGTGGTTAAACATAAGAGGGACATGGGGAGATGAAAAAAGAATTTCCAGACCTCTCTAAGGTAAGCTGGATTCCACGGGCCCCCGCCCAAAGTCACTTTAATGACAGCCCCTTCCTGTTCCAAAATGACTGCGCACCAGTGCACAAAGAAAGGTCCACAGAGACATGGATGAGTGAGTTTGGGGTGGGGGAACTTGAGTGCTCTGCACAGAGTCCTAACCTCAACCTGATAGAACACCTTTGGGATCAGTTAGAGTGGAGACTATGAGCCAGGCCTTCTCATCCAACATCAGTGCCTGATCTCACAAATATGCTTCTGGAAGAATTGTCAAACATTCCCATAGGCACACTCCTAAACCTTCTGGACAGCCTTCTCAGAAGAGTTGAAGCTGTTATAGCTACAAAGGATGGGCCAACTCAGTATTGAACCCTACAGAGTAAGACGCCATTAAAGTTCATGTGTGTAAAGGCAGGTGTCCCAATACTTTTGACAATATAGTCTAGATGCAACATAAAGAATTAGCTCTTTGTCACTTGCATACATTTGGCAATAAGAATGGTCGACTCTTAGCTCAATCGATTAGGGTTCCCACATGTATATATCTAAGATATCACGCTCATCTCAGGGCTTGCTGTATTCCTCTGAGGACATAGCCTAATCTTTTCAGTTATATTCCTCCTCCTTATATAACTTTTCAGCCACGTCATTGGATACTGGTGATCATTCACCTACTACTTCATTATTACACTAAGGGGTTGATTTACTAAAGGGAAATCCACTCTGTAAGTGCAATCACTGTAGATCTGAGGGGAGGCTCTGAAATGAGGGGAAGCTCTGCTGATTTTATCATCCAATCATGTGCAAGCAAAAATTCTGTTTCTTATTTTCCTTGCATGTCCCCCTCAGATCTACAGCAACTGCACTTGAAAGCGCTCTTGGAGTGCAAAGTGTATTTGCCTTTCGTAAGAAGTAACCCCCCAATATTCAGTCGCCTGATATCCCAACTTGATGATGCCGAGGAACTCTCAAAGCCACACAAGGCCTCATTGTCTCTGCAATAAATCTTGTCCTGTAAGGGAAAAGTCCGGGTCCGGGTGTCTTTACCTCACATTTCTATTCTCATTTATTAGACTATCTGTCTCCAGTTATGGAAGAAGCGTCCAATTCCATCTCACAGACGTGTCCTTTCCACGGCACTCTCAAGACACGCATACAACTCTTATTCCAAAAGCCAACAAAGATCCAGCACTGTGCTGTGCCTATAGACCCATATATACACATATACATACATACATGCCCATACACGTCCATACATGTATTCTCACCAGCACGCTCTGCACAGCTGTCAAATGATGAAATAATTAAAACAGTGTATTAACCAGCATGCTCTGCACTTACTTTGCACAATGGTCTGGGAAACAAACACTAGGCTGAACCCTTAGGCCGCGTACACACGCGCGGACTGTTCGGCCAACTTTGTCCGTCAAACAGTTTCAGCAAACAGTCCGCTCAAACTTAGAATGGACGGACATGGCCACACACGACGAACGAACAGTTTGCTGAAACCGTGCGCGATGACGTGAACGGCACGTACGACGGGACGGAAAATACGACGTCCTATACATTGCATTACAACTTTCGGGGTGTAAATCCTTTCTGAGCATGCGCGGAACTTAGTTTGACGAACAAGCCTACACACGGGCGGACTGTCCGCTCAAACCAAGTTTCAGCGGACAGTTTTTCGGAAATTCCGAAAAACCTTGTTCGTCAAACTGTCCGCTGAAACTGTCCGCTGAAAGCCCACACACGAGCGGACTGTCCGCTGAAACACTGTTCAGCGGACAAAGTTGGCCGAACAGTCCGCCCGTGTGTACGCGGCCCTAGGGCTCCATGCACACTGAAGCTCAAAAAAGCTTTTTCTGGACGCCAGATTGCTGGCAGAAAACGCTGGTTGAAAAACTTGCTTTTAACAGCGTTTTGTACTAGCGTTTATGAGCGTTTATTAGCGTTTATGGGCGTTTTCAATAAAAATACACAGAGGACACTCCAAAAATCCCACAGTACATTCCAAACTCCCACAATGCATTGAAAAAATAGAATGCCAAACACTAATTAACGCGCGTTTATGAGCATTTATAAGCATTTATCAGCGTTTGTCGTTTTTTGGCGGTGAAAAACGGCACTTTGAACACGAATTTCTGGCGTTCAGAAAAAAACCCATAAACTCCACTGCTCATTAAAGCTGAAAAACGTCCATGTGTGCATGGACACATAGGCTAACATAGAGTGGAGTTTATGGGCTTTTAAAAAAAAACGCCCAAACTCCAATAAACTGCAGTTTATGAGCTCCAGTGTGCATGGAGCCTCATGCCGCGTACACATGATCAAACAAGCGGGTGGAAAAGTCCGGCAAACTCAAGTCCGCCAGACAATCCCCCAGTGTGTAGCCTCCGGCATACTTTTTGGACCCGAAAGTACGGCGGACTTAGAATGCCGTGTTGCACTCCAATCTTCCCGCCGGACTCGCATTTCGGCGGACAATCCGGCCGTGTGTATGCCAGTCCGCCGTACTTTTGAAATGAGCGGACTTTTCCCGTCCGGAGAAAAGTCCGCTCATTTTGAGCGGGTCTCCAGGTAGGCGGGGCCCGCAAAGGAGACGTCGCTGGCCCTGCCGCCTGGTATGGACTTAAAGGGGAACCCCAACACCGAAAAAAATCGGCGTGGGGGTCCCCCCAAGTCCACAACAGACCCTTGTCTGAGCACGCTACCCGGCCGGCCAGGAAAGGGGGCGAGCGAGCGCCCCCCCCTCCTGAGCCGTACCAGGCCGCGTGCCCTCAACATGGGGGGTGCCTTGGGGAAGGGGGGCCGCGCGCCCCCCCCACCCCAAAGCACCTTGTCCCCATGTTGATGAGGACATGGGCCTCTTCCTGACAACCCTGGCCGTTGGTTGTCGGGGTCTGCGGGCGGGGGGCTTATCGGGAGCCCCCTTTAATAAGGGGGCCCCCGGATACCGGCCCCCCACCCTATGTGAATGAGTATGGGGTAAAATGTACCCCTACCCATTCACCTGTAAAATAAAAGTACAAAAAAAACACAACACACGAGATAAAATACTTTATTGCACAGCTCCGGGGGTCTTCCGTCTTCGGGGGTCTTCTCGCCGGACTCCTCCGCTATCTTCTTGTAGCTCTTTTGCTAGCGGAGTCCAGCTTTCTTCCTCGCCGCCGGCCTCTTCTTCCGACTTCGGGGGTCTTGTCCCCCTCTTCGGTTCTTCTGCCGGGCCACCGCGCCTTCTTCTAGCTCTTTTACAGGTCCGGTCTTCTGTCGCCGCCGCCGCCTTCCGTTCTTCTGTTCATCTCTTCTTTTTCTTCTTCAGATGTTGCCTCGCCGAGTCCTCCGCTCACAATGACAGGGACCGGGCACGCGGCGACTTATATAGGGACAAGGGGCGGGGTCTTCGGTGGATGTCACATGGGTTCATGTCACATGGGTTGATGTCACATGGCAACAGTCCCAGCATCCTCCGGCACTGTGACATAGTAAGGGGGCGGGGTCACCATGTGACATGAATCCATGTGACATCCACCGAAGACCCCACCCCTTGTCCCTATATAAGTCGCCGCGTGCCCATTCCCTGTCATTGTGAGCGGAGGACTCAGCGAGGCAACATCTGAAGAAGAAGAGAAGAACGGAAGAACGGAAGGCGGTGGCGGCGACAGAAGACCGGGCCACCGCCTGTAAAAGAGCTAGAAGAAGGCGCGGTGGCCCGGCAGAAGAACCGAAGAGGGGGACAAGACCCCCGAAGTCGGAAGAAGAGGCCGGCGGCGAGGAAGAAAGCGGGACTCCTCCGCTAGCAAAAGAGCTACAAGAAGATAGCGGAGGAGTCCGGCGAGAAGACCCCCGAAGACGGAAGACCCCGGAGCTGTGCAATAAAGTATTTTACCTCGTGTGTTGTGTTTTTTTGTACTTTTATTTTACAGGTGAATGGATAGGGGTACATTATACCCCATACTCATTCACATAGGGTGGGGGCCGGTATCCGGGAGCCCCCTTATTAAAGGGGGCTCCCGTTTTCTGATAAGCCCCCCGCCCGCACACCCCGACAACCAACGGCCAGGGTTGTCGGGAAGAGGCCCTTGTCCTCATCAACATGGGGACAAGGTGCTTTGGGGTGGGGGGCCGCGTGGCCCCCCCTTCCCCAAGGCACCCCCCATGTTGAGGGCACGCGGGCTGGTACGGCTCAGGAGGAGGGGCGCTCGCTCGTCCCCCCCTTTCCTGGCTGGCCGGGTAGCGTGCTTGGACAAGGGTCTGTTGTGGACTTGGGGGGGACCCCCACGCTGATTTTTTCGGCGTTGGGGTTCCCCTTTAAGTCCATACCAGGCGGCGGGGCCAGCGACATCTCCTTCGTGGGCCCTGACTACCTGGAGACATGCTCGAAATGAGCGGACTTTCCTCCGAGTGTGTGGGCGAGTCCGTTCATTTCAAAATTACGGCGGATAGTACAGCGGACTTAGTACGCCGTATTAGTCTGCTGAAAAAGTGCCGTGTGTGGGAAAGTAGCCCGCTTGGAAAGTCCGACGGACAGTCTGGCGGGAAGTCCGCCAGACTAAGTATGTCGGACAGACGGCTACGTGTTTACGCGGCTTCAGACTGCAAAGGTAAGCATCTGGCCACATCTCTATTTTTCTTCTAGTACCTGGAGAGAGCCTCCAAACTTTAAACTATTAACTTTATCACACCGCTGTTACAGATTACTGGCTCTGGTGCAATTACACAGGGAAACTTTCTTGTCTGAATCGGATGTTCCACACGGTTTGAGACAACTACTGATTTATACAGTCTCCTGATTTCAGGCTTACAAACACTAGATGTTTGCAGGAGAGGCCATACTTTACGGTGTGGTGAGTGTTCCTAATTAATATATTTTATTTTATTCTATTATGATTGCCCTTGTGATTTACTAAATAATTGATGGCTCTCTTACTCTTAGGCCGCGTACACACGCGCGGACTGTTGGCCCAACTTTGTCCGTCCAACAGTTTGAGCGAACAGTCCGCTCAAACTTAGCATGGACGGACATGGCCACACACGACGAACGAACAGTTTGCTGAAACCGTGCGCGATGACTTGAACGGCACGTACGACGGGACGCAAAATACGACGTCCTATACACTGCATTATAACTTTCGGCTTGAAAATCCTTTCTGAGCATGCGCGGAACTTAGTTTGACGAACAAGCCTACACACGGGCGGACTGTTCGTTGAAACAAGGTTTCAGCGGACAGTTTTTCGGAATTTCCGAAAAACCTTGTCCGTCCAACTGTCCGCTGAAACTGTCCGCTGAAAGCCCACACACGAGCGGACTGTCCGCCCAAACACTGTTCAGCGGACAAGGTTGGGCGAACAGTCCGCCCGTGTGTACGCGGCCTTAGGGTACCGTGGCCAAAAAATATAACAAGATAAAATAAAATAAATCCTCTCTCCTGAACTAGAGGTATTGATGCCTGCTCTTTGTTGCTATCAACCATTTGAACATTGAAACTGCAGCAGTCTTCTATATATTGGGAATCAGCCTATTGGGGTCCCTTTATTTTGAACCTACTCTTTTTTGAGTGAGTTTTTTTTTCTTTTTGTTCCTTTTTTTATTATTTAAATTTTGGCAATTATGTTTTACATGTCCCCATGGTGACCTATAGACACTGTTGGCCTCCCCCTGGCTTTGACAATCTGATCCCTATCTCTGTTATTGAATCTGCAATATATCATGTGTTGAATCATGTTTAGTACCTATTTTGTTAGGGATGTGATGTTGTATAATATATTTGTATGATTAATTAATAATAATAATGTTGTTTCTTTGTTAGTTTACTAGTCACACAAATCTCTCGCTCCAGAAGAAGCGTGTTAAAACATGCGAAATATGTAGAGCTTTCTCCTTCTCAAGCAGTACACCTAATACCGCGAGTAGAATAATCATATTTCTGAAGATTATGTATTAAATGTTTACTATCTATTTCCAAAAGTGAAAATGTGAAATGGCGGTATAGTCTGTAAATTATGGAGGATATGAGTCCTGCTGTGATTAGATGTTCTTTTAGCAATCTCTGTTGTTCAGTACAATGGAAAAAAATATGTTCTTAATAAAATGTTGATTTTTATCCTTATTCTATGATTGTTTTATATATGGTGTCTAAAGTCCAGAAGCCCCACCTTTTTTGTCTTTTTTTGTAGAATATTAATTGGGTTGTGGCACTTATTATACCTCCTATGTATCCACAGCACCACTCTGTGTGATACATTCTTTAATTAGCATTCTTTGTAATTATTGGTATTGTTAACCTTTAAAATCTATATTTCTGATTTATTAATCAGAAGATATGATATGGGTTGAAAAGAGAATTCTTATTGACAAAGGAAAGAAAGGTTTAACATAACACCATTTATTAGAGTAAGTTACAGGTCTATCTAATACACAGAAAATATCTATAGTCTAAGTGAGGGAGTAAAATATTAGGTTAAAATACAACAAGAGTACAGATTACATTCATTACAATACAAAACAAGACATATGACAAGCAGGTATACCTTTTAAGTGCTGGGAGATGATCTGATAATTTACCTAATCTCTGGTCAGTCTCATCCGCCCTTATCCTGGGTTTGGGGTCCCCTTAAGAAGGGCCATTTCTCATTGACTTGCATAGGACCACCCTGATTGGTTAGCCCTCTCCTCCCCTGGGCGTATTTCTTGCAAGATTGGCCCATTTTCTCATAACTTAATTTCCCCTCAATAGCACCTCCTCTTTTGGGTTTAATTGGTTAGTGATAATTAGTCTGAAGCCCACTTAATTAAAGAGGAAGTTTGCTCTTGAATAGGACACTTAACTATGCATAGTCCTAGCCGGGGTAAATTGTCCATTCCTGAACAGATCAAAGAAATATTTTAAGCATATCAACCACCCTTTGAAATGGATAAATGGTTGATTAGCACGGAAGAATACACAAGCCTTTATCTAGCAAATGAATTCGGCTCCGTACCGACTACACACCCAAATGGTATCTGTTCCTGGGTTTTGACTATCACATTAGGTAAACAGCAGGACATCTCCCTCACACCCACACTTAGCATACCTGTAAGACAAAGGTATTTTTAATTGAATTATATACGCTGACCAGACGTCTGTTCCTGTAAATCAAACCATATGGGCAGGTTAAGCTAAAACTATTATAAACCTTTTTTATTTCTTATCCTAATATATACATCTATAATACAAATATTCCCAGTTGCTAATGGAGATTACTCATAAACTCCTCATAAGGCAACAGTATTCTCTAATAAAAAATATATTGTGTTACATATATAACAAAAAAAAGAAGAATGATTGGTGTCTCACCTTGTTAGATCTGTCCATACATCCTCAGATTGTTTGTTCTCTTCTGATAATGAAGAGATCTGAAAATAGTTCTAGTGAGCAAAGATGTTTTTCTGCCTTGGAGGTGGAGAGGTGGGGGAGGGGAATTTCAGTAACATAACACCCCTCCACCGGTATAGACTATTCAGACGTCGTTATTCTCCAACACAACCCAACACTGAGCGTGTCCACATTCCTCATCTTGTATAACGAGCTGAACATGTCTCATCAAGAGGCTTGTCATACATTATACAATTTTCTTATTTATTTCCTTTAGATTTACCTTCAACTATGTAGTGCAACGGTCAGCCTGATTCCATGCAAATTGAAAGTCTTTAGGTTTGACCTTATATTATATGGTTTTGGTAAATCTAAACGGAAATTGTATAATCTAAGGTCATACCTATAAGCCTAATCATAAAAAGATCTGCAGAGCTATTCAATTAGCAAACTGCATGTCTATCGGTCATGGATGGGTGACTGGGGGGTAGAGAGATGGGGAAGCTTGGTATCTCCAGGATACAGGGAGCAGAGGGACATTGCAGTACTAGGAGGACCCTCTTCACTCTGCAGATACTTCTTAGAAGAGTCCCTTCAATGGTAGCTCAGGGAATTGACAGCACTGGGACACCATAAGCAATGTTCCAGCACAGGCAAGTCTTAGTGCACCAGGGGTTGACAGCAGCAACAGTCACCCAGATCCTGCCCTCAGGTCTATACTCACAAGTCCTCGGGTACTTGGATGCCTCCTTCCATTGTCAGACAGAAATTTCCTTAGTGAACTCTCCAGACCGGATCCTAGGTGAAATCCCCCTTCTTTAGTTTCAGAGGTTCTTAGCAAGTAGCCCCCCAGCGTTAGCATAGCCGGGACCTTGATGAGCTCAAGTAAATCTCAGCTGGGCAGCAGCCCTCCAGGCTGGGAACTTCTCCTCCTGGACAAGAACAAGAATTTCTGTAGGCCTCAGGCTTTTTATGTGCTGTGCAGCCACCTACTGGGCACACCTCCCCAGGGATTGGCTGAGACCTCATAAATATCCTGAATACTCATTTGGCCTAATCCACTCCTATGTTCTGAGTTTTCCAGAAGCTAGGGTGGAGCAATCAATCCTGCAGCCTGTGAGACCTTGATCAGTCCAAAGCAATCAATCACCGCTCCACTGATTACAGAACAGCCCAAAAAAACTAAATATACCTGAGAGCCCAGCACCTAACTAGTAGGGTTCTACATATAGATGAAGGGAATCTGTGGCCATGTAAACAAAGGAGCTGAACATAGTTATTTTCTTTCAGCGGGCCAGTGCTTTTGTTAGGACAAAGTTATAACACTCTGACTTTCCTTATAGAAATGTAGTGTCGGCTCCTGAAGAGTACACACTATATGTTTTGAAAGTTAATGTTACCCCTGAACTGCAGTTTGGTTTGGGTATAATTAGTTCAAATTTGGACCTCAGAATCAGTTTGACTGGACTATAGGGTGTTCGGGCTGGCCATAGGGGGCACCGTCTCTTCTGGTAGGCATGGAACTGTGGTCTGGTTGGGTGCTTTAAGGTTACTTTCTCTTGGAGCCCACCCAGTGGGAGTGTCACTCTTGCTGTGCTTTCTGGGAGAGGGTACTTAAGATGTGGATGTCACGTGGTTTAGGGTTCTGGTCCAGAAGTATGTTCTGACTCCATGGTCCTGGTCCCCCTGACCAGCCCCCTGGAAGGCTACTTCCTGTGGGACAGATCCACCCGACTGTGTCTCAGGGCTGGCTAGCCCGAGGCAAGGAAAATAATAATAAATCTCCGGTCCTGGAGAGGCCCAGCAACTTCATAGCTATCCAGGGGAGGACTCTTCATAAGAAGGCCACGTAAAAGTTGGCTTCTTAGCAAGAGCCTGGTGAGGCTGAGGGACCTAAAGTGAATCCAGTCTCGTGGGTATCGCCAAACTGGCTGAAAGATACTGGTACCACACAAATGTTCTACAAATTCTAGTTTCCTATATGTTCCATAACAATGTCTGTGGCAGAGACTTGTTCCTCAGTTAAGCACCTTGTTGGCTGCTTGGCCTTGTGAGAGACAAACTATCCAACTTGAGTGAACATCCAGTTCTGAATGGCTATTCTCTGGATTTAGTCAAAGTAAGCAAGTCCTTCATTATTGACTTTGACAATAAGAGTACCTGAACTTTCCTCCTAACCCTCTGATCCTATTTTAAGAGACTGTTCGTTAACTACGTCTTTGCAAATAAAAATCCCTTTATGCGGATCTGTCAATCTCTAAAGTTACTGGGCCATCTACCACGGGAACCCCTAGATGCATATCGAGGTGAAGAAGGTAACGGTAAGCCCAATCAAACCAGCAGCTCCTTCGGGGGTTAGTGCTACAGAAAGAATAAAATAGATGTACCAGTGTCAGAGTAAGGAAAGGGATGGTCGGCACTCAGGATGACATCCATAAAATGGAATTCCTTTATTGAAAAGACGTGTACAACGCTGTAAGAACAGCCTCAGGCCGTCCAAAAAGCATAGGCTGTTTTTACAGCGTTGTACACGTCTTTTCAATAAAGGAACACCATTTTATGGATGTCATCCTGAGTGCCGTCCATCCCTTTCCTTAATCCAGTGTTTCTCAAATCCAGTCCTCAGGCACCCCCAACAGGTCATGTTTTCAGGTTTTCCATTATTTTTCACAGGTGATTTGATCAGTTTCACTGCCTTAGCAATTACCACAGCCGTTTCATCTGAGGGAAATCCTGAAAAATTGACCTGTTGGGGGGCCTGAGGACTGGATTTGAGAAACATTGCCTTAATCTGATAAGGTGTCGGCAGCCTGGAGGTCTGAGCACCAGGTGGAGCCGTTATGTGGGAAGGTTGTAGCACCTACATACCTGTTTTCCCTAAATGTACCAGTATATCTTCAAATAGGCTCTTCATATTGACATACAGGAAAGCAAATCATTGCAAGAAAACTTTGTAACATTTCAAACTTCTTACCAATCTTATATAAAACTTGGTTGTTCAGCTTGAAGAAGTAAGGAGCTAATGAATGAAATGTAAGTGTGGGGGGGCATGTCCGAATGTGTGAGAAGACGGACGTGTAGCTGAGGAGCTCCGCATAATCCTTCACTATCTAATGCCATCCTGTGCTGGAACCATCCTGGTGAGCCTCCAAACCCAGCCTACCTGTATCCCCTGCAGCAGCCCCAGCCTAATTTGCAGAGTCCAGCCGGCCGATTGCACTAGAATTAGGCCACAGCCGGTGTCATGTCAAATAGTGTCCCCCATCAGATAGCATCCGCTGTGGACTGCGCATGCGCAGTACACAGGACAAGCAGATTCTGAAAATATCCAAAGATAAACGGTGCCTGCGCCGTGAGTCCAGGTTCAAGCCCCACCATCCAGTGGACATAGTTATAATAAAAAGAGCCGAGCGAAGCGAGGCCATGCCCGAAGCATGGCGAGTGAACAAAGCCCACAAGGGGCCCTCTAATATGTGCAACCCTATGTCCACTTGGATGGTGGGGCTTGCACCTGGACTCACGGCGCAGGCGCAGTTCATCTTCGGAGATTTTCCAAATCTCCTTGTGCTCCGTACTGTGCAAGTGCTGCACCTGCGCAGGTCAGAGCGGACACTTTTCGATAGATGGACTGTATCTGTCAGAACACCGGCTCCATGCACCCAGGACAAGCCGCCATTTTGAGGCCTGTGAAGCCTCTGGCCCTCCCTGTGATTGGCGGAACGAGAGGTGCCACACCCCTATCCACCGATAGAGACTCCCCCGAGGGGGTATAGAGACTGGGGAACCGCAGGGACAGATTTCAGGCTCCAGGCCCCCTTTAACTGTGGCTGTGAGGGGAACCCGGGGAGATAGCCCATGACTGGGAAATTAGTGGAGCCTAAGTCCCGTCCACAGGGGCAAGGCGCAAACATCATGGCTCTTTCCTGAGTGGCTCTGTCACGAGTGATGCGCAGTTTCACCGACGCAGTTTAACGAAAGCAGGGTAACTAAAGCTGGATGAAGATACAAGAACTCTGCTCCACTCTACAAGACGACAAGCAAACCAGCATTTCTCATTTATTTTGTATCAAGTCAGATTCCCACTCTATCTAGTACGATGCTCCTCATTCTCTTTCTTCTCACATCAGTGTCTTCTATCCTCAAATTCTCCTTACTCTATCCCTCCTCTCTACCCTGCAGCATGCACATATCACCCTCACTCCTACCCTCTCCCTACTACTGCACCCATCATCTCCTGCATTTGCTGCATCCATATGCTGGCATAAACTCCAAGGCCACTAGACACATGCATTCATGCAAATCTCACTCCCATCTTGTGTTCCTCACCCTCCTCCTTCTCCTAGTCTCAGGTGACATTTCTCCTAATCCTGGGCCGTCATTCTCAAACTGCAAGCCACATCTCCAATACCCCTCCCCCTCTGGCAACCACCGCAATCCACTTAATTTAGTTTTTATCCCCCTGCTTCCTCGAAGCAGCCCACCTATCTCATGCGCCCTTTGGAATGCCCACTCCATCTGTAACAAGCTAACATCTGTACATGACCTCTTCATCTCTCATGGCTTTAACATACTCGCCATAACTGAAACCTGGCTTCAAAATTTGGACTCAGCTTCTCCTGCTGCCCTCTCCTATGGTGGTCTCCATTGGACTCATTCCCCCAGACCCAATGGACAGAAAGGACGGGGAGTTGGATTCCTTCTATCCCCACAATACACCTTCCAAGTCCTTCCCATCCCTCCCTCTCTTTCCCTCTCTTCTTTCGAGATGCACTGTATTCTTCTGTTTTCTCCTATTTCTCTGAGAACTGCAGCAATTTATCGGCCTCCTGGACCGGTGTCGCGTTTTCTTGATGACTTTGCTGCCTGGCTACCCTACTTTCTCTCCTATGAAATACCCACCATCATTCTTGGTGACTTTAACATTCCTGTCAACGTTAACAACCCAACTACAGCTAAACTTCTCGACTTAACCTCATCTTTTGACCTAACCCAATGGACACATACTTCCACTCACTCCAATGGTAATACCCATGACCTTGTATTCTCCCATTTCTGCAACCCTGGCAACCTCACCAACACCCCCTTTGCTCTCTCTGATCACAACCTCATTCGTTTCACTGTCTCCTTGCCTCCAACCACCCATCTCTCCAAGCAGCAAACAATCACTTGTAGGAACCTTCGCCACCTTAAGCCTTCCCTTCTCTATTCTGCTACTGACCACCTATATGAAATAATCTCTCCCCTGTCCTGTCCTGACCTTGCCATCTCTGTCTACAACAGTTCATTCTCTTCATCACTAGATGCACTCGCTCCTCTAACCACACACAGAATCAGGCCCCGACCATTACAACCCTGGCAAACTGACAACACTAGAAATCTCAAGAGACGTTGCCGTGCTCTTGAACGGCTGTGGCGTAAAACCAAATGCCTCCAAGACTTCACCATATATAAATCTGCCCTTCTAAAATACAATTCCTGCCTCCATGCTGCCAAACAAGCCTACTTTGTATCTCTTATTAATACTTTGTCATCCAGTCCCCGTCGGCTCTTCTCAACTTTTAACTCTCTGCTTCGTCCCCCACCCCCTCTACCCACCAACTCACTCACTGCCCAAGAGATTGCCAATCACTTAAAAGGCAAGATTTATGCAATTCGTGAGGAGACCCCCACTGTGAGTACATCTTCTCCACCCAACATACCTGGCCTAATAGCACATTCAACATTCTCCTCTTTTGAATTGGCTACTACTGAAGAGGTTGCAAAACTTCTCAGAGGCTCACCTAACCAATTGTCCCTTGGACCCTGTTCCCTCACAACTATTAAGGCAGGGGTTGACAAATTTGCTTGGAATCTAGGAGCCAGCTTAAAAAGTTAGGAGCCAGGTCCGTGACGGCGATCCGGACCTGTCCCTGGCCTGACATGGAGACGAGTGAGGGGAAGATAGCAGCGCCGTCGCCGCCCCCCCCCCCCCCCCCCCCGTCTCCAAGTCATTGCCCATAGCTCTTAGAGGGACATTTTATTTATTTTTTTCAAATGACAATTTTTTTTTCAATTGCATTTTAGTGTAAATATGAGATGTGAGGTCTCTCTGACCCCAGATCTCATATTTAAGAGGACCTGTCATGCTTTTTCTATTACAAGGGATTTTTACATTCCTTGTAATAAGAATAAAAGTGACACAACATTTTTTTTAAAAGAACAGTGGAAAAAAAAAAAAAAAGTTAAAAATAATTTTTAAACGCGCCCTGTCCTGCTCGCATATAAAATCGGTGTTCGAACCACACATAGGAGGTAGCGCCGTGATCGGTAGAGCGAGAGCAATAATTCTAGCCCCAGACCTCCTCTGTAACTCAAAACGTGCAACCTGTAGAATTTTTTTAAACGTCGCCTATGGAGATTTTAAAGGGTAAAAGTTTGTCGCCATTCCATGAGCGGGTGCAATTTTGAAGCGTGACATGTTGGGTATCAATTTACTCGGCGTAACATTAACTTTCACAATATAAAAAATAATTGGGCTAACTTTACTGTTGTCTTATTTTTTTATTAACTAAATTATTTTTCCCAACAAAAGTGCGCTTGTAAGGCCGCTGCACAAATACGGTGTGACAGACAGTATTGCAACAACCACCATTTTATTCTCTAGGGTGTTAGAATAAAAAATATATATAATGTTTAGGGGGTTCTAAATAAAGGGAAGATGAGGCAGGTAATATAAAACAGGCAGAGGAAACTTTGCAGAGGAAATTAGCATTGCTGGTTTGTCATACCAACAGCGACCACAAGAGGGCGCCAGATTCCATAAGGAATCATAGGACCGCAGAAGGCCTCAAAGCCGCGGCCTAAATTTTCGGCCGCCGGCGGAACGGCCCGACGCGATCACGCTGGGGGGGTCCACAGAGACAGGATACCCCCAGCTGTGCTGCCCCAGGCGCGAGGTCGCTATTTCTAGTAGCCAATGCGACCTGGCGCCTGGGTTTTGTCGAGCCCTGTATTAAGGTCACCCTCTAATTCTATCCTATGCTCCCTCACTCACATCTTCAATCTCTCCCTCTCAAGTGGCACCTTCCCCTCCCCTCTAAAACATGCGCAGGTCACCCCCATACTTACAAAAACCCTCACTGGACCCCACCAACCTGAACAACTTAAGACCTATCTCATTGCTCCCATTCACTTCTAAAACTTCTAGAACGCCTAGTCTACAACTGCCTTAGCTCCTACCTCAGTGAAAATAACCTTCTTGACCCCTTACAGTCTGGCTTTCACTCGCAGCACTCCACGGAAACTGCCTTACTAAAACTCACTAACGATCTACTAACTGCTAAAACCAACAGCCAGTACTCCATACTCCTACTACTTGACCTCTCTGCTGCCTTTGATACTGTTGACCACCCGCTCCTCCTCAATAAACTACATTCCCTTGGCCTCCGAGATTCTGCTCTTTCCCTGTTCTCTGCCTATCTATCACAGCGCTCCTTCAGTGTCACCTACAACTCTGTATCCTTCTCTCCATTGCCTCTTTCTGTGGGGGTCCCCCAAGGCTCTGTTCTTGGACCCCTTCTCTTCTCTATTTACACCTCCTTTTATGAAACTATCAAGCTCCTCATTCACTCTCTTGTTATCTCTCGCCTTGACTATTGCAACTCCCTTCTCATTGGCCTGCCTCTCCATAGGCAATCTCCTCTTCAGTCTATCATGAATGCTACTGCCAGACTTATCCACCTTACCAACCGCTCAGTGTCTGCCAACCCTCTCCTCCAATCCCTACACTGGCTCCCAATCCCCCAGCGAATTAAATTCAAAATACTAACCACAACACACAAAGCCATTCACAACTCTGCCCGAGCTCCATCACCAATCTTGTCTCCAAATATCACCCAAATCATCCCCTCCGTTCTTCTCAAGACCTCCTACTCTCAAGCTCTCTCGTCTCCTCCTCCCACACTCGTCTCCAGGATTGCTCCAGAGCTTCTCCAATCCTCTGGAACTCGCTATCTCCACTGGTCCGGCTATCCCCTACTCTTGCTACCTTCAGGCGATCCCTGAAAACTCATCTATTTAGGGAAGCCTATCATGTCTCCAACTAATCTCCTACCACTTCCATCAGCTCATTTCCGACAGCTATAACCTTTTGTACCATCTGCCCAATCCTATTAGACTGTAAGCTCTTCTGAGCAAGGCCCTCTTAATCCTCTTGTATTTTATTATATTGTAACTGTATTGTCTCCTTTTTTATATTGTAAAGCACTGCGTAAATTGCTGGTGCTACATAAATCCTGCATAATAATAATAATAATAATAATAATGTTTACAGCTGATATCTATCAAGTTACACACTGAGACAATTAGGACCATTCACCTTCACCCATGCCATGTCTGCCACCTGGCATCCCCCTTGGGGGTACCTGTGTTCGTCTCCAACCCCTCAGCTCCTGTGCCATACTCTGGCTGCTGCCGTCCATTTGGGGGTTCAGCGATGGAAACCCTGGTTTCGCTCATTGGTAAGTATTGGGCCGTTTTTCTCTGGCCCATTCTGCCATTGTTCTGACATTTACCACTGTGACACCGCTATTTGTCTATTTAGATACACTTCATCCGCATACACCCCTAATGAGCGAGCAATGATCTTGCGAAACGCGCGTTAGGTTATCTGATGCATGCATTGGTATATACTGCATTGTATAATGTTTGTATCAAATTGATTTATTCTTTTTACTATGTGCAAATCCATTGGCTGAGCCAGTATGTTATAATATTCATGTATGTACAATTATTTTAATAAACATTTATACTACTATTACTCTTGTCACTCAGTTGCTAACTGTGACCACTTCATTTAAAGTCCCAGGGCGACTCTCCTTTTTGTGTAAATGTTTTTAACTTGTGTTTTAAGTTTGATGTCTGTTATTATTAAAAGTCACTTTTATGTGGTAAAGCGCTGAACAATATGATGCTTCAAATGAGATACTAAAGTCACTATGGCAACCGGCACGCTGTTTGCGACCTATATAAACAGCACGAGTGATTACATGGCTACCCTTGATAAAGTTACATGACATGTGACGGAACGCGTCGGATGGAGCCAGTGACATCATTCGGTGTAGTGTCTCTGTGAACACAGCAGGCGGAGAAGACTGTGTGGGGAACGCCTTCAACCAGCTGATTGTTTTAATGCGCTCTTGTCGGTCCAGGTTATGGGAGTGAAGCAGCTTGTGTGTGATATGCAGGAGCATTAACCATTGTGCAATGAAAGTTTTCTCTGTTTAGTGTCTATGCCAATGAGAAATATGATCGTGAGCAACAGTGTATGAAACGGTGCTTTGAAGATAAAAGGGGCACCCTTTCTGTCGTGGTGTGATCGCAATAGAACTGTGTTTGAAGCCATACATGGAAATGGACGGAGTTTGTGTTCATTATTACATATGTCAGTCTGTGGTATTATGATTGTATGAATTGATTACACACAATACTCCAGGCACTTGCAATTTATTTATTAGTTAAAGCAATTTGTGTAGGAGTTTTTTGTGGATATAATTAAGCAATTTGCACAGCTAATTTTTTGCACATATATTTTCTTGGGATTACTAAGGATTTATCTGTATATCTATCTTGTGCTGCACTATAGGTGTAATAATCAGGAATCAGTATTTTTGCAGATTTAGTTTGCACTTTATTATATAGGTACTAATGAGGACTTTATAAGTATATTGTTCTACATTGGTAATTTATTTGAGTTTATATAAGCAATCCCTTTACATGTGATTTTCTTGGCACAATATTCATTATTGTTTTTTGCATAATTTGCACATTCTAAAGCACTTTAGATGTATGTTTGCACTTTTATAGCAAGTTTAGCACACTATATTTGACAGTATATTTGATACTATTATTTTGTGTATTTTGCACAGTAGCTAACATCACCTGGTGTATGCTTGTGAGGAAAGTATATTATATTCTAGCAATTGTAGATGCATAAGGAGCACCTATACCTTGAGCAGTGAATTCATAGAACATTGATTTGAGCGCACCATCATTTATAACACATAGAGAGACTGTTGCATGAAAAAGAGAAATAATTTAAGACTATATACCAGCATTTAATGAATTCATAAGGTGGAGAATTCAATCTCACAACCATTGTAATTTGGGAATCATTTCTGGGCATCGTCATTGATTTGGAGGCCATGGAATGTTGACTTCCGGAGGAAAAGTTGAAGACGTTGAAAGGGGACATTAGGGCAACTGTGGGGCTGTAGAAGATACAGCTGTGGCAGCTGCAACCTTTGCTGGGGAAATTGAATTTCGCCTGTCACATTATTCCCATGGGCCTGGTGATTTGCCAACGGCTGTCGGCAGCAATGGTGGGGGTCAAAGCTCCTAGACATTTCATCCGTATCACTAGGGAGCATAGGGAGGACCTGAGGGTTTGGGAAACTTTTTTCAACTGTAGGTCACTGTGGATGGCGGGACTGGTGAGCAATCAAGATCTGGAGCTCTTTAGGGATGCCGCTGGGTCCACAGTGTATGGGGCCTTCTATCGGGGTCAATGGAGCACCGAGCCTTGGCCCAGTGCTTGGAAGGAGGCCGGGTTTTGCAAAAAATTGGTTTTACTCAAGCTTTTTCCGGTGGTATTGGCCATGCAGGTTTGGGCAGTCATTCAGGGATTCCAAGGTCAGGCTAAACTGTGACAACATGGGAGTGGTTCGGGTCATTAACCGCATATCAGCATCATCACAACCTGTTGTACAGCTATTGTGGCACTTGGTGCTGCGTTGACTACAGCTGAACATCATGTTGTATGTGGTGCACCTCCCGGGTGTGTATAACACATTGGCTGATGCCTTATCTTGTTTCCAGTGGGACACATTTCGGGAGTTGGCTCTGGCAGCAGTGTGATAGGGGGTCCAGTGTCCCCAATGGATGTGGTCGATCACATTGGAACCATTGCACGATGGATCAGAGGCTTGGCGAGTGTGTCCACTTGGGGGACGTACGAGAGAGTCTGGTAGGAATGGTGGGAGCTGTGTAGGCAGGCTGGTGTGGAGTCCGAATCTACAGAGGTAAGGTGGTTAGTCACTTATTTTGTTTCTAGGAACCTGGAACGAGGGATATTGCGGTCGTCGATGAGTCGCAAGCTCACTGGATTGGCGTTTCTGTTTAAACCGATGGGGTCACGGATTTTACGAAGGGTTTATGCGTCTGCCAGGCCATGAAAGGCTATCAGCGGGTGGAGAATAGTAGGGACACCAGGAGGCCAGTTACCTTTGGCAACCTGTTAGCACTGTTGCAGCGGTTGGAGGCAATCTGCTCTTCACCTTATAAGGCATCCTTTTTCCGGGCAGTGTTTTTGCTGGTCTTTTTTGGCGCTTTTAGGATCAGCGAGCTAGTTAGCCCATCAAAAAAGGGTGCCAGGCAGTTTGGGGGTGCAGGACCTTATATTTCATGGAGATTGCATGGAAATCTTGCTCCGGCGATCCAAGACAGATCAAGGGGGTAAAGGGGTGAAGGTGAGCTTGTTCGCATTAGCCATGTCCCCGGTGTGCCCAGTTGGGGGTTTGAGGGAGTTTTTGGGGTGTTAGACCAGAGGGGAGCTCTGTGTTGTTCATTCATGAAGACAGGATGTTCCTGTCCAGGTTTCAATTTGTGTCAATTTTAAGGAAGGGTTTGCGGGCTTCGGGCTTGGATTATGGGCAGTACGCCTCACTCCTTCCGTATCGTATCGGGGCGGCCACAGAGGCCGCTCAGTGTGGGTTGGATGAGGCAGCTGTAAAAAGGATAGGTCATTGGGATTGCTGCAGGTTTCATACTTACGTGCGTCCTCATTTGGCGCTGGATTGAGGGGTAGCCTGCTGGTGCAGGACTGGGGAGAATCGGGTTACAGCTAGGCTCCGGGGGAACGGGTAAGTGAATGATGTGTGGATGTGTTATAGTATGTTACCACCTGGTTTTCTTTATTTCTTTCAGATGGAATCCAGATGGGGCTCATCTGGATTTTGGGCCACTCTTGTCTTTTGGGGGGCTAGGAGGGCGGACATGAGACCCAATGGTAGACAGTTAGGACTTACCCGGCGGGAGGCTCGGGTTAGGTGGCTGGGCAGGCACAGAATGGAGTGGGAGAGGATTTTGCCCGAGGTGCAGCACTTTGCGTGCCTGGGCAGGCCACCCGATGTGTTGGTTCTTCATGTCAGCGGCAACAACTTAGGGGGACGTCCCACTGGGGAACTAGTCCAAAACGTGAAGATTGATTTCCTTCAATTGCGAACTTACTTCCCAGATATGGTGATTGCCTGGGCCAACATTGTGGCCAGAACGTCATGGCGCTTTGCTCGGTCAGTAGCCAGGCTGAACAAAACTCGTATCAAGGTCAACAAGTGGGTGGGTCAGTTTGTGCTAAGGAACGTTGGTCCGGTGGTGCATCACCATGAGTTGGAGCGTGACGTGGGGTTGTACCTTAGAGGTGACGGGGTGCATCTTTGTCACAGTCCCTACCGTGTCTTTTAGACGGCCAGGTGTGGTCGTGCCCCAAGTGGCTCTAGGTGGTATGGAACTTATGACTGTTTATTCTTGCTCCTGTTTCTCTGCCTCTGAGCCACACCTCAGTTCTATTCTGCCTACTTTCCAGCCATGCCTAGTTTTGCATTAAGTACTGTGGACAATTCTGTTTGTACCTGTCACTCTTGGATCAGCTGTGGCAGGTTACCTAATCAGCTGGGTATAAAACACTGCCTCACTCTGAGGGCTTGGTCAGTTTATTGTCTCTTGTCACCAAAGGTACTTGGTTCCCTGTGTTCCTGTCTTCAAGTTATGGTGTTCCAAGACTGAGGCTTCTGACCCTGGCTTGTATTTCATTTATGCTGACTTCTGGAATCCCGGACAATGACTTTCTTCAACGATCCCTTGGCTTTTCCTGTCAAGCCCCCATGCACAGATTCACAGCCCCAGGTAGATTATCTCTTTGTTACCGTGGGCTGTGTGTATTTGCAAGGGTGAGCGTACATCTCTGCACCATGGACTCCAACCAAGGTAAGCCCTCACAATCTGTAAGAGGTGGACACTGACCTTTGGGCCATGGGCTTTGAGGACGGTATCCGGAAAGCGCTGCAATTGTGGAGGGGCTCCCAAGGGTGAGGGGGTCTCCCTTGTTAGCTGTGGTGGTCTTTGTGGGTGGTAACTGACCCATGGAGATGGAAATATGGGGGGACTCCGAGGTGGTATGGGCTCCCCCTTTTTGATGTACAGTTAACGCGGGTTAACTGAAATTGTATGGTGACATTGCGGGTAAGAGTTGTCTTCAGGCTGGTTATCACGGCCTAGTATGGTAAAAGGCCCGCAGTGTGGGATGTGGATATTCACTGGGGAAGCCCCTTCAAAGACCACCGGGGGGAGATACTGAAGTTTGGGTTTGTTGTTGGTTATAAAATGTTAAGTTATATATTTGTGAATAAATGGCTGCTGTGGCCAGTTTATACTCCAATTAACCACTTCAGCCCTGGACCATTTTGCTGGTCAAAGACCAGAGCACTTTTTGCAATTCGGCACTGCGTCGCTTTAACTGACAATTGCGCTGTCATGCAAAGTGGCTCCCAAACAAAATTGGCATCCTTTTTTTTCCCCTCACAAATAGAGCTTTCTTTTGGTGGTATTTGATCACCTCTGTGGTTTTTATGTTTTGCGCTATAAACAAAAATAGAGCGACAATTTTGAAAAAAACGCATTTTTTTTTACTTTTTGTTATAATAAATATCCCCCAAAAATATAAAAAAAAAAATGTTTCCCCCTCAGTTTAGGCCGATACGTATTCTTCTACATATTTTTGGTAAAAAAAAATGCAATAAGCGATTATTGATTGGTTTGCGCAAAAGTTATAGCGTTTACAAAATAGGGGATCGTTTTATGGCATTTTTATTATTTTTTTTATTTTTTTATTTTTTTTTTACCAGTAATGGCGGCAATCAGCAATTTATTTTTATTTTATTTTATTTTTATTGTGACTGCGACATGGTGGACACATCGGACATTTGTGACACATTTTTGGGACCATTGTCATTTATACAGCAATCAGTGCTATATAAATGCAGTGATTCCTGTGTAAATGACACTGGCAGTGAAGGGGTTAACCAGTGGGTGGCAGTGTAGGGGTTAAGTGTTCCTAGGGGTGTGTTACTAACTGGGGGGAGCTGGGCTTTCATTAAGTAAACACTGATCTCTGCTCCAATCACATGGAGCAGAGATCAGAGTCACTAGTTGCTAGGCAGAACGGGGAGATGCTGTTTACAACGGCATTTCTCAGTTAAGCCGCCCCGTGAGACGATCACGGGTATGCCCGCGGTGATTGAGTCCGCAGGACCGGCAACCGGACTCATGGGGCCCTGCCATGGGCAGCATTAAAGATTGGATGTACCTGTATGCCAATATGCCTACCCATGCTGTTCTGCCGACGTACATCGGCGTGCACCGGGCGGGAACCGGTTAAAGTGTGGCCTCCTCATTTTAAGTTATAAAGGGGGTTCTGGGAGTAGATTGGTCAGCAGTCTGGGTAAAGAGTGAGACATCTTATTTACACTGCTCATGCAATAGGCTGTGCACAAATATGATGTAAATATTCATCTATAGAGAAAGATAGAACATATTATATACATATATTACACTCTGAGGATTTTTTACAAGCTAGCACCAAAAGTACATCTACATAGTTAATTAGCTAGGCGAATGGAATTTCACCAGACTTCAGTGTTGAGGGAAATCAAAAGTTTTGACCAAAGTAAAATTTAAGCATAGCTATATTTGTTATGTTTCTTTGATGTTAATACTACATATCTGATTTATGTGTTTTCTTGTAGATCATTCTAGCAGACTGCTAATGTATCAGGAGCGAGTCATCGACCATGTACGGTCACATCTGGCGCTCCCAGGACACCGGAACATGGCTCCGCAATGTGTGCTTTTTTTAACGTGTCCGCTGCTGACAATAGTGTTGCCATTGGCAATCTCTGCAGTCAACTCATTAGTCGTGGTAAGCCCAACACTCACCTTTGGAAGGACCACATTAAGAAGGCACATGAGCTGCCATCACCGAGCCCAGTGGGAGCAACGGAACACACAAAGCCACACTCCAGGCTCTCACCGTCCAGCCTCGTCTTCTACTTCTCTCTCCTCACAATTGTCCTCCACTCCACCTTCCATCACGCCAAGCTCATGTTTTTCTGCAAAAAAGGCAAGCTTCCATGCTTCCATGGGCCAAATGTTTGAGCGTAAAAAAATGATGATGCCGGACTTGCCCAACGGTTGACGGTTGGCTTGTCAGAACTGATAGCCGCCAACTACTGCCATATAAACTGGTGGACTCAGAGGCCTTTCAAAAATTTGTGGCCATTGGAACACCACAATGGAAGGTCCCAGGAAGGAAGTATTTCTCAGAGAAGGGCATCCCAGAGCTATATGGCCATGTTCAGCGGCAAGTGAATGTATCTCTGGCACACAGTGTCGGTGCCAAGATACATCTGACCAGACACGTGGTCTAGCAAACACGGGCAGGGAAGGTCACTTTTACTGCCCACTGGGTGAACCTTCTGACGGCCGTCAAGCATGTAACCCGTGGCACCCGTGTAGATTTGGTTTTACCGCCACAGAATTCATGCAGGCCTGGCTCTTCTCCTCCTCCTCCTCCTACTCCATCCTCCTCCCTCTCCTCCTCGGCTGACTCCTCCTTTTCCGCTGCTAGCGTCTCTTTCGCTGCACCGCCCAAGCTCCCCAGAACCTATTCGACATGCCAGGTGAGACGTTGCCATGCCGCGCTGCGTCTGTTGTGCCTGGAAGCCAAGAGCCACACTGGCCCGGCACTCCTTTCAGCTTTGCGTTCACAGGCAGATCAGTGGCTAACACTGCTCAATTTGACAGTTGGTAAAGTGGTGTGTGACAATGGTGCCAATCTGCTTAGCGCATTGAAAAAGGGCAAAATAACGCACGTGCCATGCATGGCACACGTCTTAAACTTGGTCGTGCAGCGATTCCTTGTCAAATACCCTGGGGTCCAGGACATCTTGCGGCAGGCAAGGAAAATCTCGGCCCATTTCAGAAGATCTTACACGGCCATGGCTCGCCTTGCTGACATTCAGCGGCGACACAATCTGCCGGTCAGACGTCTTATTTGTGATTGCCTGACGCGATGGAACTCCACCTTCTATATGCTTGATAGGCTGCTTCAGCAGAAATGTGCAGTTAACGTCTACCTGTATGAACTCTGCAGCAGAACAGGTTCTGGAGAGCTGGGTTTTTTTTCACCGCGCCACTGGCTGCTCATGCGTGACGCATGCAGACTTCTGCAGGCATTTGAGGAGATTACCAAACTGGTCAGTCGCAGCCACGGCACCATCAGTGACATGGTACCTTATGCCTTCTTTATGGAGCGTGCATTGCGTTGTGCCAATGATCAAGCCGTGGAGGAGCAGGAGCAGGAAAATGAGGAAGTTGCAATGCTATATGAATTCCCAAGGGGGGCTACTCTATATAAGACAAGTCAACAGGAGTCTGAAAAGGAGTCAGAGGAGGATGGTGCTGGGGCAGATGGGGAGGAGCAAGAAGAGCATGCTTTAAACCTTTCTGGGATCCCTGTTGTTGTGCGTGGATGGGGAGAGGAGAATGAAGAGGACGACATTATCCTGGATGATGAGCAGGAGCCAGGCCACCACACCGCTTCCAGTTTAGTGCAAATGGGGGCCTTCATGCTCCAGTGTTTTAACAGGGACCCCGTATAAAAAGCATAAGGGTCAAGGACCAGTACTGGGTGGCAACGTACTTAGACCCCGGTACAAACACAAAATGGTGGAAATGTTACTGCCATCACAGAGGGCTGTCAGAATGGAGCACTTCCAGGCCTTGCTTCGAGAAATGCTGCATTCTGCTTTTGCGTGCGCTGGCAGAGGAGCAATTCCCACTCCCAGAGAAGGAGTTGCGGGTACCAAGTCAACAGCGCCTGCAAGAAGAGGCCGGTTTGAAGATGTGTTGGTGACTTTGGATATGAGGTCATTCTTTCAGCCGACCCATCGACAGGTGTCATCCGGATCCAGCATCAGGGAACACCTAGACCGTCAGGTGTCCGACTACATTGGGTTAACGGCCGATGTGGACGCTCTGAGGAGTGTTAAACCCCTGGACTACTGGGTGGGCAGGCTTGACCTCTGGCCAGAGCTTGCCCAATTTGCAATCGAACTGTTGGCTTGCCCCTCGTCCAGTGTCCTATCCGAAAGGATGTTAAGCGCAGCAGGGGGGATCGTGACCGATAAGCGTACTCGCCTAGCTCACGACAGTATTAACTACCTCACATTTCTAAAAATGAATGAGGCACAGATCTCGGAGGAATTCAACACATGTGACCAGTAGACCATGTATATGTCTATAAACAATTTTTTTAATCGAGCACACAGACCTTCTCTTTATTTGGCTCACTTCCTTGTACAAAAAAAGCACACCGTACTATATGCCGTACCCTCCTGTTTGAAGAGGTTGAGCAGTGTCATATTTTTGGGGCCCAGCAGCAAGTTGCTGGTATCAGTGCTGCTGTTAGTGCTCTCTATCTCGGTGCAGATGTCAGTGCTGTATATCACGCTGCTGATGTCAGTGCTCATGGGCGCTGTCAATAAATTTATTTTGTTCTGTTCCATTACGATTCGTATTAAAATTAATTCGTACTTCGTATTTCGTGTCCGAAATTCCGTTTCGTTTCGTACAAAATACAAATTTCCGTTAGGTTCGTTAATTTGTATGAACGACGTTTGTTACGATGAATTTAAAGGCAAAAATATACCTCAATATGACAGTCGATGCTGATGGAAGTTTGGTTTTTATCCGAAATATGAAATTTCGTTGGAGAATTTCCTATCCAAAATACGAATTTTCATTAGATGAGAAAAAGAGATGGATTGTCTGCCATGCACCGCTGGTCCAGTTTGCGCCTGCTCCTCCTGGGGCTGCTTATTATGAGGGGCTCCCTCCATCCCTGTGCTGTGCTGACTTCCTCCTGGGGCTGCTTATTATGAGGGGCTCCCACCATCCCTGTGCTGTGCTAACTTCCTCCTGGGGCTGCGTATTATGAGGGGCTCCCACCATCCCTGTGCTATGCTGACTTCCTCCTGGGGCTGCTTATTATGAGGGGCTCCCACCATCCCTGTGCTATGCTGACTTCCTCCTGGGGCTGCTTATTATGAGGGGCTCCCACCATTCCTGTGCTATGCTGACTTCCTCCTGGGGCTGTACCTCTGCTGTGCATATTATGAGGGGCTCCCACCATCCCTGTGCTTTGCTCATTATGAGGGGCTCCCACCATCCCTGTGCTGTGCTGACTTCCTCCTGGGGCTGCTTATTATGAGGGGCTCCCACCATCCCTGTGCTGTGCTGACTTCCTCCTGGGGCTGCTTATTATGAGGGGCTCCCACCATCCCTGTGCTGACTTCCTCCTGGGGCTGCTTATTATGAGGGGCTCCCACCATCCCTGTGCTGACTTCCTCCTGGGGCTGCTTATTATGAGGGGCTCCCACCATCCCTGTGCTATGCTGACTTCCTCCTGGGGCTGTACCTCTGCTGTGCATATTATGAGGGGCTCCCACCATCCCTGTGCTATGCTGACTTCCTCCTGGGGCTGCTTATTATGAGGGGCTCCCACCATCCCTGTGCTATGCTGACTTCCTCCTGGGGCTGTACCTCTGCTGTGCATATTATGAGGGGCTCCCACCATCCCTGTGCTATGCTCATTATGAGGGGCTCCCACCATCCCTGTGCTATGCTGACTTCCTCCTGGGGCTGCTTACGGTACTGGTGTCAGTGCTTTATGTCACGGTGCTGGTGTCAGATCCCTCTATCACGGTGCAGGTGTCAGTGCTCTATATCACGGTGCTGGTGATCATCTCCTGCACCCTCTTCTTTGCCTACCCTGACCTTCCCTTTCCTCCATTGCCTTCATGCGCTCGACAGTCCTGAATTGTCAGAATTTCACATATTAAAAAAAGAATGCTTGTAGTTGTCAATCCCAGATTCACTTCACACATGTGTTATGTCATTGACCATGTGGTGGGACTATGTGTGGCTAGTATATATTTTGTGCAAATATGACCTGTAGGTTTGTAAAGTTTGCCTCCCATTGAAGTCAATGGGGCCCGCCGTGACCGTTACAGTTCGCGAACTATCGGCGTACCCGCAACTCCCGTGTACCCGCAACTCCTTCTCTGTTCGCATTTGCGAAACATCCCATCAGAAGTTCGTCCATCACTAATGAGGATGCCTGTGGCCAATTATAGCTTGGGGTTTAGTACACACCCCACACTATATAAGGCCACCTACACAGCGGCCTTGTGTAGTGTGTTGTAGGCTGCTCAGAGACAGATAGACAGTGTCTACATTTCTTTTGAACCTAGTGCAATTACAGTCAGTGTATTGTGTACACCTGAAGCTATCCCAATTGCTGGTGTTGTTCTAGTCCTATACCACAGGCAGCTGCAGCAGTTACAGTCGGTGTATTATAAACGTCAGCGCTGGGATCCCTGCAGTGGAGACAGAAGACGGATGTATGGACAGCGCTGGACTGAGAGATCCCCCGTCACTGGATATGATCATCCATCGCTGGACCCCGGAGATCCGTCGCTGGATAGTAAGAGTGGATTAGCACCGCTGGAATCTTTTTTTTATTTTTTTATTTTTAATAAAGGAATTTTTCAAAAGTGTGTTTGTCTTATTTAACCATTTTTACACTTTCTTTGTGAAATGGTAGGGGTACTTTTGTACCCCCTTACCATTTCAAACAGGGTGGGCCGGGATCTGGGGGTCCCCTTGTTAAAGGGGGCTTCCAGATTCTGATAAGCCCCCCGCCCGCAGACCCCCACAACCACCGCTCACGGTTGTGGGGATGAGGCCCTTGTCCCCATCAACATGGGGACATGGTGCTTTGAGGGGTCACAGACCCCCAAAGCATCCTTCCAATGTTGAGGGCATGTGGCCTGGTACGGTTCAGGAGGGAGGGGGGCCTCTCTCTCGTCCCTCCTCTTTTCCTGCGGCCTGCCAGGTTGCGTGCTCGGATAAAGGGTCTGGTATGGATTTTTAGGGGGACCCCACGTCAATTTTTTTTTTATTTGATGCGGGGTTCCCCTTAATATCCATAGCAGACCTGAAGGGCCTGGTAATTGAATTTAGGGGAACCTCCACGCTTTTTTATTTTTTATTTTTTTATTTATATCAATGAATGAATGAATTGTCGGCTAATACAGAGAACACTCATTGAGTGTTCTCTGTATTACGGGAGCTGACAATATAGCCGCAAGTGATTTTAAAATACTTTTTTTCCTGCAGAAACGACACTTTGTGCAGGGACAGTTCTAAGCACGGGAAACATGCGCCCCCTTCACATGCATACTATAGACACCCCACAGGTACGAAATTTAAAGGAATATTACACTTTTATTGTTGCACTTTAATCATTATTAAAATCACTGCTCCTGAAAAAACGGCCGTTTTTAAAACGTTTTTTGCATTGATCCATGTCCCCTGGGGCAGGACCCGGGTCCCCAAACACTTTTTAGGACAGTAACTTGCAAATTAGCCTTTAAAATTAGCACTTTAGATTGTGATCATTCGAGTCCCATAGACTTTAATAGGGTTCTAAAGTTCACACGAAGTTTAGGTCTGTTCGCAGGTTCTGGTGCGAACCGAACAGGGGGGTGTTCATCTCATCCCTAGTCACAACCCTTCAAGACTGCCTTTGCCAGTGATGGCGAACCTTGGCACCCCAGATGTTTTGGAACTACATTTCCCATGATGCTTAACTACACTGCAGAGTGCATGAGCATCATGGGAAATGTAGTTCCAAAACATCTGGGGTGCCAAGGTTCGCCATCACTGGCCTATGCGGATGATGAGTGACTATCCTGTTATGTTGACTGACTATCCTCTTCCTCCTCAATGATCCTGCTGATAGCTTGGAAGAACATTGTTGGTTCTGGGCACCGCCACCAGTGGCTAAGGCCCAATTTTTCAGCCCCTGTTTAACAGGGACATGTAATTACAATTCTTGTTATAATATTTCACAGGAGGGCCCGTTCCTGTGCCCACCCAGAGTAACTGTGAGGTGTTATGCCGCGTACACACGAGCGGACTTTTCAACATCCAAAGTCCGAAGGACCGAGTCCGTCAGACTATCCGATCGTGTGTGGGCTGCAACGGACTTTTGACTCGCCAAAGTCTGACGGACTTTAGAAATGAAGCATGCTTCAAATTTTCCCGACGGAACTCCGCCGGACCCGGTCCCTTCGAAAAATCCGCTCGTGTGTGTGCTATTCCGACGGACTAAAACCGACGCTAGGGCAGCTATTGGCTACTGGCTATGAACTTCCTTATTCGAGTCCGGTCGTACGTCATCACGTTCGAATCCGTTGGAGTTTAGTGTGATCGTGTGTGTCCAAGTCCGTTCGGCCGAAAAGTCTGTCAGAACTCCGGCGGAACTCCTTTGGAAGTCTGTCGGACATAAGTCCTCTCGTGTGTACGCGGCATTAGAGTGTTGTGGAACCAGCCCAACCACCACAACCACCACATGCCCAATTTTTCTACCACTGTTCAACAATGGCATGTAATTACAATTCTTGATATAATCGTTCACAGCAGGGCTCTCCAGCACCCACCAAGAGTCACTTTCAGGGCTTACAATGTTGTGGCAAAACCAACACCTTGTTCCGCCAGTTCTGCAGAGCATATAGGGCAGGCCCCTACTTTCAAACATCCAACCTACAAAGTCTCCTACTTGCAAACGGAAGGAAACAACAGGAAGTGATATGAAAAAAGACGGACGGCAAAACAAATTATACAGGGGTGATAACCCTTCCCTATGTTTTCCAAAAAGCTTAAAAATTGTTTTTTCAACTGGAGCTACACTTTAAAAATGTACCAGTTCAAAATTACAAACAGATTCAACTTAACACAACAAATCTACACAGTCCCTGTCTTGTTTGCACCACCTGTATACTGCTGTTCTGAGTATATAGGGCCTGGGGGCCACACGCATTTCCTTTTTTTTTTATATGGGTATGGTGTTCCCCTTAATATCCATACAAGACCCAAATGCCATTTTTTTTTCTCAATGCTTTTCATCCATATTGCCGGAACCAGATATAACATTAAAACCGCAAGCAGTTTGAAATTACTTTTTTTCCCATTAAATGTCATTTTGTGCAGGGACTGTTCTAAACACGGGAAACACGTGGCACTTCACAGGCATACTATAGACACCCCCAGGCACGATATTTAAAGGAATATTTCACTGTTTTTCACATTAAGCGTCATTAAAAATCAGTTCTCCTGAAAAAATTGGTAGTTTTTAAAACTTTTTTTTGCATGGTACATGACTCCTGGGGCAGGACCCAGGTACCCAAACCCTTTTTAGGACAGTAACTTGCATATTAGCCTTTAAAATTAGCACTTTTGATTTTGAACATTCGAGTCCCATAGACTTCAATGGGGTTCTAAAGTTTGTACAAATTTTCTGTCCGTTCGCAGGGTCTGGTGCGAACCAAACCGGGGGGTGTTCGGCTCATCCCTAATGGAGAGTATACAATATACAGACTCTCCTCCTCTCTATACACCATCCATGTATAAACTATATATAGCTACATAGTTAGTAAGGTTGAATAAAGACACCAGCCCATCCAGTTCAACCTGAGTGAGTGTCTACAATTGTCCCTATCCCTGTACATTGCACACTCATATCGGTCCCTACCCTCAAGGAGACACAATCCAAGGTCCCTATTCATATACTAGGGCCAATTTTGGACAGAAGCCAATTAACCTACCTGCATGTCTTTGGAGTGTGGGAGGAAACCCACGCAGGCACAGGGAGAACATGCAAACTCCAGGCAGGTAGTGTCCTGTTTGGGATTTGAACCAACGACCCTTTTTACTTCTAGATGAGAGTGCCAACTACTGTGCCACCCATATATATGGAGAGTACACAATATACAGACTTTGGGTGTATTTGGAATTAGAGTGCTGTGAGCGGAGTTCCCATTCCCTCCCGGCTCTCAGAATATGGAACTCGGCTTTGTTCAGAGCTGTCAGAAGAATGATTGGTGGGGTCTCACCTTGTTAGATCTGCCCATTCATCCTCCAATCAGATTGTTTGTACTTCCCAACAATGAAGAGACCTGAACCTATTCCTAGAAAGGTGAAGAGTCCGATCACAGAAGATTATGGAAGAGAAAACCTGGAAACACGGCACTGGCCGCGTCCAACTTCTTCTTATCCTATAAAAGACCAGAAGTGAGAAAAATAGGTTATTCCGTCTCATCTCATATAATTCCCTTCCAGATTCCAGGAAAGGGAGGGGGAGGGGTATTCCTAGGAACATAACGCACCTCCACCTGTCTAACTTGTTCAGACATCATTCATCTCTAACACAACACTGAGGACATCCACATTCCTCACCCTGTATGAAGAGCTGAACAAGTCTCATTCTATGGGGTCTATTTATAAAAAGATCTGCAGAGCTCCTCCACCAGAAAAGTGCATGTCTATCTGTCATAGACGGGGGCCCGAGGGTGGGGGATGGGGACCCTGGTATCTCCATCTGCTGTATGTCCTCAGAATTCAACCAACATCCTTGCAGGTTAAACATTATCCAGTATTTCTGTGTTTATTGCTGATTAAGTTGGACAGGGTACCGGGAGCCGAGAGATACTCCAGGACACCAAACAATACTAGAAGTAGAGATGGACAAACTTCTGACAGGACGTTTCACGAACGCGGCCAAAAGTTTGCGAACCGCAAAGTTTGCGGCGGGCCCCATTGACTTCAATGGCAGGCGAACCTTAAAAACCTACAGGTCATATTTTCAGCCACAAAATACTTACTAGCTGTACACACATAGTCCCACCACATGGTCACTGACATAACAAAATGTATGAAGTGAATCTGGGATCGACAACGACAAGCATTCTTTTTTTTTTTTTTAATCTGTGAAATTGTGACAATTCAGGACCCAGGAGCGCATGAAGGCAATGGAGGAGAGGAAAGGTCAGGGTAGGCTATGAAGAGAGTGCAGGAGATGATCACCAGCAGCGTGATGTAGAGAGCACTGACACCAGCACTGTGATGTAGAGAGCACTGACACCAGCACCGTGAGAGAGCACTGACACCAGCACCGTGGGAGAGCACTGACACCAGCACCGTGGGAGAGCACTGACACCAGCACCGTGGGAGAGCACTGACACCACACCAGCACCAAGATAGAGAGCACTGAGGGAGGAGGATGGAGTAGGAGGAGGAGTAGGAGAAGAAGAGCCAGGCCTGCATGCAATCCGTGCCGGTAAAACCAAATCTACACAGGTGCCACGGGTTGCATGCTTGACGGCCGTCAGAAGGTTCACTCAGTGGGCAGTAAAAGTGATTTACCTTCCCTGCCCGTGTTTACTAGACCACGTGTTTGTGCCTTCAAAAGTGTGTTTGTCTTATTTAACCATTTTTACACTTTGTGAAATGGTAGGGGTACTTTTGTACCCCCCTACCATTTCAAACAGGGGGAGGGCGGGATCTGTGGGTCCCCTTGTTGGATTTTTAGGGGGACCCCATGTCATTTTTTTTTTAAATTTGATGCAGGGTTCCCCTTAATATCCATATCAGACCTGAAAGACCTGGTAATTGAATTTAGGGGAACCCCCACGCTTTTTATTTTGTTATCAATGAATGAATGAATTGTCGGCTAATACAGAGAACACTCATTGAGTGTTCTCTGTATTACGGGAGCCGACAATATAGCTGCAAGTGATTTTAAAATACTTTTTTTCCTGCAGAAATGACACTTTGTGCAGGGAGAGTTCTAAGCACGGGAAACATGCGCCCCCTTCACAGGCATACTATAGATACCCCCAGCTACGAAATTTAACCACTTGCTTACTGGGCACTTAAACCCCCCTCAGTCCCAGACCAATTTTCAGCTTTCAGCGCTGATGCAGTTTGAATGACAATTGCGCGGTCATACAACACTGTACCCAAATGAAATTTTTATCATTTTTTTCCCACAAATAGAGCTTTCTTTTGGTGGTATTTAGTTACAGCTCGGAGTTTTATTTTTTGCTAAACAAACAAAAAAAGATGCAAAAAAAATAAATAAATAAATCATGTTTTAATAGTTTGTTATAAAATTTTGCAAACGGGTCATTTTTCTCCTTCATTGAAGTGCGCTGATTAGGCGGCACTGATAGGCTGCATTGGTGGGCACTGATGGGCTACATTGGTGGGCACTGATAGGCTGCATTGGTGGGCACTGGTAGGCTGCACTGGTGGGCACTGACAGGCATAGTTAAGGCGGCACTAATAGGCACAGATAAGGCGGCACCGATGGGCACAGATAAGGCGGCACTGATGGGCAAAGATGGGCACAGATAAGATGGCACAGATGGGTGGCACGGATAAGTGGCACGGATGGGTGGCACGGATGGGCACTGATAGGTACCACTGATAGATGGGACTGATGGGCACTGATAGGTGGCTCTGATAGGCGGCACTGCTGGGCACTGATGGGCGGCACTGCTGGGCACTGATGGGCGGCACTGCTGGGCACTGATGGGTGGCACTGGGGTGCAGCACTTTTGAGGCAGATTGTGGGCACTGTGGGTGGCACTGTGGGTGGCATTGTGGGTGGCACTGTGGGTGGCACTGTGGGCACTGCTGGGTGGCACTGTGGGCACTGCTGGGTGGCACTGACGGGGGGCACTTACTTTTATTCAGGATGGCACTGCGGGTGGCAGGTGGGCACTGGCAGGGGGCAGGTGGCCGCTTGAATTGCTGGCCGTGATCGGGACTGATGTCCCGATAACGGCCGCCGGTGATCGGCTTTTTTTTTTTCTCCTCGCGCTGTCAGCACGAGGAGGAATACTAACCGATTACCGGCTCCGTTTTATCACATGATCAGCTGTCATTGGCTGACAGCTGATCACGTGATAAGGGGTCGGGATCGACCCCTTGCACGGATCGGTGATCAGGCGAGTCTCATGGACTCGCCGATCACAGAGCGCGCCGCGCGCGCCCCTCAGGGGGCGCGCAGGCCGCTCGTACCCGGGACGACGTCTATTGACGGCGTCCCGGAAAAGGAGATCCGCGCTGTAGCCGTCATTTGGCTATAGCGCGGATCTCAAGTGGTTAAAGGAATATTACACTTTTATTGTTTCACTTTAATCATTATTAAAATCACTGCTCCTGGAAAAATTTTGTTTTTAAAACTTTTTTTGGCATTGATCCATGTCCCCTGGGGCAGGACCCGGGTCCTCAAACACTTTTTACGACAGTAACTTGCATATTACCCTTTAAAATTAGCACTTTAGATTTCTCCCATAGACTTGTACAGGGTGTTCCGGCTTTTCGAATTTGCCGCAAACACCTCAAATTGTTCACTGTTCGCTGAACAGGCCAACAGGCAATGTTCGAGTCGAACATGAGTTCGACTCAAACTCGAAGCTCATCCCTACTGTACACCTATACCATTCCTTAAAAGGACCTTTGTGGACCGAATAGTAATAGCTAGTGATTAAACTGACTGTCCCTGCTCCACACAGCATCCTGTCCCTACACTGACAAAAGACAGCTGCAATCACCAGCACAGCAGTGCACTGAACCCTATACCAGTCCTTAAAAGGACTTTTGAGGCCTAATAGCTAGCGATTTGTGTCACTACAGTCTCTCCCTGCTCCACACAGCAACCTCTCCCTATGACAAAAGACAGAATGTAAAATGGCCGCCAGATCGGGTCTATTTATAAGGTAGGGGGAATGTCCAATTGTCCATGTGCTGAAATGTCTCCATTGGCTGTCCTGTACCCCATGATGGATGTGTCATCATGGCTCAAAGTTCTTTCACAATGTAAACACATATGTCCGCTGGGCGAACAGCGGCAATAGTCCGCCGGTCGGGCGAATCGCTAACATGCAAAATTTGCCACGAATGGACCGCTGGGTGAACCGTTCATCCATCTCTAACTACCCTGTTTCCCCTAAAATAAGACCTAGTGTGATTGTCGGTGATAGCTGCAATAAAAGCCCTACCCCCCAAATAAGCCCTAGTTAAATTCCTTGTAGGTCTTCTTTTCAGGCTAGGGCTTATTTCTGAGGAAACAGAATAGGGCTTATTTGGGTGGTAGGGCTTATATTGCAACCAACACCGACAATCACGCTAGGTCTTATTTTAGGGGAAACAGGGTAGGAGAACCCTCTTCACTCTGCAGATACTTCTTACACCAGTCCCTTTATCAGGATCTCACTGGGCACCATAAGCAATGCTCCAGGCCAGGCGAGCCTCAGTATTAGTGCACCAGAGATTTCTTCATCATAAGAAAAGGTCACAATCTGCAACAAAGTTTGTTACAATTTCTGCACAGAGATCCCCCCGAGGGGAAGGTTTTTTCGTCAACAAAAGTGGAGTTAGGGCCGGTTCACACTGCAGGCGAGGCGAGGCGTCTCCGACTTGCCTCGCCGCGACCTGCGGGGACCTCAGCGGCGACTTGCAGAGGACTTCTGTATAGAAGTCAATGCAAGTCGCCCCCGAAGTCGCCCAGAAGTAGTACAGGAACCTTTTTTCTGAGTCGGAGCGACTCGAGTCGCTCCTCTCAGAACGATTCCATTGTACAGAACGGGGGCGACTTGCGGGAGCGAGGCGAGGCGAGCCGTGTCGCCTCGCATCGCCTCGCTGTGTGAACCGGCCCTTACACTTTAACATATTTTTACTGCTAAAAGTAACATTTGTGATCAGTTGAGGATTTTACAATTGTTTTTTTAGTATTTACAGAATATTTGTGTAAATTTAACACAATTTTTTTGCATTTCAATTTACAACATTTTGATGCCGATATTTTATGTAATTTCACAGACATTTGTTACATTGTAGAGTCAATGTTAGTGTTAAGGGTTATGGTTAGTGTTAAGGGTTATGGTTAGTGATAATGTTGGGGTTAAGAGTTATGGTTAGTGTTAATGTTGGGGTTCGGTCACTTTCACACTGAGGTGTTGTAAAAATATCACCTGAAAAGCTGTGAATTGTCTCTTCTGCAGCCCCAGTATGAAGGTCGCAGAGCTTCCCCCCCCCCCGGGGGGCTTGTAGGACGGGGAGACATAATGGCTGTGCGTTTATTACTTAGAAACCAAATCAACTTCACTTTCCTGTTCAAGAAAACAGCCAATCCCCTTTCACCGAGATCGATCATTATCTCCCCCTCCCCCGCCACACACCAATCATATTTCCCCCAATGGATGTTTCCTCATTTCTGTACAAACCCCGAGACAGAAATCTTCACATCAACAACAAAGATATTTCTACCGAAGAGAGAAAACCAGAAATACAACATTTTACTGATCTATATCTTCTTTAACCACTTGCTTACTGGGCACTTAAACCCCCCTCAGTCCCAGACCAATTTTCAGCTTTCAGCGCTGATGCACTTTGAGTGACAATTACGCGGTCATACAACACTGTACCCAAATAAAATTTTTATCATTTTTTCCCACAAATAGAGCTTTCTTTTGGTGGTATTTAGTTACAGCTCGGAGTTTTATTTTTTGCTAAACAAACAAAAAAAGATGCAAAAAAAAAAAATCATGTTTTAATAGTTTGTTATACAATTTTGCAAACGGGTCATTTTTCTCCTTCATTGAAGTGCGCTGATTAGGCGGCACTGATGGCTGCATTGGTGGGCACTGATAGGCTGCATTGGTGGGCACTGATGGGCTGCATTGGTGGGCACTGATAGGCTGCACTGGTGGGCACTGATAGGCATAGTTAAGGCGGCACTAATAGGCACAGATAAGGCGGCACCGATCGGCACAGATAAGGCAGCACTGATGGGCAAAGATGGGCACAGATAAGATGGCATGGATGGGTGGCACGGATAAGTGGCACGGATGGGTGGCACGGATGGGCACTGATAGGTACCACTGATAGATGGGACTGATGGGCACTGATAGGTGGCACTGATAGGTGGCTCTGATAGGTGGCACTGCTGGGCACTGATGGGCGGCACTGCTGGGCACTGATGGGCGGCACTGATGGGCGGCACTGGGGTGCAGCACCTTTAAGGAAGATTGTGGGCACTGTGGGTGGCACTGTTGGTGGCACTGCTGGATGGCACTGTGGGTGGCATTGTGGGTGGCACTGTGGGTGGCACTGTGGGTGGCGCTGTGGGCACTATGGGCACTGCTGGGTGGCACTGATGGGGGGCACTTTCATTCAGGATGGCACTGCGGTGGGCAGGTGGGCACTGGCAGGAGGCAGGTGGTCAGCTGTATTGCTGGCCGTGATGGGGACTGATGTCCCGATCACGGCCGCCGGTGATCGGCTTTTTTTTTCTCTCCTCGCGCTGTCAGCGCGAGGAGGAATAATAGCCGATTACCGGCTCCGTTCTGTCACATGATCAGCTGTCATTGGCTGACAGCTGATCACGTGATAAGGGGTCGGGATCGACCCCTTGCACGGATCGGTGATCAGGCGAGTCTCGTGGACTCGCCGATCACAGAGCGCGCTGCGCGCGCCCCTCAGGGGGCGCGCAGGCCGCTCGTAACCGGGACGACGTCAATAGACATAGTCCCGGAAAAGTAGATCCGCGCTAATGCCGTCATTTGGCAATAGCGCGAATCTCAAGTGGTTAATGTGTTATATCTCCGACATGTCCCCTCCCCCACAGTCACACCCTATTATTATTATACATGTATATAGCTCTGACATATACCGCAGTGCTGTACAGAGATCACTGAGCCAATCACATCAGTCTCTGTACAGAGGAGCTTACACTCTAATGTCCCCTCCCCCACAGTCACATCAGTCTCTGTACAGAGGAGCTTACACTCCAATGTTCCCTCCCCCCCACAGTCACATCAGTCTCTGTACAGAGGAGCTTACACTCTAATGTCCCCTCCCCCCACAGTCACATCAGTCTCTGTATAGAGGAGCTTACACTCTAATGTCCCCTCCCCCCAAAGTCACATCAGTCTCTGTATAGAGGAGCTTACACTCCAATGTTCCCCTCCCCCCACAGTCACATCAGTCTCTGTACAGAGGAGCTTACACTCTAATGTCCCCTCCCCCCACAGTCACATCAGTCTCTGTACAGAGGAGCTTACACTCTAATGTCCCCTCCTCCACAGTCACATCAGTCTCTGTACAGAGGAGCTTACACTCTAATGTCCCCTCCCCCCACAGTCACATCAGTCTCTGTACCAGAGGAGCTTACACTCTAATGTCCCCTCCCCCCACAGTCACATCAGTCTCTGTACAGAGGAGCTTACACTCTAATGTCCCCTCCCCCACAGTCACATCAGTCTCTGTACAGAGGAGCTTACACTCCAATGTTCCCTCCCCCCCATCAGTCTCTGTACAGAAGAGCTTACACTCTAATGTCCCCTCCCCCACAGTCACATCAGTCTCTGTATAGTGGAGCTTACACTCCAATGTTCCCTCCCCCCCATCAGTCTCTGTACAGAAGAGCTTACACTCTAATGTTCCCTCCCCCACAGTCACATCAGTCTCTGTACAGAGGAGCTCACACTCTAATGTCCCCTCCCCCCACAGTCACATCAGTCTCTGTACAGAGGAGCTTACACTCTAATGTCCCCTCCCCCCCACAGTCACATCAGTCTCTGTATAGAGGAGCTTACACTCCAATGTTCCCTCCCCCACAGTCACATCAGTCTCTGTACAGAGGAGCTCACACTCTAATGTCCCCTCCCCCCACAGTCACATCAGTCTCTGTACAGAGGAGCTTACACTCTAATGTCCCCTCCCCCACAGTCACATCAGTCTCTGTACAGAGGAGCTTACACTCTAATGTCCCCTCCCCCCACAGTCACATCAGTCTCTGTATAGAGGAGCTTACACTCTAATGTCATCCCCCCACAGTCACATCAGTCTCTGTACAGAGGAGCTTACACTCTAATGTCCCCTCCCCCCACAGTCACATCAGTCTCTGTACAGAGGAGCTTACACTCCAATGTCCCCTCCCCCCACAGTCACATCAGTCTCTGTACAGAGGAGCTTACACTCTAATGTCCCCTCCTCCACAGTCACATCAGTCTCTATACAGAGGAGCTTACACTCTAATGTCCGCTTCCCCCCCCCCCCACAGTCACATCAGTCTCTGTACAGAGGGGCTTACACTCTAATGTCCCCTCCCCCACAGTCACATCAGTCTCTGTACAGAGGAGCTTACACTCTAATGTCCCCTCCCCCCACAGTCACATCAGTCTCTGTACAGAGGAGCTTACACTCTAATGTCCCCTCCCCCACAGTCACATCAGTCTCTGTACAGAGGAGCTTACACTCTAATGTCCCCTCCCCCACAGTCACATCAGTCTCTGTACAGAGGAGCTTACACTCTAATGTCCGCTCCCCCCCCCCCCCCCCCACAGTCACATCAGTCTCTGTACAGAGGAGCTTACACTCTAATATCCCCTCCCCCACAGTCACATCAGTCTCTGTACAGAGGAGCTTACACTCTAATGTCCCCTCCCCCCACAGTCACATCAGTCTCTGTACAGAGGAGCTTACACTCTAATGTCCCCTCCCCCCACAGTCACATCAGTCTCTGTACAGAGGAGCTTACACTCTAATGTCCCCTCCCCCACAGTCACATCAGTCTCTGTACAGAGGAGCTTACACTCTAATGTCCCCTCCCCCCCACAGTCACATCAGTCTCTGTACAGAGGAGCTTACACTCTAATGTCCCCTCCCCCCACAGTCACATCAGTCTCTGTACAGAGGAGCTAACACTCTAATATCCCCTCCCCCACAGTCACATCAGTCTCCGTATAGAGGAGCTTACACTCCAATGTTCCCTCCCCCCATCAGTCTCTGTACAGAGGAGCTTACACTCTAATGTCCCCCCCCCACAGTCACATCAGTCTCTGTACAGAGGAGCTTACACTCTAATGTCCCCTCCCCCTACAGTCACATCAGTCTCTATACAGAGGAGCTTACACTCTAATGTCCCCTCCCCCCACAGTCACATCAGTCTCTGTACAGAGGAGCTTACACTCTAATGTCCCCTCCCCCTACAGTCACATCAGTCTCTATACAGAGGAGCTTACACTCCAATGTTCCCTCCCCCCACAGTCACATCAGTCTCTGTATAGAGGAGCTTATACTCCAATGTTCCCTCCCCCCACAGTCACATCAGTCTCTGTATAGAGGAGCTTATACTCCAATGTTCCCTCCCCCCACAGTCACATCAGTCTCTGTATAGAGGAGCTTATACTCCAATGTTCCCTCCCCCCCATCAGTCTCTGTACAGAAGAGCTTACACTCCAATGTCCCCTCCCCCCCACAGTCACATCAGTCTCTGTATAGAGGAGCTTACACTCCAATGTTCCCTCCCCCCACAGTCACATCAGTCTCTGTATAGAGGAGCTTACACTCTAATGTCCCCTCCCCCCACAGTCACATCAGTCTCTGTATAGAGGAGCTTACACTCTAATGTCCCCTCCCCCCCACAGTCACATCAGTCTCTGTATAGAGGAGCTTACACTCCAATGTTCCCTCCCCCCACAGTCACATCAGTCTCTGTATAGAGGAGCTTACACTCTAATGTCCCCTCCCCCCACAGTCACATCAGTCTCTGTATAGAGGAGCTTACACTCTAATGTCCCCTCCCCCCACAGTCACATCAGTCTCTAGAGTACTTACACTCTATTGTCCCCTCCCCCCCACAGTCACATCAGTCTTCTGGTATAGAGGTACTTACACCTCTAATGTCCCCTCCCCCACAGTCACATCAGTCTCTGTATAGAGGAGCTTACACTCTAATGTCCCCTCCCCCACAGTCACATCAGTCTCTGTACAGAGGAGCTTACACTCTAATGTCCCCTCCCCCCACAGTCACATCAGTCTCTGTATAGAGGAGCTTACACTCTAATGTCCCTCCCCCCCACAGCACATCAGTCTCTGTACAGAGGAGCTTACACTCTAATGTCCCCTCCCCCCACAGTCACATCAGTCTCTGTACAGAGGAGCTTACACTCTAATGTCCCCTCCCCCACAGTCACATCAGTCTCTGTACAGAGGAGCTTACACTCTAATGTCCCCTCCCCCACAGTCACATCAGTCTCTGTACAGAGGAGCTTACACTCTATGTTCCCTCCCCCACAGTCACATCAGTCTCTGTACAGAGGAGCTTACACTCTAATCTCCCCTCCCCCACAGTCACATCAGTCTCTGTATAGAGGAGCTTACACTCAATGTCCCCTCCCCCCACAGTCACATCAGTCTCTGTATAGAGGAGCTTACACTCTAATGTCCCCTCCCCCCACAGTCACATCAGTCTCTGTATAGAGGAGCTTACACTCTAATGTCCCCTCCCCCAAAGTCACATCAGTCTCTGTAATAGAGGAGCTTACACTCTAATGTCCCCTCCCCCACAGTCACATCAGTCTCTTACAGAGGAGCTTACACTCTAATGTCCCCCTCCCCCAAAGTCACATCAGTCTCTGTACTAGAGGAGCTTACACTCCAATGTCCCTCCCCCCACAGTCACATCAGTCTCTGTATAGAGGAGCTTACACTCTAATGTCCCTCCCCCACAGTCACATCAGTCTCTGTACAGAGGAGCTTACACTCTAATGTCCCCTCCCCCCACAGTCACATCAGTCTCTGTACAGAGAGCTTACACTCTAATGTCCCTCCCCCCACAGTCACATCAGTCTCTGTACAGAGGAGCTTACACTCTAATGTCCCCTCCCCCCACAGTCACATCAGTCTCTGTACAGAGGAGCTTACACTCTAATGTCCCCTCCCCCCACAGTCACATCAGTCTCTGTACAGAGGAGCTTACACTCTAATGTCCCCTCCCCCACAGTCACATCAGTCTCTGTATAGAGGTGCTTACACTCTAATGTCCCCTCCCCCACAGTCACATCAGTCTCTGTACAGAGGAGCTTACACTCTAATGTCCCCTCCCCCACAGTCACATCAGTCTCTGTACAGAGGAGCTTACACTCTAATGATCCCTCCCCCATCAGTCTCTGTATAGAGGGAGCTTACACTCCAATGTTCCCTCCCCCCATCAGTCTCTGTACAGAGGAGCTTACACCTCTAATGTCCCCTTCCCCACAGTCACATCAGTCTCTGTACAGAGGAGCTTACACTCTAATGTCCCCTCCCCCACAGTCACATCAGTCTCTGTACAGAAGAGCTTACACTCTAATGTCCCCTCCCCTACAGTCACATCAGTCTCTGTATAGAGGAGCTTACACTCCAATGTTCCCTCCCCCACAGTCACATCAGTCTCTGTATAGAGGAGCTTACACTCTAATGTCCCCTCCCCCACAGTCACATCAGTCTCTGTATAGAGGAGCTTACACTCTAATGTCCCCTCCCCCACAGTCACATCAGTCTCTGTACAGAGGAGCTTACACTCCAATGTCCCCTCCCCCCACAGTCACATCAGTCTCTGTATAGAGGAGCTTACACTCCAATGTTCCCTTCCCCCCACAGTCACATCAGTCTCTGTATAGAGGAGCTTACACTCTAATGTCCCCCTCCCCCCACAGTCACATCAGTCTCTGTATAGAGGAGCTTACACTCTAATGTCCCCTCCCCCCACAGTCACATAAGACTCTGTACAAAGGAACTTACACTCTAATGTTCCCTCCCCCACAGTCACATCAATCTCTGTACAGAGGAGCTTACACTCTAATGTCCCCTCCCCCACAGTCACATCAGTCTCTGTACAGAGGAGCTTACACTCTAAATGTCCCCTCCCCCCACAGTCACATCAGTCTCTGTATAGAGGAGCTTACACTCCAATGTTCCCTCCCCCCCATCAGTCTCTGTACAGAGGAGCTTACACTCTAATGTCCCCTCCCCCCACAGTCACATCAGTCTCTGTACAGAAGAGCTTACACTCTAATGTCCCCCCCAACAGTCACATCAGTCTCTGTACAGAAGAGCTTACACTCTAATGTCCCCTCCCCCCACAGTCACATCAGTCTCTGTACAGAGGAGCTTACACTCTAATGTTCCCTCCCCCACAGTCACATCAGTCTCTGTACAGAGGAGCTTACACTCTAATGTCCCCTCCCCCCCACAGTCACATCAGTCTCTGTATAGAGGAGCTTACACTCCAATGTTCCCTCCCCCCACAGTCACATCAGTCTCTGTATAGAGGAGCTTACACTCTAATGTCCCCTCCCCCCACAGTCACATCAGTCTCTGTATAGAGGAGCTTACACTCTAATGTCCCCTCCCCCACAGTCACATCAGTCTCTGTACAGAGGAGCTTACACTCCAATGTCCCCTCCCCCCCCACAGTCACATCAGTCTCTGTACAGAGGAGCTTACACTCTAATGTCCCCTCCCCCCACAGTCACATCAGTCTCTGTATAGAGGAGCTTACACTCCAATGTTCCCTCCCCCCCATCAGTCTCTGTACAGAGGAGCTTACACTCTAATGTCCCCTCCCCCACAGTCACATCAGTCTCTGTACAGAAGAGCTTACACTCTAATGTCCCCCCACAGTCACATCAGTCTCTGTACAGAAGAGCTTACACTCTAATGTCCCCTCCCCCCACAGTCACATCAGTCTCTGTACAGAGGAGCTTACACTCTAATGTTCCCTCCCCCACAGTCACATCAGTCTCTGTACAGAGGAGCTTACACTCTAATGTCCCCTCCCCCCCACAGTCACATCAGTCTCTGTATAGAGGAGCTTACACTCCAATGTTCCCTCCCCCCACAGTCACATCAGTCTCTGTATAGAGGAGCTTACACTCTAATGTCCCCTCCCCCCACCGTCACATCAGTCTCTGTATAGAGGAGCTTACACTCTAATGTCCCCTCCCCCCACAGTCACATAAGACTCTGTACAAAGGAACTTACACTCTAATGTTCCCTCCCCCCACAGTCACATCAATCTCTGTACAGAGGAGCTTACACTCTAATGTCCCCTCCCCCACAGTCACATCAGTCTCTGTACAGAGGAGCTTACACTCTAATGTCCCCTCCCCCCACAGTCACATCAGTCTCTGTATAGAGGAGCTTACACTCCAATGTTCCCTCCCCCCCAATCAGTCTCTGTACAGAGGAGCTTACACTCTAATGTCCCCTCCCCCACAGTCACATCAGTCTCTGTACAGAAGAGCTTACACTCTAATGTCCCCTCCCCCCACAGTCACATCAGTCTCTGTACAGAGGAGCTTACACTCTAATGTTCCCTCCCCCACAGTCACATCAGTCTCTGTACAGAGGAGCTTACACTCTAATCTCCCCTCCCCCACAGTCACATCAGCCTCTGTATAGAGGAGCTTACACTCCAATGTCCCCTCCCCCCACAGTCACATCAGTCTCTGTATAGAGGAGCTTACACTCTAATGTCCCCTCCCCCCACAGTCACATCAGTCTCTGTATAGAGGAGCTTACACTCCAATGTTCCCTCCCCCCACAGTCACATCAGTCTCTGTACAGAGGAGCTTACACTCTAATGTCCCCTCCCCCACAGTCACATCAGTCTCTGTACAGAGGAGCTTACACTCCAATGTTCCCTCCCCCCCATCAGTCTCTGTACAGAGGAGCTTACACTCTAATGTCCCCTCCCCCAAAGTCACATCAGTCTCTGTACAGAGGAGCTTACATTCTAATGTCCCCTCCCCCAAAGTCACATCAGTCTCTGTATAGAGGAGCTTAGACTCCAATGTCCCCTCCCCCAAAGTCACATCAGTCTCTGTATAGAGGAGCTTACACTCTAATGTCCCTCCCCCCACAGTCACATCAGTCTCTGTACAGAGGAGCTTACACTCTAATGTCCCCTCCCCCCACAGTCACATCAGTCTCTGTACAGAGGAGCTTACACTCTAATGTCCCCTCCCCCACAGTCACATCAGTCTCTGTACAGAGGAGCTTACACTCTAATGTCCCCTCCCCCCACAGTCACATCAGTCTCTGTACAGAGGAGCTTACACTCTAATGTCCCCTCCCCCACAGTCACATCAGTCTCTGTACAGAGGAGCTTACACTCTAATGTCCCCTCCTCCACAGTCACATCAGTCTCTGTACAGAGGAGCTTACACTCTAATGTCCCCTCCCCCCCACAGTCACATCAGTCTCTGTATAGAGGAGCTTACACTCTAATGTCCCCTCCCCCCCACAGTCACATCAGTCTCTGTACAGAGGAGCTTACAATCTAATGTCCCCTCCCCCCACAGTCACATCAGTCTCTGTACAGAGGAGCTTACACTCTAATTTCCCCTCCCCCCACAGTCACATCAGTCTCTGTACCAGAGGAGCTTACACTCTAATGTCCCCTCCCCCACAGTCACATCAGTCTCTGTACAGAGGAGCTTACACTCTAATGTCCCCTCCCCCCACAGTCACATCAGTCTCTGTACAGAGGAGCTTACACTCTAATGTCCCCTCCCCCACAGTCACATCAGTCTCTGTACAGAGGAGCTTACACTCTAATGTCCCCTCCTCCACAGTCACATCAGTCTCTGTACAGAGGAGCTTACACTCTAATGTCCCCTCCCCACAGTCACATCAGTCTCTGTACCAGAGGAGCTTACACTCCAATGTCCCCTCCCCCACAGTCACATCAGTCTCTGTACAGAGGAGCTTACACTCTAATGTCCCCTCCCCCCACAGTCACATCAGTCTCTGTACAGAGGAGCTTACACTCTAATGTCCCCTCCCCCACAGTCACATCAGTCTCTGTACAGAGGAGCTTACACTCTAATGTCCCCTCCCCCCACAGTCACATCAGTCTCTGTATAGAGGATCTTACACTCTATGTCCCCTCCCCCCACAGTCACATCAGTCTCTGTATAGAGGATCTTACACTCTAATGTCCCCTCCCCCCACAGTCACATCAGTCTCTGTATAGAGGATCTTACACTCTAATGTCCCCTCCCCCCACAGTCACTTCAGTCTCTGTACAGAGGAGCTTACACTCTAATGTCCCCCCCCACAGTCACATCAGTCTCTGTATAGAGGAGCTTACACTCTAATGTCCCCTCCCCCAAAGTCACATCAGTCTCTGTATAGAGGAGCTTACACTCCAATGTTCCCTCCCCCACAGTCACATCAGTCTCTGTACAGAGGAGCTTACACTCTAATGTCCCCTCCCCCCACAGTCACATCAGTCTCTGTACAGAGGAGCTTACACTCTAATGTCCCCTCCCCCACAGTCACATCAGTCTCTGTACAGAGGAGCTTACACTCTAATGTCCCCTCCCCCACAGTCACATCAGTCTCTGTACAGAGGAGCTTACACTCTAATGTCCCCTCCCCCCACAGTCACATCAGTCTCTGTACAGAGGAGCTTACACTCTAATGTCCCCTCCCCCCACAGTCACATCAGTCTCTGTACAGAGGAGCTTACACTCAATGTCCCCTCCCCCACAGTCACATCAGTCTCTGTGTAGAGGAGCTTACACTCTAATGTCCCCTCCCCCACAGTCACATCAGTCTCTGTATAGAGAAGCTTACACTCTAATGTCCCTTCCCCCCACAGTCACATCAGTCTCTGTACAGAGGAGCTTACACTCTAATGTACCCTCCCCCACAGTCACATCAGTCTCTGTACAGAGGAGCTTACACTCTAATGTCCCCTTCCCCCACAGTCACATCAGTCTCTGTACAGAGGAGCTTACACTCTAATGTCCCCTCCCCCACAGTCACATCAGTCTCTGTACAGAGGAGCTTACACTCTAATGTCCCCTCCCCCCACAGTCACATCAGTCTCTGTACAGAGGAGCTTACACTCTAATGTCCCCTCCCCCACAGTCACATCAGTCTCTGTACAGAGGAGCTTACACTCTAATGTCCCCTCCCCCACAGTCACATCAGTCTCTGTATAGAGGAGCTTACACTCTAATGTCCCCTCCCCCCACAGTCACATCAGTCTCTGTACAGAGGAGCTTACACTCTAATGTCCCCTCCCCCACAGTCACATCAGTCTCTGTACAGAGGAGCTTACACTCCAATGTCCCCTCCCCCCACAGTCACATCAGTCTCCGTACAGAGGAGCTTACACTCCAATGATCCCTCCCCCCATCAGTCTCTGTATAGAGGAGCTTACACTCCAATGTTCCCTCCCCCCATCAGTCTCTGTACAGAGGAGCTTACACTCTAATGTCCCCCTTCCCCCACAGTCACATCAGTCTCTGTACAGAGGAGCTTACACTCTAATGTCCCCTCCCCCACAGTCACATCAGTCTCTGTACAGAAGAGCTTACACTCTAATGTCCCCTCCCCTACAGTCACATCAGTCTCTGTATAGAGGAGCTTACACTCCAATGTCCCCTCCCCCACAGTCACATCAGTCTCTGTATAGAGGAGCTTACACTCTAATGTCCCCTCCCCCCACAGTCACATCAGTCTCTGTATAGAGGAGCTTACACTCTAATGTCCCCTCCCCCACAGTCACATCAGTCTCTGTACAGAGGAGCTTACACTCCAATGTCCCCTCCCCCCACAGTCACATCAGTCTCTGTATAGAGGAGCTTACACTCCAATGTTCCCTCCCCCCACAGTCACATCAGTCTCTGTATAGAGGAGCTTACACTCTAATGTCCCCTCCCCCCACAGTCACATCAGTCTCTGTATAGAGGAGCTTACACTCTAATGTCCCCTCCCCCCACAGTCACATAAGACTCTGTACAAAGGAACTTACACTCTAATGTTCCCTCCCCCACAGTCACATCAATCTCTGTACAGAGGAGCTTACACTCTAATGTCCCCTCCCCCCACAGTCACATCAGTCTCTGTACAGAGGAGCTTACACTCTAATGTCCCCTCCCCCCACAGTCACATCAGTCTCTGTATAGAGGAGCTTACACTCCAATGTTCCCTCCCCCCCATCAGTCTCTGTACAGAGGAGCTTACACTCTAATGTCCCCTCCCCCACAGTCAACATCAGTCTCTGTACAGAAGAGCTTACACTCTAATGTCCCCTCCCCCCACAGTCACATCAGTCTCTGTACAGAGGAGCTTACACTCTAATGTTCCCTCCCCCACAGTCACATCAGTCTCTGTACAGAGGAGCTTACACTCTAATGTTCCCTCCCCCCACAGTCACATCAGTCTCTGTATAGAGGAGCTTACACTCTAATGTCCCCTCCCCCACAGTCACATCAGTCTCTGTATAGAGGAGCTTACACTCTAATGTCCCCTCCCCCACAGTCACATCAGTCTCTGTACAGAGGAGCTTACACTCCAATGTCCCCTCCCCCCCACAGTCACATCAGTCTCTGTATAGAGGAGCTTACACTCCAATGTTCCCTCCCCCCACAGTCACATCAGTCTCTGTATAGAGGAGCTTACACTCTAATGTCCCCTCCCCCCACAGTCACATCAGTCTCTGTATAGAGGAGCTTACACTCTAATGTCCCCTCCCCCCACAGTCACATAAGACTCTGTACAAAGGAACTTACACTCTAATGTTCCCTCCCCCACAGTCACATCAATCTCTGTACAGAGGAGCTTACACTCTAATGTCCCCTCCCCCCACAGTCACATCAGTCTCTGTACAGAGGAGCTTACACTCTAATGTCCCCTCCCCCCACAGTCACATCAGTCTCTGTATAGAGGAGCTTACACTCCAATGTTCCCTCCCCCCCATCAGTCTCTGTACAGAGGAGCTTACACTCTAATGTCCCCTCCCCCACAGTCACATCAGTCTCTGTACAGAAGAGCTTACACTCTAATGTCCCCTCCCCCCACAGTCACATCAGTCTCTGTACAGAGGAGCTTACACTCTAATGTTCCCTCCCCCACAGTCACATCAGTCTCTGTACAGAGGAGCTTACACTCTAATCTCCCCTCCCCCACAGTCACATCAGCCTCTGTATAGAGGAGCTTACACTCCAATGTCCCCTCCCCCCACAGTCACATCAGTCTCTGTATAGAGGAGCTTACACTCTAATGTCCCCTCCCCCCACAGTCACATCAGTCTCTGTATAGAGGAGCTTACACTCCAATGTTCCCTCCCCCCACAGTCACATCAGTCTCTGTACAGAGGAGCTTACACTCTAATGTCCCCTCCCCCACAGTCACATCAGTCTCTGTACAGAGGAGCTTACACTCCAATGTTCCCTCCCCCCCATCAGTCTCTGTACAGAGGAGCTTACACTCTAATGTCCCCTCCCCCAAAGTCACATCAGTCTCTGTACAGAGGAGCTTACATTCTAATGTCCCCTCCCCCAAAGTCACATCAGTCTCTGTATAGAGGAGCTTAGACTCCAATGTCCCCTCCCCCAAAGTCACATCAGTCTCTGTATAGAGGAGCTTACACTCTAATGTCCCCTCCCCCCACAGTCACATCAGTCTCTGTACAGAGGAGCTTACACTCTAATGTCCCCTCCCCCCACAGTCACATCAGTCTCTGTACAGAGGAGCTTACACTCTAATGTCCCCTCCCCCACAGTCACATCAGTCTCTGTACAGAGGAGCTTACACTCTAATGTCCCCTCCCCCCACAGTCACATCAGTCTCTGTACAGAGGAGCTTACACTCTAATGTCCCCTCCCCCACAGTCACATCAGTCTCTGTACAGAGGAGCTTACACTCTAATGTCCCCTCCTCCACAGTCACATCAGTCTCTGTACAGAGGAGCTTACACTCTAATGTCCCCTCCCCCCCACAGTCACATCAGTCTCTGTATAGAGGAGCTTACACTCTAATGTCCCCTCCCCCCCCACAGTCACATCAGTCTCTGTACAGAGGAGCTTACAATCTAATGTCCCCTCCCCCCACAGTCACATCAGTCTCTGTACAGAGGAGCTTACACTCTAATTTCCCCTCCCCCCACAGTCACATCAGTCTCTGTACCAGAGGAGCTTACACTCTAATGTCCCCTCCCCCCACAGTCACATCAGTCTCTGTACAGAGGAGCTTACACTCTAATGTCCCCTCCCCCCACAGTCACATCAGTCTCTGTACAGAGGAGCTTACACTCTAATGTCCCCTCCCCCACAGTCACATCAGTCTCTGTACAGAGGAGCTTACACTCTAATGTCCCCTCCTCCACAGTCACATCAGTCTCTGTACAGAGGAGCTTACACTCTAATGTCCCCTCCCCCACAGTCACATCAGTCTCTGTACCAGAGGAGCTTACACTCCAATGTCCCCTCCCCCCACAGTCACATCAGTCTCTGTACAGAGGAGCTTACACTCTAATGTCCCCCCCCCCACAGTCACATCAGTCTCTGTACAGAGGAGCTTACACTCTAATGTCCCCTCCCCCCACAGTCACATCAGTCTCTGTACAGAGGAGCTTACAATCTAATGTCCCCTCCCCCCACAGTCACATCAGTCTCTGTACAGAGGAGCTTACACTCTAATGTCCCCTCCCCCCACAGTCACATCAGTCTCTGTACCAGAGGAGCTTACACTCTAATGTCCCCTCCCCCCACAGTCACATCAGTCTCTGTATAGAGGAGCTTACACTCTAATGTCCCCTCCCCCCCACAGTCACATCAGTCTCTGTACAGAGGAGCTTACACTCCAATGTTCCCTCCCCCCACAGTCACATCAGTCTCTGTATAGAGGATCTTACACTCTAATGTCCCCTCCCCCACAGTCACATCAGTCTCTGTACAGAGGAGCTTACACTCTAATGTCCCCTCCCCCACAGTCACATCAGTCTCTGTACAGAGGAGCTTACACTCTAATGTCCCCTCCCCCCACAGTCACATCAGTCTCTGTACCAGAGGAGCTTACACTCTAATGTCCCCTCCCCCCACAGTCACATCAGTCTCTGTATAGAGGAGCTTACACTCTAATGTCCCCTCCCCCCCACAGTCACATCAGTCTCTGTACAGAGGAGCTTACACTCCAATGTTCCCTCCCCCCACAGTCACATCAGTCTCTGTACAGAGGAGCTTACACTCTAATGTCCCCTCCCCCCACAGTCACATCAGTCTCTGTACAGAGGAGCTTACACTCTAATGTCCCCCCACAGTCACATCAGTCTCTGTATAGAGGAGCTTACACTCCAATGTTCCCTCCCCCCACAGTCACATCAGTCTCTGTACAGAGGAGCTTACACTCTAATGTCCCCTCCCCCCACAGTCACATCAGTCTCCGTACAGAGGAGCTTACACTCTAATGTCACCTCCCCCCACAGTCACATCAGTCTCTGTACAGAGGAGCTTACACTCTAATGTCCCCTCCCCCCACAGTCACATCAGTCTCTGTACAGAGGAGCTTACACTCCAATGTCCCCTCCCCCCACAGTCACATCAGTCTCTGTACAGAGGAGCTTACACTCTAATGTCCCCTCCCCCACAGTCACATCAGTCTCTGTACAGAGGAGCTTACACTCTAATGTCCCCTTCCCCACAGTCACATCAGTCTCTGTATAGAGAAGCTTACACTCCAATGTCCCCTCCCCCACAGTCACATCAGTCTCTGTACAGAGGAGCTTACACTCCAATGTACCCTCCCCCCACAGTCACATCAGTCTCTGTACAGAGGAGCTTACACTCTAATGTCCCCTCCCCCTCACAGTCACATCAGTCTCTATACAGAGGAGCTTACACTCTAATGTCCCCTCCCCCACAGTCACATCAGTCTCTGTATAGAGGAGCTTACACTCCAATGTTCCCTCCCCCCATCAGTCTCTGTACAGAGGAGCTTACACTCTAATGTCCCCTTCCCCACAGTCACATCAGTCTCTGTATAGAGGAGCTTACACTCCAATGTCCCCTCCCCCACAGTCACATCAGTCTCTGTACAGAGGAGCTTACACTCTAATGTCCCCTCCCCCCACAGTCACATCAGTCTCTGTACAGAGGAGCTTACACTCTAATGTCTCCTCCCCCACAGTCACATCAGTCTCTGTACAGAGGAGCTTACACTCCAATGTTCCCTCCCCCCCATCAGTCTCTGTACAGAGGAGCTTACACTCTAATGTCCCCTCCCCCAAAGTCACATCAGTCTCTGTACAGAGGAGCTTACACTCTAATGTCCCCTCCCCCAAAGTCACATCAGTCTCTGTATAGAGGAGCTTACACTCCAATGTTCCCTCCCCCCACAGTCACATCAGTCTCTGTATAGAGGAGCTTACACTCTAATGTCCCCTCCCCCCACAGTCACATCAGTCTCTGTACAGAGGAGCTTACACTCTAATGTCCCCTCCCCCCACAGTCACATCAGTCTCTGTACAGAGGAGCTTACACTCTAATGTCCCCTCCCCCACAGTCACATCAGTCTCTGTACAGAGGAGCTTACACTCCAATGTTCCCTCCCCCCACAGTCACATCAGTCTCTGTACAGAGGATCTTACACTCTAATGTCCCCTCCTCCACAGTCACATCAGTCTCTGTACAGAGGAGCTTACAATCTAATGTCCCCTCCCCCCACAGTCACATCAGTCTCTGTACAGAGGAGCTTACACTCTAATGTCCCCCCCACAGTCACATCAGTCTCTGTACAGAGGAGCTTACACTCTAATGTCCCCTCCCCCCACAGTCACATCAGTCTCTGTACAGAGGAGCTTACACTCTAATGTCCCCTCCCCCCACAGTCACATCAGTCTCTGTACAGAGGAGCTTACACTCCAATGTCCCCTCCCCCCACAGTCACATCAGTCTCTGTACAGAGGAGCTTACACTCTAATGTCCCCTCCCCCACAGTCACATCAGTCTCTGTACAGAGGAGCTTACACTCCAATGTCCCCTCCCCCACAGTCACATCAGTCTCTGTGTAGAGGAGCTTACACTCTAATGTCCCCTCCCCCACAGTCACATCAGTCTCTGTATAGAGAAGCTTACACTCCAATGTCCCCTCCCCCCACAGTCACATCAGTCTCTGTACAGAGGAGCTTACACTCTAATGTCCCCTTCCCCACAGTCACATCAGTCTCTGTATAGAGAAGCTTACACTCCAATGTCCCCTCCCCCACAGTCACATCAGTCTCTGTACAGAGGAGCTTACACTCCAATGTACCCTCCCCCCACAGTCACATCAGTCTCTGTATAGAGGAGCTTACACTCTAATGTCCCCTCCCCCCACAGTCACATCAGTCTCTGTACAGAGGAGCTTACACTCTAATGTCCCCTCCCCCTCACAGTCACATCAGTCTCTGTACAGAGGAGCTTACACTCCAATGTCCCCTCCCCCCACAGTCACATCAGTCTCTGTACAGAGGAGCTTACACTCTAATGTCCCCTCCCCCCACAGTCACATCAGTCTCTATACAGAGGAGCTTACACTCTAATGTCCCCTCCCCCACAGTCACATCAGTCTCTGTATAGAGGAGCTTACACTCCAATGTTCCCTCCCCCCATCAGTCTCTGTACAGAGGAGCTTACACTCTAATGTCCCCTTCCCCACAGTCACATCAGTCTCTGTATAGAGGAGCTTACACTCCAATGTCCCCTCCCCCACAGTCACATCAGTCTCTGTACAGAGGAGCTTACACTCTAATGTCCCCTCCCCCCACAGTCACATCAGTCTCTGTACAGAGGAGCTTACACTCTAATGTCCCCCCCACAGTCACATCAGTCTCTGTACAGAGGAGCTTACACTCTAATGTCCCCTCCCCCCAGTCACATCAGTCTCTGTACAGAGGAGCTTACACTCTAATGTCCCCTCCCCCCACAGTCACATCAGTCTCTGTACAGAGGAGCTTACACTCTAATGTCCCCTCCCCCACAGTCACATCAGTCTCTGTACAGAGGAGCTTACACTCCAATGTTCCCTCCCCCCACAGTCACATCAGTCTCTGTACAGAGGAGCTTACACTCCAATGTTCCCTCCCCCCACAGTCACATCAGTCTCTGTACCAGAGGAGCTTACACTCTAATGTCCCCTCCCCCCACAGTCACATCAGTCTCTGTACCAGAGGAGCTTACACTCTAATGTCCCCTCCTCCACAGTCACATCAGTCTCTGTACAGAGGAGCTTACACTCTAATGTCCCCTCCCCCCACAGTCACATCAGTCTCTGTATAGAGGAGCTTACACTCTAATGTCCCCTCCCCCCACAGTCACATCAGTCTCTGTACAGAGGAGCTTACAATCTAATGTCCCCTCCCCCCACAGTCACATCAGTCTCTGTACAGAGGAGCTTACAATCTAATGTCCCCTCCCCCCACAGTCACATCAGTCTCTGTACAGAGGAGCTTACACTCTAATGTCCCCTCCCCCACAGTCACATCAGTCTCTGTATAGAGGAGCTTACACTCTAATGTCCCCTCCCCCACAGTCACATCAGTCTCTGTACAGAGGAGCTTACACTTTAATGTCCCCTCCCCCCACAGTCACATCAGTCTCTGTACAGAGGAGCTTACACTCTAATGTCCCCTCCCCCCCCCACAGTCACATCAGTCTCTGTATAGAGGAGCTTACACTCTAATGTCCCCTCCCCCACAGTCACATCAGTCTCTGTACAGAGGAGCTTACACTCCAATGTCCCCTCCCCCCACAGTCACATCAGTCTCTGTACAGAGGAGCTTACACTCTAATGTCCCCTCCCCCACAGTCACATCAGTCTCTGTACAGAGGAGCTTACACTCCAATGTCCCCTCCCCCACAGTCACATCAGTCTCTGTGTAGAGGAGCTTACACTCTAATGTCCCCTCCCCCAAAGTCACATCAGTCTCTGTATAGAGGAGCTTACACTCCAATGTTCCCTCCCCCCACAGTCACATCAGTCTCTGTATAGAGGAGCTTACACTCTAATGTCCCCTCCCCCACAGTCACATCAGTCTCTGTATAGAGGAGCTTACACTCCAATGTTCCCTCCCCCCACAGTCACATCAGTCTCTGTATAGAGGAGCTTACACTCTAATGTCCCCTCCCCCCACAGTCACATCAGTCTCTGTACAGAGGAGCTTACACTCCAATGTTCCCCTCCCCCCCCCAGTCACATCAGTCTCTGTACCAGAGGAGCTTACACTCTAATGTCCCTCCCCCCACAGTCACATCAGTCTCTGTACCAGAGGAGCTTACACTCTAATGTCCCCTCCTCCCACAGTCACATCAGTCTCTGTACAGAGGAGCTTACACTCTAATGTCCCCTCCCCCCCACAGTCACATCAGTCTCTGTATAGAGGAGCTTACACTCTAATGTCCCCTCCCCCCACAGTCACATCAGTCTCTGTACAGAGGAGCTTTACAATCTAATGTCCCCTCCCCCCACAGTCACATCAGTCTCTGTACAGAGGAGCTTACAATCTAATGTCCCCTCCCCCCACAGTCACATCAGTCTCTGTACAGAGGAGCTTACAATCTAATGTCCCCTCCCCCCACAGTCACATCAGTCTCTGTACAGAGGAGCTTACACTCTAATGTCCCCCCCCCCCACAGTCACATCAGTCTCTGTACAGAGGAGCTTACACTCCAATGTCCCCTCCCCCACAGTCACATCAGTCTCCGTACAGAGGAGCTTACACTCTAATGTCCCCTCCTCCACAGTCACATCAGTCTCTGTACAGAGGAGCTTACACTCTAATGTCCCCTCCCCCCCCCACAGTCACATCAGTCTCTGTATAGAGGAGCTTACACTCTAATGTCCCCTCCCCCACAGTCACATCAGTCTCTGTACAGAGGAGCTTACACTCCAATGTCCCCTCCCCCCACAGTCACATCAGTCTCTGTACAGAGGAGCTTACACTCTAATGTCCCCTCCCCCACAGTCACATCAGTCTCTGTACAGAGGAGCTTACACTCCAATGTCCCCTCCCCCACAGTCACATCAGTCTCTGTGTAGAGGAGCTTACACTCTAATGTCCCCTCCCCCAAAGTCACATCAGTCTCTGTATAGAGGAGCTTACACTCCAATGTTCCCTCCCCCCACAGTCACATCAGTCTCTGTATAGAGGAGCTTACACTCTAATGTCCCCTCCCCCACAGTCACATCAGTCTCTGTATAGAGGAGCTTACACTCCAATGTTCCCTCCCCCCACAGTCACATCAGTCTCTGTATAGAGGAGCTTACACTCTAATGTCCCTCCCCCCCACAGTCACATCAGTCTCTGTACAGAGGAGCTTACACTCTAATGTCCCCTCCCCCCACAGTCACATCAGTCTCTGTACAGAGGAGCTTACACTCCAATGTTCCCTCCCCCCACAGTCACATCAGTCTCTGTACCAGAGGAGCTTACACTCTAATGCCCCCTCCCCCCACAGTCACATCAGTCTCTGTACCAGAGGAGCTTACACTCTAATGTCCCCTCCTCCACAGTCACATCAGTCTCTGTACAGAGGAGCTTACACTCTAATGTCCCCTCCCCCCCACAGTCACATCAGTCTCTGTATAGAGGAGCTTACACTCTAATGTCCCCTCCCCCCACAGTCACATCAGTCTCTGTACAGAGGAGCTTACAATCTAATGTCCCCTCCCCCCACAGTCACATCAGTCTCTGTACAGAGGAGCTTACAATCTAATGTCCCCCTCCCCCCACAGTCACATCAGTCTCTGTACAGAGGAGCTTACAATCTAATGTCCCCTCCCCCCACAGTCACATCAGTCTCTGTACAGAGGAGCTTACACTCTAATGTCCCCCCCCCCACAGTCACATCAGTCTCTGTACAGAGGAGCTTACACTCCAATGTCCCCTCCCCCACAGTCACATCAGTCTCCGTACAGAGGAGCTTACACTCTAATGTCCCCTCCTCCACAGTCACATCAGTCTCTGTACAGAGGAGCTTACACTCTAATGTCCCCTCCCCCCACAGTCACATCAGTCTCTGTAAAGAGGAGCTTACACTCTAATGTCCCCTCCCCCCACAGTCACATCAGTCTCTGTACAGAGAAGCTTACACTCTAATGTCCCCTCCCCTACAGTCACATCAGTCTCTGTATAGAGGAGCTTACACTCTAATGTCCCCTCCCCCACAGTCACATCAGTCTCTGTACAGAGGAGCTTACACTTTAATGTCCCCTCCCCCCACAGTCACATCAGTCTCTGTACAGAGGAGCTTACACTCTAATGTCCCCTCCCCCCCCACAGTCACATCAGTCTCTGTATAGAGGAGCTTACACTCTAATGTCCCCTCCCCCACAGTCACATCAGTCTCTGTACAGAGGAGCTTACACTCCAATGTCCCCCTCCCCCCACAGTCACATCAGTCTCTGTACAGAGGAGCTTACACTCTAATGTCCCTCCCCCCACAGTCACATCAGTCTCTGTACAGAGGAGCTTACACTCCAATGTCCCCTCCCCCACAGTCACATCAGTCTCTGTGTAGAGGAGCTTACACTCTAATGTCCCCTCCCCCCCACAGTCACATCAGTCTCTGTACAGAGGAGCTTACACTCCAATGTCCCTTCCCCCCACAGTCACATCAGTCTCTGTACAGAGGAGCTTACACTCTAATGTCCCCTCCCCCCCACAGTCACATCAGTCTCTGTACAGAGGAGCTTACACTCCAATGTCCCCTCCCCCACAGTCACATCAGTCTCTGTGTAGAGGAGCTTACACTCTAATGTCCCCTCCCCCCACAGTCACATCAGTCTCCTGTACAGAGGAGCTTACACTCTAATGTCCCCTTCCCCACAGTCACATCAGTCTCTGTATAGAGAAGCTTACACTCCAATGTCCCCTCCCCCACAGTCACATCAGTCTCTGTACAGAGGAGCTTACACTCCAATGTACCCTCCCCCCACAGTCACATCAGTCTCTGTACAGAGGAGCTTACACTCTAATGTCCCCTCCCCCTCACAGTCACATCAGTCTCTATACAGAGGAGCTTACACTCTTATGTCCCCTCCCCCACAGTCACATCAGTCTCTGTATAGAGGAGCTTACACTCCAATGTTCCCTCCCCCCATCAGTCTCTGTACAGAGGAGCTTACACTCTAATGTCCCCTTCCCCACAGTCACATCAGTCTCTGTATAGAGGAGCTTACACTCCAATGTCCCCTCCCCCACAGTCACATCAGTCTCTGTACAGAGGAGCTTACACTCTAATGTCCCCTCCCCCCACAGTCACATCAGTCTCTGTACAGAGGAGCTTACACTCTAATGTCTCCTCCCCCACAGTCACATCAGTCTCTGTACAGAGGAGCTTACACTCCAATGTTCCCTCCCCCCCATCAGTCTCTGTACAGAGGAGCTTACACTCTAATGTCCCCTCCCCCAAAGTCACATCAGTCTCTGTACAGAGGAGCTTACACTCTAATGTCCCCTCCCCCAAAGTCACATCAGTCTCTGTATAGAGGAGCTTACACTCCAATGTTCCCTCCCCCCACAGTCACATCAGTCTCTGTATAGAGGAGCTTACACTCTAATGTCCCCTCCCCCCACAGTCACATCAGTCTCTGTACAGAGGAGCTTACACTCTAATGTCCCCTCCCCCCACAGTCACATCAGTCTCTGTACAGAGGAGCTTACACTCTAATGTCCCCTCCCCCACAGTCACATCAGTCTCTGTACAGAGGAGCTTACACTCCAATGTTCCCTCCCCCACAGTCACATCAGTCTCTGTACAGAGGATCTTACACTCTAATGTCCCCTCCTCCACAGTCACATCAGTCTCTGTACAGAGGAGCTTACACTCTAATGTCCCCCCCACAGTCACATCAGTCTCTGTACAGAGGAGCTTACACTCTAATGTCCCCTCCCCCCACAGTCACATCAGTCTCTGTACAGAGGAGCTTACACTCTAATGTCCCCTCCCCCCACAGTCACATCAGTCTCTGTACAGAGGAGCTTACACTCCAATGTCCCCTCCCCCCACAGTCACATCAGTCTCTGTACAGAGGAGCTTACACTCTAATGTCCCCTCCCCCACAGTCACATCAGTCTCTGTACAGAGGAGCTTACACTCCAATGTCCCCTCCCCCACAGTCACATCAGTCTCTGTGTAGAGGAGCTTACACTCTAATGTCCCCTCCCCCACAGTCACATCAGTCTCTGTATAGAGAAGCTTACACTCCAATGTCCCCTCCCCCCACAGTCACATCAGTCTCTGTACAGAGGAGCTTACACTCTAATGTCCCCTTCCCCACAGTCACATCAGTCTCTGTATAGAGAAGCTTACACTCCAATGTCCCCTCCCCCACAGTCACATCAGTCTCTGTACAGAGGAGCTTACACTCCAATGTACCCTCCCCCCACAGTCACATCAGTCTCTGTATAGAGGAGCTTACACTCTAATGTCCCCTCCCCCCACAGTCACATCAGTCTCTGTACAGAGGAGCTTACACTCTAATGTCCCCTCCCCCTCACAGTCACATCAGTCTCTATACAGAGGAGCTTACACTCTAATGTCCCCTCCCCCACAGTCACATCAGTCTCTGTATAGAGGAGCTTACACTCCAATGTTCCCTCCCCCCATCAGTCTCTGTACAGAGGAGCTTACACTCTAATGTCCCCTTCCCCACAGTCACATCAGTCTCTGTATAGAGGAGCTTACACTCCAATGTCCCCTCCCCCACAGTCACATCAGTCTCTGTACAGAGGAGCTTACACTCTAATGTCCCCTCCCCCCACAGTCACATCAGTCTCTGTACAGAGGAGCTTACACTCTAATGTCTCCTCCCCCACAGTCACATCAGTCTCTGTACAGAGGAGCTTACACTCCAATGTTCCCTCCCCCCCATCAGTCTCTGTACAGAGGAGCTTACACTCTAATGTCTCCTCCCCCAAAGTCACATCAGTCTCTGTATAGAGGAGCTTACACTCCAATGTTCCCTCCCCCCACAGTCACATCAGTCTCTGTATAGAGGAGCTTACACTCTAATGTCCCCTCCCCCCACAGTCACATCAGTCTCTGTACAGAGGAGCTTACACTCTAATGTCCCCTCCCCCCACAGTCACATCAGTCTCTGTACAGAGGAGCTTACACTCTAATGTCCCCTCCCCCACAGTCACATCAGTCTCTGTACAGAGGAGCTTACACTCCAATGTTCCCTCCCCCCACAGTCACATCAGTCTCTGTACCAGAGGAGCTTACACTCTAATGTCCCCTCCCCCCACAGTCACATCAGTCTCTGTACAGAGGAGCTTACACTCTAATGTCCCCTCCCCCCACAGTCACATCAGTCTCTGTACAGAGGAGCTTACACTCTAATGTCCCCTCCCCCACAGTCACATCAGTCTCTGTACAGAGGAGCTTACACTCCAATGTTCCCTCCCCCCACAGTCACATCAGTCTCTGTACCAGAGGAGCTTACACTCTAATGTCCCCTCCCCCCACAGTCACATCAGTCTCTGTACCAGAGGAGCTTACACTCTAATGTCCCCTCCTCCACAGTCACATCAGTCTCTGTACAGAGGAGCTTACACTCTAATGTCCCCTCCCCCCCACAGTCACATCAGTCTCTGTATAGAGGAGCTTACAATCTAATGTCCCCTCCCCCCACAGTCACATCAGTCTCTGTACAGAGGAGCTTACAATCTAATGTCCCCTCCCCCCACAGTCACATCAGTCTCTGTACAGAGGAGCTTACACTCTAATGTCCCCCCCCCCCCACAGTCACATCAGTCTCTGTATAGAGGAGCTTACACTCTAATGTCCCCTCCCCCACAGTCACATCAGTCTCTGTACAGAGGAGCTTACACTTTAATGTCCCCTCCCCCCACAGTCACATCAGTCTCTGTACAGAGGAGCTTACACTCTAATGTCCCCTCCCCCCCACAGTCACATCAGTCTCTGTATAGAGGAGCTTACACTCTAATGTCCCCTCCCCCCCCACAGTCACATCAGTCTCTGTACAGAGGAGCTTACACTCTAATGTCCCCTCCCCCCACAGTCACATCAGTCTCTGTACCAGAGGAGCTTACACTCTAATGTCCCCTCCCCCACAGTCACATCAGTCTCTGTACAGAGGAGCTTACACTCTAATGTCCCCTCCCCCCCACAGTCACATCAGTCTCTGTATAGAGGAGCTTACACTCTAATGTCCCCTCCCCCCACAGTCACATCGGAAAATCTGATCGTCCGTAAGGTGATGACATTATTTCATTACGATGGGACTACGTTCAGGCTAGTAGCCAATAGCTTTGGTCTAGGAATTTGATCTGAGCATGCGTGGCACTTCGTCCGATCGGAATTCTCTACAAACGTTCGGAAAAAGTCCGATCGGATCACGTTGTCAGTAAATTTTATATCCAGCTCTAAAACTTTGGTTGGATATTCCGACGGAAACAGTCGGATGGAGCCCACACACTGTCGGATTATCCGAAAACACGGTCCAATCTGAAATTTTCCATCGGAATGTCCAACCGTGTGTACAAGGGCTTAGGGTAGTTTTGTGAGAGGGATTAAGCTTAAAAAGTATTTGAATGCCCTTGCACAGTGGTGTAGTGGTTAGCACTTTCACCTGGCAGCAATAGGGGCGCTGGTTCAAATCCTGACCACGACACCATCTGCCTGGAGTTTGCATGTTCCGCCTGCGTGGGTTTCCTCCGGGTACTCCGGTTTCCTCCCACACTCCATGCTGGTAGGTTAATTAGACCTTGTCTAAAAAATAAAATTAAAAAATGGCCTTAATATGTGTAGGTGTATGTCAATGTTGTATGTGTTTGTAAGCATGTCAGGACCTTATGGGGTAAAGGACCATGCAAAGCCACAGATGGTGGCAAGAGAAAGCACCCTGAGGTGATTCAGTTCACATAGGTAGCGCTATACAAGTCACTCACTCACTACACTAAAATGGCCACCAGACATGTCTATGTAATAAACTGCATTGATAGGGGGCACTGATATAAAGCATTGATAGGGGGCACTGATATAAAGCATTGATAGGGGGCACTGATATAAAGCATTGATAGGGGGCACTGATATAAAGCATTGATAGGGGCACTGATATAAAGCATTGATAGGGGCACTGATATAAAGCATTGATAGAGGGCACTGATATAAAGCATTGATAGGGGGCACTGATATAAAGCATTGATAGGGGCACTGATATAAAGCATTGATAGGGGGCACTGATATAAAGCATTGATAGGGGGCACTGATATAAAGCATTGATAGAGGGCACTGATATAAAGCATTGATAGAGGGCACTGATATAAAGCATTGATAGAGGGCACTGATATAAAGCATTGATAGAGGGCACTGATATAAAGCATTGATAGAGGTCACTGATATAAAGCATTGATAGGGGGCACTGATAGGGGGCATTGATAGGGGGCACTGATAGGGGGCATTGATAGAGGGCACTGATATAAAGCATTGATAGAGGGCACTGATATAAAGCATTGATAGAGGGCACTGATATAAAGCATTGATAGGGGGCACTGATATAAAGCATTGATAGGGGGCACTGATATAAAGCATTGATAGGGGGCACTGATGGCTTTCTCCCACAACATTCTACTGAAACTGCCCTACTAGAACTCTCCAATGACCTACTAACTGCTAAACCCACAGTCATTACTCCATACCCCATACTCTTAGATCTCTCTGCTGCCTTTGGCACAGTTGACCACCTGATCCTCCATAGCAAATCCCGCTCCCTTGGCCTCCATGATTCTGCTTTATCCTGGTTCTCCTCCTACCTATCTCAGGGCAATTTCAGTGTTGCAACTCCATCTCCTCCACTCCTCTTCCTCTCTCTGTTGGGGTACCGCAAGGTTCTGTCCTTGGGCCCCTCCTATTCTCGCTCTATACCTCTTCCTTGGGCCAGTTGATAACCTCCCATGGCCTCCAATACCACCTCTATGCCGACGACACCCAGATCTCTCTCTCCACCCCTCCACTCACCCCCTCCATCTCCTCACAGATCTCCAACTTACTGAATGACATCTCACTACATCTCACACCACTTCCTCCAACTCAATCTTTCTACAACTGAGCTTCTTATATTTCCTCCTTCATGACCCCCTCCCCCTATGACTTCACCATTAATATCACCAACACAACCATTGGTCCCTCCACACATGCTGGGGTCCTGGCTGTAATCCCTGACTCTGATCTCTCCTTCTCCCCACATCCAATAACTGGCTAAATCCTGCCGCCTTCACCTCCGCAACATCTCCAGAATTCCACCTCCCCGACTAATGACATCACAAAGCAACTCGTTCACTCCGCGATTATTTCCTGACTACGGCAACTCTCTCCTTATTGGCCGACCCTTACACAGGCTCCTCCCCTTCAGTCTATTATGAATGCTGCTGCTAGACTAATACACCTCACTAATCAATCCGTGACTGGGGCTCCTCTCTGCCAATCCCTTCACTGGCTTCCCCTCCCCCACCGTGTAAAATTCAAAATGCTAACCATAACATACAAAGCAATCCACAACCTCACCCCCATCTACATAGAAGGCACTGATAGGTGTCACTGATAGGTGTCACTGATAGGTGTCACTGATAGGAGGCACTGATAGGAGGCACTGATGAGCACTGAAGGGGGGCACTGATAGGTGTCACTGATAGGTGTCACTGATAGGATTTACTGATGAGCACTGAAGAGAGGCACTGAGAAGGCACTATGGGGCACTGATAGGGGACATTGATAAGGGAGCACTGACAGAGGAAACGATGGTGGGCAATGATAGGATTTACAGATGAGCACTGAAGGGACGCAGTGATAGGGGCACTGATAGGGGATAATGATAGAGGGCACTGATTTACTGATGGGCACTGATAAGGGACACCGATAGGAGGCATTGATGGGCATTGATGAGCACTAATAGGCAAAACTCATAGACTGTACTGATGGGCACTGGGGAACACTGATAGGCAGAACTCAGGCAGTATTGATGGGCACTGATGGGCAGCATTGGAGAGTACTGATAGGTGGCACGGATGGAGGCTTTTAGGCGGCATTAATGAGCACTGATAGGTGGTGCTGATACTCAGATTTGATGGGCACTAATAGGCAGCATTGATGGGCACTAATAGATGGCACTGATGATTTGGGCACTGGCCAATGGCAGTCCTTTCCTAACAGACACAGCGTGGGAGGAAAGGGCTGCAGATAACCGGACAGTCTGTTTACATGTGATCAGATGACATCACATGGTAAAGGGCCGCTGTGATTGCACTGGATGCACATCCCGGGGGTCATGCGGGAAGCACGGTTCTGGGGGGATGTCCAGGGACACCCTAATAAAATTGGGGGCCCGGAGTTCGGGTGGAAGGGGGGCCCATCATGGTCTCTTGCACCGGGGCCTTGAAGGTTCTAGTTACGCCCCCCGGTGTATATTCTCTATATGATGACTGGAGACACTTATATATTATTATCTCATCCTTGGATTTCATTTTATAGGCTCATCACTTCTCTTATCAATGTAGATTTTGCTGCAGGTTCAGCAGATCATTCCAGGGAAATCGCAGCACATGATTTATCCATTTATCTCGGAATGTCACACGTTGGTGCGGGGCGTGATCAGTGCGAGCGCCTCTCATCATACTGTACTAACATCGGGGACTTCCATCTCAATTTTATTTCATAGAAACCAAATCAACTTCACTTTCCTATTAGAGAAAACAGCCGAGTCCTTTTCACCGAGATCGATCGTTATCTGACCCCCCCCCCCGCCACATACCAATCATATTTCCCCAATGGATGTTTCCTCGTATTTCTGTACACCGAACCCGTCCCTACAAGAAATATTCATCAACAAAGAGAGTTCTACCGGAGAAACCAGAAATACAACATTTTACAGATTTTACAGTCACACGCTATTATTATTATACATGTATATAGCTCTGACATATACCGCAGTGCTGTACAGAGATCACTGAGCCAATCACATCAGTCTCTGTACAGAGGAGCTTACACTCTAATGTCCCCTCCCCCCACAGTCACATCAGTCTCTGTACAGAGGAGCTTACACTCTAATGTCCCCTCCCCCACAGTCACATCAGTCTCTGTACAGAGGAGCTTACACTCTAATGTCCCCTCCCCCACAGTCACATAAGACTCTGTACAGAGGAGCTTACACTCTAATGTCCCCTCCCCCACAGTCACATCAGTCTCTGTACAGAGGAGCTTACACTCTAATGTCCCCTCCCCCCACAGTCACATCAGTCTCTGTACAGAGGAGCTTACACTCTAATGTCCCCTCCCCCCACAGTCACATCAGTCTCTGTACCGAAGCGCTTACACTCTAATGTCCCCTCCCCCCACAGTCACATCAGTCTCTGTACAGAGGAGCTTACACTCTAATGTCCCCTCCCCCACAGTCACATAAGACTCTGTACAGAGGAGCTTACACTCTAATGTCCCCTCCCCACAGTCACATCAGTCTCTTTACAGAGGAGCTTACACTCTAATGTCCCCTCCCCCCACAGTCACATCAGTCTCTGTACTGAGGAGCTTACACTCTAATGTCCCCTCCCCCCACAGTCACATAAGACTCTGTACAGAGGAGCTTACACTCTAATGTCCCCCCCCCCACAGTCACATCAGTCTCTTTACAGAGGAGCTTAAATGCTAATGTCCCCTCCCCCCCCACAGTCACATAAGACTCTGTACAGAGGAGCTTACACTATAATGTCCCCTCCCCCACAGTCACATCAGTCTCTGTACAGAGGAGCTTACACTCTAATGTCCCCTCCCCCCACAGTCACATCAGTCTCTGTACAGAGGAGCTTACACTCTAATGTCCCCTCCCCCCCAGAGTCACATCAGTCTCTGTACAGAGGAGCTTACACTCTAATGTCCCCTCCCCCCACAGTCACATCAGTCTCTGTACAGAGGAGCTTACACTCTAATGTCCCCTCCCCCCACAGTCACATCAGTCTCTGTACAGAGGAGCTTACACTATAATGTCCCCTCCCCCCACAGTCACATCAGTCTCTGTACAGAGGAGCTTACATTCTAATGTCCCCTCCTCCACACAGTCACATCAGTCTCTGTACAGAGGAGCTTACATTCTAATGTCCCCTCCCCCACACAGTCACATCAGTCTCTGTACAGAGGAGCTTACATTCTAATGTCCCCTCCCCCACAGTCACATCAGTCTCTGTAGCAGAGAGGTTGTGTGTGCTGCAGTTCTCCTCTCCAGACACCAGGGGGCAGGTGAGTTCCCTGGCCCCAGTGAGGATGGGATAGTCTGGGGATGACCCGGGCGATGGTCCCCCTGGGGGATAAAACTTCCAATCCCAAACCACATCTTCCCCTGAAGACCTCGGCTCTGGCCCCAGAAAAGTGGCGTCTCCCCGGCTTTCAGACAGCGGGTCGCTGATTATTTATAGAGGATTAAGAAGGAGAGGAGAAGCTGGTGAGCCTGAAATCAGAGTACAGGGAGAAGAGAGCCGTACATGATAAAGCATGGAGCAAGAAGAGACAGAGCCTTACACCAGAGGGACAAGTTTTGGAGGACGCCATGAAGTGCCGGCAGAATCCGGTGAAAGCATTGAAGGAGAAAAGTGGAGCTTTCCGGGAGAAGTTCCAGAATGAGGAAAGGTTCCGGAGAATGAGGGATGACACCAGTGTGGAAAGGCATCGGTGGGGGCAGTACGGGGGTGGGGAGCGAGGAGGGGGTCCTGGATGATGCCCCTGTTATCCCATCCCCCTCAGGATCTGTCTCACTGGAGGAAATGGCGGCCTCCCCCTCCCCCCTCCCCAGCAAGCTGGAGGAACAACACAGGAGGCACATCAAGATGGTGGAGGTCTGCTGAACATTATTCATGAAATGGAGTCTCCCTTGAGTGGAAGAACCTTTCAGTTCTCAGCGGATGAGGATGACGGCGAGGACTCTGCACCTGGACCTGGAAGAATAAAACTTACTGACAAGTCATGTTTGGTAAAAAGTGTCAGTAAGGAGTCCAGCATGGAGAGCAGCATGGCAGAAAATGGAAAAGGACGGCGGCACTCCAAAATAATGTCTTTATTGGATAAAGCTTAATCCATACATCAATCAGAGACACAGGTCTAGATGATAACTGACGCGTTTCACACCATTAAAGGCTCTTAATCACAGCTGTAGGACTACCAATCACAATCTGTCTTTTATACACAAAATAATATATGGTGGTCACCTGACCGATTGTATCCAATCCAGATAGAGATCAGCTGTGGTCCTGCAGAAACCTTTCAGACATGTGGGGGAGGAGCGATCAAGGAGGCGATCAACCGATATATTAGATCATTTCATCCCATAAAAGATAAAGGAGATAAATAATAAAGATATATTGGATGACCTTATAAATTCCGGGTTAGATTAATGGGCTGCAGCAGGTCGTCTCCTTGGCACTCCGTACATATAATAGATTTCTATATCACATACATAACATACCATATTCATGTGTCTGACAAATACCCAATAAAACCCATAAGTGAGGTATAAACATCAATACATGTGCAAAACAAAACATGTCACATAAAATGTGTTAGAAGATTCTAGAAATGTGCGCATACATGTCGTTCCGTGTATGTGGCTGGATATCCATATGTGATGTTCAAGATGAAAGCAGAACAAAGCGAGACGCTTCACCCATGAAATAAGGTGATAATAGACACGCACACGGATGTATACACACATGTACATGGCGATAATAGACACGCACACGGATGTATACACACATGTACATGGCGATAATAGACACACACACACGGATGTATACACACATGTACATGGCGATAATAGACACACACACACGGATGTATACACACATGTACATGGTGATAACAGACATACACACGGATGTATACACACATGTACATGGCGATAATAGACACACACGGATGTATACACACATGTACATGGGGACCCTACATGATAGGAAATAAAACACAACACACCCAATCACAACCTCCGATAAACTAACCAAAACCTCCTCCTCATCCCCAAGTCCCGTTACCAATCAGAGGGAGAAGGAAGATTCGCAGTCCAAGGACCACGGCTATGGAACGCTCTACACACCAACATCCGCATGGAGGAAAACCATCGGCCTTCAGGAAAAACTCAACACCCGACTCTTCTAAGAAGAAGAACAACACGGGATGATCAAGTGCCTGGAGGAGATTCACTTCACATTTACAGCTCTATACAAGTCATTCATTCAGATATCACACATCATACAAAACACACAAATATCACACACAATACAAAACACACAAATATCACACACAATACAAAACACACAAATATCACACACAATACAAAACACACAAATATCACACACAAGGCCTGCCACCTAACCAGGGTGGTAGATTGGCGGATCCACAAGGTCAGGAAGGCGTGGATTGCTCTGGAACAGCATTTTGCGAACGGAGTGCTCCACTCCCTCCCCTGGATTGCCCCGACCCATTGGAACTCGGCCATTAAGACACACCCTTTTATCTTTCCTTCCCTGGTGGCCTTCAACCAAGCGTTACGTCTATACAAAATCTCCTCGCGACCGGGACCCATGACACCCTTGCGCAGCAACCCAGAGTTCAGCCCGGGAGCAGGCACTGCATTCTTAAGCAGAGAGTGGCCTCATGCAGAGGTTCTAGCACTAGTGATGGCCGAACGGTTCGCCCGGCGGTCGTTTCGCGGCGAATTTCCGACTTTCGCCGTCCGCGGGTTCGAACGCCTTTTTCCGTCGTTCGCCCCGGCGGACTTACGTGTTTAATGTATACAAGAACTTTAACCTTTCGTGACACGTTTATCATGTGTTACAGGACAACCAATTGAGACATGACAGCTCATGGACACTTGGACATTCCCCCTAACCTATAAATACACCCGATCCGGTGGCCATTTTACATTCTTTCTTCTGTCACTGTAGGGAAAGGATCCTGTGTGGAGTAGGGACAGAGAAAACGCTAGCTATTTGGTACACAAAAGTTCTTTTCAGGACTGGTATAGGTGTTAGGTCAGCAGCCTGAGTTTCTTTTGTCAGTTTAGATAAAGGGACAGAGCGCTGTATGCTGCTATTTTAGGGACAGCTCAGCCAGATTAGTCTTTCTTCATCATCATCATCATCATCATCATTAGCTGTTACTATCAGGTCCACAAAAGAGCTGTTCCAGCTAATCGTTCCAGCCTACTCTTTTTTGCCAATTTGTATAGGGACAGGCAGGAAGCAGTGTGTCAGGCAGTGAGGATAATTTTAAAGACTTGCTGTTACTATTAGTTCCACAAAGGTTCTTTTCAGGACTGGTATCAGTGGTACGGTAATAGGCTTGTACACGTATAATATTCTTTCTTCCAAATATAGAAAGAATATTATACTTGACTGCTGCCCTTCTGCTGCAGTCTGCTAATCATTCACAACTCACTTGTTCCACAAAGCTCTTTATCAGGACTGGTAACTTGGTCTGTCTAGGGTGCTACGGTACATAGGCTTGGGTGCGGTACAGTCTGCTGTTCTGTAAGGACCGCTATCGGTCCACAATAGATAGGGTTGCCGTGCACTACTGCTGACCGCTGCCCTATACTGCAGCAGTCCTTCAGCGGTATAGGGACTGACGCACAGTCTGCTAAACACTAATACACAACCTGCTTGGTCCACAAAAGTTCTTATAAGGACTGGTAACTTGGTATAGGGTGCTACGGTACATAGGCCTGAGTGCGTTACAGTCTGCTGTTCTGTAAGGACCGCTATCGGTCCACAATACATAGGGTTGACGTGCACTACTGCTGACCGCTGCCCTATACTGCAGCAGTCCTTCAGCGGTATAGGGACTGACGCACAGTCTGCTAAACACTAACACACAACCTGCTTGGTCCACAAAAGTTCTTATAAGGACTGGTAACTTGGTATAGGGTGCTACGGTACATAGGCCTGAGTGCGTTACAGTCTGCTGTTCTGTAAGGACCGCTATCGGTCCACAATACATAGGGTTGCCGTGCACTACTGCTGACCGCTGCCCTATACTGCAGCAGTCCTTCATTGGTATAGGGACTGACGTACAGTCTGCTAATCACTAACACACAACCTGCTTGGTCCACAAAAGTTCTTATAAGGACTGGTAACTTGGTATAGGGTGCTACGGTACATAGGCCTGAGTGCGTTACAGTCTGCTGTTCTGTAAGGACCGCTATCGGTCCACAATACATAGGGTTGCCGTGCACTACTGCTGACCGCTGCCCTATACTGCAGCAGTCCTTCAGCGGTATAGGGACTGACGCACAGTCTGCTAAACACTAACACACAACCTGCTTGGTCCACAAAAGTTCTTATAAGGACTGGTAACTTGGTATAGGGTGCTACGGTACATAGGCCTGAGTGCAGTACAGTCTGCTGTTCTGTAAGGACCGCTATCGGTCCACAATACATAGGGTTGCCGTGCACTACTGCTGACCGCTGCCCTATACTGCAGCAGTCCTTCAGCGGTATAGGGACTGACGCACAGTCTGCTAAACACTAACACACAACCTGCTTGGTCCACAAAAGTTCTTATAAGGACTGGTAACTTGGTATAGGGTGCTACGGTACATAGGCCTGAGTGCAGTACAGTCTGCTGTTCTGTAAGGACCGCTATCGGTCCACAATACATAGGGTTGCCGTGCACTACTGCTGACCGCTGCCCTATACTGCAGCAGTCCTTCAGCGGTATAGGGACTGACGCACAGTCTGCTAAACACTAACACACAACCTGCTTGGTCCACAAAAGTTCTTATAAGGACTGGTAACTTGGTATAGGGTGCTACGGTACATAGGCCTGAGTGCGTTACAGTCTGCTGTTCTGTAAGGACCGCTATCGGTCCACAATACATAGGGTTGCCGTGCACTACTGCTGACCGCTGCCCTATACTGCAGCAGTCCTTCATTGGTATAGGGACTGACGTACAGTCTGCTAATCACTAACACACAACCTGCTTGGTCCACAAAAGTTCTTATAAGGACTGGTAACTTGGTATAGGGTGCTACGGTACATAGGCCTGAGTGCGTTACAGTCTGCTGTTCTGTAAGGACCGCTATCGGTCCACAATACATAGGGTTGCCGTGCACTACTGCTGACCGCTGCCCTATACTGCAGCAGTCCTTCATTGGTATAGGGACTGACGTACAGTCTGCTAATCACTAACACACAACCTGCTTGGTCCACAAAAGTTCTTATAAGGACTGGTAACTTGGTATAGGGTGCTACGGTACATAGGCCTGAGTGCGTTACAGTCTGCTGTTCTGTAAGGACCGCTATCGGTCCACAATACATAGGGTTGCCGTGCACTACTGCTGACCGCTGCCCTATACTGCAGCAGTCCTTCAGCGGTATAGGGACTGACGCACAGTCTGCTAAACACTAACACACAACCTGCTTGGTCCACAAAAGTTCTTATAAGGACTGGTAACTTGGTATAGGGTGCTACGGTACATAGGCCTGAGTGCAGTACAGTCTGCTGTTCTGTAAGGACCGCTATCGGTCCACAATACATAGGGTTGCCGTGCACTACTGCTGACCGCTGCCCTATACTGCAGCAGTCCTTCAGCGGTATAGGGACTGACGCACAGTCTGCTAAACACTAACACACAACCTGCTTGGTCCACAAAAGTTCTTATAAGGACTGGTAACTTGGTATAGGGTGCTACGGTACATAGGCCTGAGTGCGTTACAGTCTGCTGTTCTGTAAGGACCGCTATCGGTCCACAATACATAGGGTTGACGTGCACTACTGCTGACCGCTGCCCTATACTGCAGCAGTCCTTCATTGGTATAGGGACTGACGTACAGTCTGCTAATCACTAACACACAACCTGCTTGGTCCACAAAAGTTCTTATAAGGACTGGTAACTTGGTATAGGGTGCTACGGTACATAGGCCTGAGTGCGTTACAGTCTGCTGTTCTGTAAGGACCGCTATCGGTCCACAATACATAGGGTTGCCGTGCACTACTGCTGACCGCTGCCCTATACTGCAGCAGTCCTTCATTGGTATAGGGACTGACGTACAGTCTGCTAATCACTAACACACAACCTGCTTGGTCCACAAAAGTTTTTATAAGGACTGGTAACTTGGTATAGGGTGCTACGGTACATAGGCCTGAGTGCAGTACAGTCTGCTGTTCTGTAAGGACCGCTATCGGTCCACAATACATAGGGTTGACGTGCACTACTGCTGACCGCTGCCCTATACTGCAGCAGTCCTTCAGCGGTATAGGGACTAAGAGTTTTGTCACAGGGTGATTTAAAAAATGACAGGCAGAGGAAGAGGCAGGCCCTTCCGCAGGGGTGGTAGGGGTAGGGCAGGAGCACCAGCCTTGAGCCAAAGTGGGAAGTTGCAGAAGGTGCGTTCAATTACTTTAAAGGACGCACCAGACTTGGTTGAGTGGCTCACTCAGCCTTATTCTTCTGCACCCTCCTCATCCTCTCGATCTGCACCCTCTTCTTCACTCTCTGCTATGTGCACCCCCAAAGACACTACCACCAACAACACCACCACCACCACATACCTTCCGCTTGAGTGCAAATGGGGGCCTTCATGCTCCAGTGTTTTAATAGGGACCCCCGTATAAAAAGCATGAGGGTCAAGGACCAGTACTGGGTGGCAACGTACTTAGATCCCCGGTACAAACACAAAATGGCGGAAATGTTACCGCCGTCGCAGAGGGCTGTCAGAATGCAGCACTTCCAGGCCTTGCTTCGAGAAATGCTGCATTCTGCTTTTGCGTGCGCTGGCAGAGGAGCAATTCCCACTCCCAGAGAAGGATTTGCGGGTACCAATCCAACAGCGCCTGCAAGAAGAGGCCGGTTTGAAGATGTGTTGGTGACTTCGGATATGAGGTCATTCTTTCAGCCGACCCATCGACAGGTGTCATCCGGATCCAGCATCAGGGAACGCCTAGACCGTCAGGTGTCCGACTACATTGGGTTAACGGCCGATGTGGACGCTCTGAGGAGTGATGAACCCCTAGACTACTGGGTGGGCAGGCTTGACCTCTGGCCAGAGCTTGCCCAATTTGCAATCGAACTGTTGGCTTGCCCCTCATCCAGTGTCCTGTCCGAAAGGACGTTCAGCGCAGCAGGGGGGATTGTGACCGATAAGCGTACTCGCCTAGCTCACGACAGTGTTAACTACCTCACATTTCTAAAAATGAATGAGGCATGGATCTCGGAGGAATTCAACACATGTGATCAGTAGACCATGTATATGTCTATAAACAATTTTTGGAATCAAGCACACAGACCTTCTTAATTCATTTGGCTCACTTCCCTGACCCAAAAAAGCACACCGTACTATATGCCCCTACCCTCCTCTTTGAAGAGGTTGAGCGGTGTCATATTTCTACTGGGGCTGCTTATTATGAGGGGTTCCCACCATCCCTGTGCTGTGCTGACTTCCTCCTGGGTGTTCTTATTATGAGGGGCTCCCACCATCCCTGTGCTGTGCTGACTTCCTCCTGGGGGTTCTTATTATGAGGGGCTCCCACCATCCCTGTGCTGTGCTGACTTCCTCCTGGGGGTTCTTATTATGAGGGGATCACACCATCCCTGTGCTGTGCTGACTTCCTCCTGGGGCTGCTTACGGTGCTGCTGTCAGCGCTGTATGTCACGGAGCTGCTGTCAGCGCTGTATGTCACGGAGCTGCTGTCAGTGCTGTATGTCACGGAGCTGCTGTCAGCGCTGTATGTCACGGAGCTGCTGTCAGCGCTGTATGTCACGGAGCTGCTGTCAGCGCTGTATGTCACGGTGCTGCTGTCAGCGCTGTATGTCACGGAGCTGCTGTCAGCGCTGTATGTCACGGAGCTGCTGTCAGTGCTGTATGTCACGGAGCTGCTGTCAGCGCTGTATGTCACGGAGCTGCTGTCAGCGCTGTATGTCACGGAGCTGCTGTCAGCGCTGTATGTCACGGTGCTGCTGTCAGCGCTGTATGTCACGGAGCTGCTGTCAGCGCTGTATGTCACGGAGCTGCTGTCAGCGCTGTATGTCACGGAGCTGCTGTCAGCGCTGTATGTCACGGAGCTGCTGTCAGCGCTGTATGTCACGGAGCTGCTGTCAGCGCTGTATGTCACGGTGCTGATGTCAGTGCTCTGTATTACGGTGCTGCTGTCAGTGCTCTGTATCTCCTGCACCCTCTTGTTTGCCTACCCTGGTCCCTGACCTTCCCTCTCCTCCATTGCCTTCATTAGCTCCATAGTCCTGAATTGTCAGAACAATTTCCCAAATAAAAAAAAAATGCTTGTAGTTATCGATCCCAAATTCACCTCATACATGTATTATGCTATTGTCCAGGTGGTGGGACTACGTGCTACCCCCTAATAATTACCCCGTGGCCGCAAATTCGACCTAAAGGTTTGCGAAATTCGCCTCCCATTGAAGTCAATGGAGCCCGCGGCGAACGGTCGTTTTCGCGAACGTTTGTGCCCGTTCGCGTTTCGCGTTCGCGAAACGTCCCGTCGGAAGTTCGTCCATCACTATCTAGCACACCACTTCTTTCACAAACATAGACCACGCTCCTATGACAGCCTAGTGGCACTCTCCCCGACCCTCAGCTTCCCCTTCTGGTCGTACAGACAACTGAGCCACTTCCTGGCCTCGGTGAACCCATCTACCACGTGGTCCAGACAACTTCTCCCATTCGAACGCCTCTGCACATGCACCACTCCTTTACGACACTTAATCTCGAGCATATACGTTCTCCTACAGGAGGAGACGGACCAGACACTGATGACTCCCACGCGTAGTTCCTGGGAAAAGGATTTGCAGGCCAACCTTACTAATGAACAGTGGGAGGATATATTTACTTATGTCCATAAAGGCTCGATGAACGTGGCCATCCAAGAAAATGGGTATAAGATCGCTACTAAATGGTACAGGACCCCTGCCAGACTACACAAATTTTCTCCTACGATTCCTAACACATGCTGGAGATGCCACACGGCGATAGGCTCAAATGATTCATATATGGTGGGAATGCCCCTTGATACAACCCTTCTGGAAGGAAGTTCACTCCATTATCGCACAAGTCACCACCTACACCTTAAATTATAATCCAGCGCAATATCTCCTTCACCTTACGACTCTACCTAAACGGACCTACCTTAAATCATTAGCCATGCATATGGTCAACGCGGCCAGGCTGTGTGTTCCTACACACTGGCGATCTACTGACACCCCTTCCATTAGGGAATGGTTGACCAGGGTCGCTAAGATAGAGGAGATGGAAGAGCTGATATACACCACTCAAGACCGATTACAGAAATTCTCGACTATTTGGGCATGTTGGAAACATTTTCAAACCACGGATAGATACAGAACATTCTTTCCCCTACATATATAAACCAAAGAGGCGCACGGTCGGCGGGGGCTGGGGGGGACACCTACCCGCCCCCTCCTCTTCTCCCCCCGAGTTACTTTCTTTCTTTCTCCCTTTTCAATCCTTTTGCCCCCTCACATTTCCTCAGTCAAACCTGGAATATTTCATTCTATGGGGCTTGAATAAAGCAGCCATTTGCTCTCCCACTCGGTCACGAGTGTCGGGAACTACGCCACCCCACGCACCCTAGCGGGTCCGGCGGATACCGGTCCTGAAAGCTGGGGACTCTGGCCCAGCACTACCCGACACGACCTGAGTAAGCCTCTTTATAAGATAGGTCCACATTATTTCTGTGTTTGCTAATCAGTTGTGCCTCTGTATAGCAATGTTCTATTAGCCACGACCAATGTAGCAGGGTAATAGCGTTGTCTGTATTGCGAGTAGCTAAGGTCGTGGCAGCACCTTATGTTTAAGATGCTTATATGACTTGCACGTTTGTATGTCTTGCAGTTTTTCAATAAAATCTTTTTTGGAAAAAAAAATAAATATCACACACAATACAAAACTCACAAATATCACACACAATACAAAACTCACACAATGACAAAAGTGCCATAAAATGTAGAATAATAAAGGGCTCCATCTATAGGGGGGTCACCTCACCCCTTTATACCTCACCACATATGAATGACATGGGATTGTACACCCCAATAACACCCATCATACCATAAGAACACACCTAAAATATAAAATAAACACACAACAAGGATTGTGGAAAGTTTCGGCCGCGGCCCCTTTATTGGGTATAAAATAATTTTAATGATGAAATGACCTTTGACCTGTTCACCATTAACAGACCGACATGCTCCGTCACTAAGACTCGAGCAGCAATATCTTATATCCACCAAATAACAGTTTACCATCCCCCGTCCACCCACAAAGTGGGCGACATCACCCAAAAGCCAGGATACCAACCTGGCCCCACCCCCACCACCGCCGCCTAAACAATCGCTCTTTACAATCCAGCATTGGAAATGTCCTCCTTACCAATGACTGAGAAAATGGAGCAAAAACACACCTCTCATATGTGACATGATAAAGAGGGACTCCCTTCTACACAGGAAGTAGCACAGAACATGTCCCTGGTTACAGGGACCTCAGGGATGGAATGTGCGGAAATGATCGGCTGATCCCCACATGTGCTTTTATCTCACCTCTACTTTTACTTTATAATGATTTTTCAGAAGAACAAGTGCAGTAATATGGAGGGCGGATAGGAAGTGTAGTGCGGCAGAAGACTTTGGGCAGTAAAATGGTAGATTTTGTATAGAGAGGTGTCGGTATTCTGACGGAAGCACTCAAGCCCAGTGTGGGGGACGTTCCCTCACAAGATCTACATAGACTAAAAAGAGGGACAACTGAAGCTGCATGAGGGACAGAGGGATTTGGTCCCAAAGGAGGGAGAGTTGGGCGCTATGCCAAACACCGCCAGACCTCCCATGTGACCCTCCACATCACAATATGGAAAAATGAAGTCACTGATAATAGTATACAGGAAATCAGCAGATCAATCTTTACATTTTTATGGTGACTGTACCATGAAGTGACGCCCCGGCCTAGAAAACCATTTATTTGTAGACAGAACAGTCCCATTTTATTTACAGGGTCTAATATTTTACATCCACTTAAATCGTTCTCTTCCAGGAGAACAACGAGGATATCCAACACAGATCACCCTTATATAGGGAATATGATCAGCCAACTACTCCAAATATATACCCCACTTACCCTGCAAGAGAGCTGGGGGGAAATAAACTCCTTCGCACTGCACAACATATGAATGTCAACTGTTCATTTTTATTTTCTTTTTATTATTATTATAAAAGGCGGGACTTGTGTAATAAATGCAAAGAGCAGGATGGAGATAAAGAGCAGTGCGCCCGTCTACCTCCTGATCCACTCCCTATGTAGCTGCACATCCGGCACCATCAACATCTTTTACAGACAGATTTATAATATGATTGTGATAAAGGAGAGCCGGTCACATGACACAGAAAAAGGAAAGAATTGTGAAGAGGTGAAATTGCTGAATCAGCTCTATTGGGAAATGGGAATGGCCTAAGACAGGGATGGGAACCTTTTTGAGCCCGAGTGCCCAAACTGCACCACAAAACCAACGTCTTCATTTCAAAGTGCCAACATATAGAGAAGTTGATGAGCGTGTGCTGTGATGTCGGGGGGTGAACATGGGACACGTCACAAACCGTTGTGCATTCACTATGTAGTCATCGTGTTTTGTACAAGAAGATCTAAAACTAGAAGACATTTTGAGAAAAGTTCAATTTTTGGAAGCTGTCCTAGCATTGTGCAATCACATTCCAGGATCTCTATTCTACTAACTATATATTAATATTCAATACAGTCAAGTTACATGACAGGTGCACTTTAAATGACTAGTTGTTGAGTAGAAGCACCGGCTGGATGATAAAGAAATCCTGTGACAGGGGTGACCTGCAACCAGCAACTCTCCAGCTGCAGCAGAGCTTCCAGTCCCCCCATGCTCTGCTGGCACACATTATGCACTGTTTGGTTGCCAAGGTATGCTGAGATCTGTAGTTCTCCTCCAGCTGAAGACGTACTGGTTGCTCTGCATTGCTGTAGCAGAAGACTACTTCAAAAATCTCTCATTCCTGACGATGTTCTCAGTCCTATATGTCCAGGAAACATCCTTCACAACGGAAACACTGAAGGACAACTGTAGCAATAATGCTTCACCAACGCAGTTCAGTCCACAATGCTGTGCAGTTCATTGCATGTCAAATGCAAACTCCCAGCAGCTCTACACCTCTTCCCTGTATAATGCCAGGGATTGTGGACTGTCTGTCATGTGACTTGTGTCATGAAATACAGGGGGGGGAGGGGACAAAAACCATATGTATTTACACCTCACTGTACTGCAGTGGTCTCTGCTAAGTCTAGCCGGCTTTCCCAGCCAGATCAACCTGAATAGCAACACAAAGTATCATCAAAGCTCATATCCTACAGAAAATGCTTCCGACAGCTTTGATAGAGAGTAATGCCGCGTACACACCATCAAACAAGCGGCTGGAAAAGTCCGGCAAACTAAAGTCCGCCGGACAATCTCCCCGTGTGTAGCCTCCGGAGGACTTTTTTGACCCGAAAGTACGGCGGACTTAGAAAGTAGTTTTACACTCCAATCTTCCCGCCAGACTCGCATTTCAGCGGACAATCCGGCCGTGTGTGCGCCAGTCCGCCGTACTTGTGAAATGAACGGACTTTTCCCACCCGGAGTTGTGATGAGAGAATGTGGAGACCGAGGAGAGCGGAGCAGACACAGCAATGTGAGGTGTACATTCCCGTCCTCAGAGATGGTGGGAGAGGAGTATAAGATGTGCAACTCTCCTTCCCATACACTGATAGATATTCCTACATCTATCTCAATGTATATCTCATATATCTCAGTGTATATCTCATATATCTCAATGTATATCTCATATATCTCAATGTATATCTCATATATCTCAATGTATATCTCATATATCTCAGTGTATATCTCATATATCTCAATGTATATCTCATATATCTCAATGTATATCTCATATATCTCAATGTATATCTCATATATCTCAATGTATATCTCATATATCTCAATGTATATCTCATATATCTCAATGTATATCTCATATATCTCAATGTATATCTCATATATCTGAATGCGGGAAAGAAAAAAAAAGGTAAGTGGCCATTGCTTACTGGTGTGGCATGAAGAGGATGAGGACACGGCGCCACAAGTGGAATATTTGGCACATCAAACAATTTTGCACTTTTATAGGTTGTTTTGCACATCCGGAAATGTGGTTGATATGAGGATTAGTGGCAGATATATGTATTGATCCGACATCCTGGAAAATGTTTCCCAAATACAAACTAGAAGAATCACTGGATCTCCATATCAATTGCTGGATATATATGTACTAAATACTACGTCACATGATTGTTTGATATATATATATATATATACTCTGTTTTTTCCCCCCATACTCCGCACATGAGCACTGTGAGATCTCTGTAGTAATCTCCAGCTCTGTATTAGAAGGAGATTTGCACATCTTATATTCCTGTTGATGATATTATTACATCGGATTTGTTTTGCACTTTAATATCAGCAGATAGATATTGGGATTCCCCCCTATAGGATCTATTCCCTGTAAGATTGGAGATTATCACATCACTTATCTTATATCTTCTCATTGATGTTGCTTTGTAGACTTTTGTCTTTACACATTTCTATGGTAGATTTATTTCTGCTTTATTTCCAGAAGATAAATGACATCTCTCTGGTTTTTAGTAGATCTCTCCCCTCTAAGCAGCGCAGCCCCATTCTCTGCTATAGGAGACATTTTGTGGACACGGCTTGACCCACACAGGTGTTTGCTGCAGCTTCACCTTCACTACCCGCATCCTCTCCTGTCCTCCCTTTCCTCTTATTACCTCTCCCCTCTCAATCCCCCCTCCCCTCTCCCCCTCAATCCCACCTCTCCCCTCTCAATCCCCCCTCCCCCTCCCCTCTCAATCACCCCCTCCCCCTCCCTGGATTCACATATTATTTCATCACACGGTAGTGCAAGGATAACTTTGAAATTACCTGTCGGAGAGGTGTCAGTCGCGCTGTCGGAGAGGTGTCGATCACGCGGTCGGAGAGGTGTCGGTTGCGCTGTCGGAGAGGTGTCGGTCGCGCTGTCGGAGAGGTGTCGGTCGCGCTGTCGGAGAGGTGTCGGTCGCGCTGTCGGAGAGGTGTCGGTCACGCTGTCGGAGAGGTGTCGATCACACTGTCGGAGAGGTGTCGGTTGCGCTGTCGGAGAGGTGTCTGTCACGTTGTCTGGGAGGTGTCGGTCGCGCTGTCGGAGAGGTGTCGGTCACGCTGTCGGAGAGGTGTCGGTCACACTGTCGGAGAGGTGTCGGTCACACTGTCGGAGAGGTGTCGGTCACACTGTCGGAGAGGTGTCGGTCACACTGTCGGAGAGGTGTCGGTCGCGCTGTCGGAGAGGTGTCGGTCGCGCTGTCGGAGAGGTGTCGATCACGCTGTCTTAGAGGTGTCGGTCACGCTGTCGGAGAGGTGTCGGTCACGCTGTCTTAGAGGTGTCGATCACGCTGTCGGAGAGGTGTCGGTCACGCTGTCGGAGAGGTGTCGGTCACACTGTCGGTCCATGGCAGAAGCTTCAGACCCGCTGCCTACCTGGCTGTCGCTGGCAGGAGGAGTGGCGCTGTGTCTTGAGTAGGGCCTCCTCATCCTGCGTATTCTCTCTCGGTATCTTCTGTCGGCCTGTATGCTGACACTTCCAGTCGGCGGTCCTCCTCATCCTGCGGATTCTCTCTCGGTATCTTCTGTCGGCCTGTATGCTGACACTTCCAGTCGGCGGTCCTCCTCTTCTGCTCCCTGTAAAGTCCCAGTGGTGATGTGACGGTCCTATGGTCTTCCTCAGGTCCAGGTCTGCCTACAGGTGGATGAAAAGTTCCATGGCTGGCCTCAGGTAACCTATTACCATCAGTATACAGGGCAGCCCTGGCCCCTCAGGAATGAGAGGCACAATACAGGCCCGGGGCCACACATGGAAGGGAATATACAGCTGTCACCAGTGAAAACTTGGGGGGGTAAAAATAAAATAAGAAATAATAGAAGGAAGACCGAGGAGAGTCCAGAGGTGAGTCCAGCTGATAGACCTGAGGTAAATGCTGACTCCGCCCACTGATAGAAGGGGATAGAAATAAAAGCTTACACTCATTGGCTGGATGTTTCCCACCAAAGGATTTGTCACCAATCCGGTGCTCAGCAGCTGAGGTAAATCTTCCTAGCAACAGCAGGCAGCTTGTCACCTGACACACAAACCAGAAAGAGGAGGAAGAGACGACTAATACACACGATATCACAGATAAGATTGGATCCTGCCGGCACCGAGGTCCACATTAGGGACACACCGGGTACACAGAGACACGCCGGGTACACAGAGACACACCCGGGTACACGGAGACACACCGGGTACATGGAGACACACCGGGTACACGGGGACACACCGGGTACATGGAGACATACCGGGTACACGGGGACACACCGGGTACACAGAGACACAGCGGGTACACAGAGACACAGCGGGTACACAGAGACACAGCGGGTACACGGGGACACACCGGGTACACAGAGACACAGCGGGTACACAGAGACACAGCGGGTACACAGAGACACAGCGGGTACACAGGGACACACCGGGTACACAGAGACACAGCGGGTACACAGAGACACAGCGGGTACACGGGGACACACCGGGTACACAGAGACACACCGGGTACACAGGGAGGATCACATAAATCAAAGAAAAGTACCCAGAGCACCAGCTGCAAGAAGAGAAATGAATAATGGCCCACCTACATATACTTCAATAGATAGTGACTGTACCTACCTACATTAATAACGTGACCATTGGGGGATGGGCTGGTAATATAAAAATGCTCAGAAATGGTCTCCATCCAGTCACTCCTCACTATGTTAGGTATGAGCAGGCTGGGGATTGGATAGAAGGTGGTGGCCGCAGAGCGGGGAGGTAAGTGGCAGCAAGTGAAGAGTCACCAGAACTTCTCTGCAGAGCACAGAATATGCAGCCCAGGAATGGAAACAGATCAGATTTATGGCAAATCACCAGTCTTCATTGTGGGACACAACATCATATATATATATATATATATACACAGCACAGTAAACTGACCTGCTGAACTCCTGTGTGGCCCCTGGCCCCTGGCATTCTCTGTTACACATGGGGGAGGGGCGGATTTCTTTGTGTAGTGAATGCAGCCAGCAGGATCCAGGAGGAGAGAGCAGAGAGTGGAATCACAGGGCACCTCTAAAGGGCTCTGCAATCACTTGTGCTGCCAAAGGGACTGGACTGGAGCCTCCAGTCTGGGGGTGTGAAGGAAGCACAGCCTGATGTGATCTAGACTGGCTGCCATGTGACCCCTCCCCCTCTCACATGTAAACCCCGCCTCCAGGTCAGTGTGTGTGTGTCAGGTAGGTGGGTCAGTGTATTGTCAGGTCAGTGTGTGTTTGATGGTCAGGTAGGTGTGTGTATGTGTCTGGTAGGTCAGTGTGTGTAATGGTCAGGTAGGTCAGTATATGTGTCAGCTAGGTAGGTCAGTGTGTCAGGTAAGTGGGCAAATGTGTGTGTGTGTGTGTGTGTGTGTGTGTGTGTGTAATGGTCAGGTAGGTCAGTGTGTGTGTGTGTGTGTGTTTGTGTCAGGTAGGTAGGTCAGTGTGTGTAATGGTCAGGTAGGTGGGTAAGTGTATTGTCAGGTCAGTGTATGTTTGATGGTCAGGTAGGTGTGTGTGTCAGGTAGGTAGGTTAGTGTGTGTGTGTGTCTGTGTGTAATGGTAGGTAGGTGTGTGTGATGGTCAGGTAGGTCAGTATATGTGTCAGGTGTGTAGGCCTGTGTGTGTGTGTAATGGTCAGGTAGCTGGGTCAGTGTTTTTGATGATCAGGTAGGTGTGTGTCAGGTAGGTAGGGCAGAGTGTGTGTGTGTGTGTGTGTAATGGTCAGGTAGGTAGGTCAGTGTATTGTGCCAGGTAGGTAGGCCCATGTGTGCGTAATGGTCAGGTAGGTCGGTGTATGTGTGCGTGTGTGTAATGGTCAGGTAGGTGGGTCAGTGTATTGTGTCAGGTAGCTGGGTCAGTGTGTGTTTGATGGTCAGGTAGGTGTGTGCCAGGTAGGGGGGTCAGTGTATTGTGTCAGGTAGGTAGGGCAGTGTGTGTTTGTGTGTGTGATGATCAGGTAGGTTAGTATATATGTCAGGTAGGTAGGTCAGTGTGTGTGTGTGTGTTAGGTAGGTAGGTCAGTGTGTGTGTGTGATGGTCAGGTAGATCAGTGTGTCAGGTAGGTCGGTGTGTGTGTGTGGGTAGGTCAGTGTGTGTTTGTGTCAGGTAGGTAGGCCAGTGTGTGTGTAATGGTCAGGTAGGTGGGTCAGTGTATTGTGTCAGGTAGCTGGGACAGTGTGTGTTTGATGGTCAGGTGGGGGGGTCAGTGTATTGTGTCAGGTAGGTAGGGCTGTGTGTGTGTGTGTGTGTGTGTTTGTGTCAGGTAGGTAGGTCAGTGTATTGTGCCAGGTAGGTAGGTCCGTGTTTGTGTCAGGTGTGTGTGTGTGTGTGTGTAATGGTCAGGTAGGTGGGTCAGTGTATTGTGTCAGGTAGGTAGGTCAGTGTATGTGTAATGGTCAGGTAGGTAGGTGTGTGTGTGTGTGTGTGATGGTCAGGTAGGTCAGTGTGTGTGTGTGTTTGTTTCAGATAGGTAGGTCAGTGTGTGTGTAATGGTAAGGTAGGTCAATGTGTCAGGTAGGCGGGTTAGTGTGTGTGTGTGTAATGGCAAGGTAGGTGGGTCAGTGTATCAGCTAGGTAGGCCTGTATGTGTGTGTGTGTGTGTGTGATGTCAGATAGGTCAGTGTGTGGCAGGTAGGTAGGTCAGTGTGCATGTGGTCAGGTAGGTCAGTATAGGTGTCAGCTAGGTTGGTCAGTGTTTGTGTCAGATGGGTAGGTCAGTGTGTGTGTAATGGTAAGGTAGGTCAATGTGTCAGGTAGGCGGGTTAGTGTGTGTATGTGTGTAATGGCCAGGTAGGTGGGTCAGTGTATCAGCTAGGTAGGCCTGTGTGTGTGTGTGTGATGTCAGATAGGTCAATGTGTGGCAGGTAGGTAGGTCAGTGTGCATGTGGTCGGGTAGGTCAGTATAGGTGTCAGCTAGGTAGGTCAGTGTTTGTGTCAGATGGGTAGGTCAGTGTGTGTGTAATGGTAAGGTAGGTCAATGTGTCAGGTAGGCGGGTTAGTGTGTGTATGTGTGTAATGGCCAGGTAGGTGGGTCAGTGTATCAGCTAGGTAGGCCTGTGTGTGTGTGTGTGATGTCAGATAGGTCAATGTGTGGCAGGTAGGTAGGTCAGTGTGCATGTGGTCGGGTAGGTCAGTATAGGTGTCAGCTAGGTAGGTCAGTGTTTGTGTCAGATGGGTAGGTCAGTGTGTGTGTAATGGTAAGGTAGGTCAATGTGTCAGGTAGGCGGGTTAGTGTGTGTATGTGTGTAATGGCCAGGTAGGTGGGTCAGTGTATCAGCTAGGTAGGCCTGTGTGTGTGTGTGTGATGTCAGATAGGTCAATGTGTGGCAGGTAGGTAGGTCAGTGTGCATGTGGTCGGGTAGGTCAGTATAGGTGTCAGCTAGGTAGGTCAGTGTTTGTGTCAGATGGGTAGGTCAGTGTGTGTGTAATGGTAAGGTAGGTCAATGTGTCAGGTAGGCGGGTTAGTGTGTGTATGTGTGTAATGGCCAGGTAGGTGGGTCAGTGTATCAGCTAGGTAGGCCTGTGTGTGTGTGTGTGATGTCAGATAGGTCAATGTGTGGCAGGTAGGTAGGTCAGTGTGCATGTGGTCGGGTAGGTCAGTGTATGTGTAATGGTCAGGTAGGTAGGTTAGTGTGTGTGTCAGGTAGGTGGGTCAGTGTATCTGTAATGGTCAGCTAGGTCAGTGTGTCAGGTAGGTGGATTAGTGTGTGTGTGTGAGAGATGATCAGGTAGGTCAGTATATGTGTCAGCTAGGTAGGTCAATGTGTGTGTGTGTGTGTGTGTTTGTGACAGGTAGGTCAGTGTGTGTAATGGTTAGGTATGTGGGTCAGTGTGTGTATGTCAGGTAGGTGGGTCAGTGTATTGTCAGGTAGGTCAGTGTGTGTGTGTGTGATGGTCAGGTAGGTCAATGTGTCAGGTAGGTGGGTTAGTGTGTGTGTGTGTAATGGGCAGGTAGGTCAGTGTATTTGTCAGCTAGGTAGGTCAGAGTGTGTGTGTGTGTGTGTGTGTGTGTGTGTGTGTGTGTTTAATGGTCAGGTAGGTCAGTGTATGTGTGTGTCAGGTAGGTGGGTCAGTGTATTGTGTCAGGTAAGTAGGTCAGTGTGTGTGTGTGATGGTCAGGTAGGTCAGTGTATTGTGTCAGGTAGTTGGGTCAGTGTATGTAATGGTCAGATAGGTAGGTCAGTGTATGTGTCAGGTAGGTGTGTGTGCAATTGTCAGATAGGTAGGTCAGTGTGTCAGGTAGGTGGGTCAGTGTGTGTGTGTGTAATTGTCAGGTAGGTGTGTGTGCAATTGTCAGGTAGGTGGGTCAGTGTGTGTGTGTGTGTGTGTAATTGTCAGGTAGGTAGGTCAGTGTATGTGTGTGTCAGGTAGGTAGGTCAGTGTATGTGTGTGTCAGGTAGGTAGGTCAGTGTATGTGTGTGTCAGGTAGGTAGGTCAGTGTGTGTGTGTGTAAATGGTCAGGTAGGTCAGTGTATGTCAGGTAGGAAGGTGTGCGTATGCGTCAGGTCAGTGTGTGTCAGATAGGTAGGTCATTGTATGCATCAGGTAGGTAGGTCAGTGTGTGTGTAATGGTCAGGTAGGTAGGTGTGTATGTGGGTCAGGTAGGTAGGTCAGTGTGTGTGTGTGTGTGTGTCAGGTAGGTAGGTCAGTGTATGTGTAATGGTCAGGTAGGTCAGTGTATGTGTAATGGTCTGATAGGTAGGTGGGTCAGTGTATGTGTAATGGTCAGGTAGGTCAGGGTGTATGTGTAATGGTGAGGTAGGTCAGTGTTTGTGTGTAATGGTCTGATAGGTAGGTGGGTCAGTGTATGTGTAATGGTGAGGTAGGTCAGTGTTTGTGTGTAATGGTCTGATAGGTAGGTGCAGGGCCAGATTAGGAACATCGTGGGTCTGGTGCTGAGGATTTTGGGGGGGCCTTTTATAAATAATAAATAAATAAAAATGCAAATTATTTTGTTATAACAAATTAAATTAAAGAGAGAGAGAGAAAGGGGATGAGAGAGGTGTGAGGGGTGAGGGAGGGAGGATGAGAGAGAAGGGGGGATGGGAGAGAGAGGACGCACATGATCATGTGTGGGAATGATATCAGGGCAGCCTGGCCAAGGCAAGTGACGGAAGGCACAGAACCCAGAAGGAAGTCCGGGTGAAGATGGAAGTGCCCGGGCCCCGCTGGATTGATCACAGCACAGCACTGGAGGTCTGACAGGTAAGTGTACCCTAATGTGCTAATATGCTGGGCATACTTGTACATTGTGGCATAACCTACCCCAGGGCCTCTAAATAGTAGTAATGTTAGAAAAGTTTACTACCGCTTTACTATCACAGGAGCCTCTCATGGGGCCCCTACTGACCCTGTGGCCCTTGGGCAGTGCCTAAGTGCAGAGTTGTCATCATTTCAAAAATATTTTCAGGGACACTTTTCTACAAGTGTTATATTTGGAGTATCTGACATCCCCCGTGTTCCTCTATACATCACAATAGTCATTACAACATGAAATAAGTACTAATAATGGGGCAGAACAAATATGAGGACTGTGAGATTTCCTTTAGTTGAACTGATAAAAGTGCCCATTCTAGAGCTGGTAACATGGAGGATATTCAGTATCATTTTAAAGAAGAGTTTTTGTGGGTAAGAGGCACAGGAGAGGAGTATGGATGGTATAAAAGTGGGAAGTATGTGAGGTGAGGAGAGGAGGATGAAGTAATCTGGGAAGGAGAAATGTAAAGGTTTGTGGAAGGATGATTAGGGACTGTGTATAGGAGAGGAGTGTGGAGAGTATGACAGTGGGCACTATATATAGGAGAGGAGTGTGGAGGGTATGACAGTGGGCACTATGTATAGGAGAGAAGTGTGGAGAGTATGACAGTGGGCACTATGTATAGGAGAGAAGTGTGGAGAGTATGACAGTGGGCACTATGTATAGGAGAGAAGTGTGGAGGGTATGACAGTGGGCACTATGTATAGGAGAGAAGTGTGGAGAGTATGACAGTGGGCACTATGTATAGGAGAGGAGTGTGGAGAGTATGACAGTGGGCACTATGTATAGGAGAGGAGTGTGGCGAGTATGACAGTGGGCACTATGTATAGGAGAGAAGTGTGGAGAGTATGACAGTGGGCACTATGTATAGGAGAGGAGTGTGGAGAGTATGACAGTGGGCACTATGTATAGGAGAGAAGTGTGGAGAGTATGACAATGGGCACTATGTATAGGAGAGGAGGATGAAGTAATGTGGGAAGGAGAAATGTAAAGGTTTGTGGAAGGATGATTAGGGGCTGTGTAGTGGTTAAGCGGGCCAGACATGGATTGAAATGACACCAATTAAGCAGAGACCAGCCATAGTCGATCTATGTATGGATTAGCTGGTTTTACACAAGTCAACCTATTAACCGACTTGAGTACAACCAGCCTGTCAGGTTTTCCCCAAAACAATCAGTGCTGCCAGCTATAGTTACCAACACTAATCATTGTATTGACTGGCAGAACACAATAACACTGCGGGAGTGATTGCCCCATTCACAGGTCAGCGGGTGAGAGGGTGTGTGGGGACAGGCTGGGGAGAGATACTAGTCAGTCCCTGGGTAGGCACTGGTTAGTATCAGAGCCAGATACACACAGGTTACATACGCCACGATCATTAGAGCGAGAGCAATAATTCTAGCACTAGACCTCCTCTGTAACTCTAAACATGGAACCTGTAAAACAATGTAAAGCATGGCTTAGTACACAACAAAAAATTGTCCAACTTTAGTGGTTTTTTTATGAATGAAATTGTTTCTTTCCAAAAAAAAACATTTGAAAAATTGCTGCGCAAATATCGTGTAACATAAAAAGTTGCAAAGACCACCATTTTATTCCACAGGGTCTCTGCTAAAACAATATATAATGCTTGGGGGTTCTGAGTCATTTTCTCCCAAAAAAATGATGATTTTTCCATGTAGGAGAGAAGTCTCAGAATGGGCCTGGGTGGTGAGGGGTTAATTATCATAAGTAATATACAAATAATTATTATCAGCACTGTGATGTCATCCTCTCCGTCTGCTGCAGAGTGTTCCAGCTGTATTTATACTGCCGCTCTGTATGCAGCTTCTGACAGGCTGTACAAGGAGCCCCGTATCTCCGGAACCATAGATGATAGCAACCCCATATTTTAACCAGTGCTGGAGTGGATATTTAGCTACCCCCCAAATATGGGGTCTCTGTGACTTCTGATCGCCGAGCTACAATCCTCAAAGTCGATCTTTGTTTTTGTTTTTTTTCTTGTTTTTGGGCAAATGGGCCTATCTTGAGAAAGGGGCCTGGAGCTGCAGCTCCAATAGCCCTTATGTTAATCCGGCCCTGGGTCAGGATGATGTGAGATGGATCAGTCGGGGGTCAGGATGATGTGAGATGGATCAGTCGGGGGTCAGGATGATGTAAGATGGATCAGTCGGGGGTCAGGATGATGTGAGATGGATCAGTCGGGGGTCAGGATGATGTGAGATGGATCAGTCGGGGGTCAGGATGATGTAAGATGGATCAGTCGGGGGTCAGGATGATGTAAGATGGATCAGTCGGGGGTCAGGATGATGTGAGATGGATCAGTCGGGGGTCAGGATGATGTGAGATGGATCAGTCGGGGGTCAGGATGATGTGAGATGGATCAGTCGGGGGTCAGGATGATGTGAGATGGATCAGTCGGGGGTCACGATGATGTAAGATGGATCAGTCGGGGGTCAGGATGATGTAAGATGGATCAGTCGGGGGTCACGATGATGTAAGATGGATCAGTCGGGGGTCAGGATGATGTATGATGGATCAGTTGGGGGGTCAGGATGATGTGAGATGGATCAGTCGGGGGTCAGGATGATGTGAGATGGATCAGTTGGGGGGTCAGGAGGATGTAAGATGGATCAGTCGGGGGTCAGGATGATGTATGATGGATCAGTTGGGGGGTCAGGATGATGTGAGATGGATCAGTCGGGGGTCAGGATGATGTGAGATGGATCAGTCGGGGGTCAGGATGATGTGAGATGGATCAGTTGGGGGGTCAGGAGGATGTAAGATGGATCAGTCGGGGGGTCAGGATGATGTGAGATGGATCAGTCAGGGGTCAGGATGATGTAAGATGGATCAGTCGGGGGTCAGGATGATGTAAGATGGATCAGTCGGGGGTCACGATGATGTAAGATGGATCAGTCGGGGGTCAGGATGATGTATGATGGATCAGTTGGGGGGTCAGGATGATGTGAGATGGATCAGTCGGGGGTCAGGATGATGTGAGATGGATCAGTTGGGGGGTCAGGAGGATGTAAGATGGATCAGTCGGGGGTCAGGATGATGTATGATGGATCAGTTGGGGGGTCAGGATGATGTGAGATGGATCAGTCGGGGGTCAGGATGATGTGAGATGGATCAGTCGGGGGTCAGGATGATGTGAGATGGATCAGTTGGGGGGTCAGGAGGATGTAAGATGGATCAGTCGGGGGGTCAGGATGATGTGAGATGGATCAGTCAGGGGTCAGGATGATGTAAGATGGATCAGTCGGGGGTCAGGATGATGTAAGATGGATCAGTCGGGGGTCAGGATGATGTAAGATGGATCAGTCGGGGGTCAGGATGATGTGAGATGGATCAGTTGGGGGTCACGATGATGTAAGATGGATCAGTCGGGGGTCAGGATGATGTAAGATGGATCAGTTGGGGGGTCAGGATGATGTGAGATGGATCAGTCGGGGGTCAGGATGATGTGAGATGGATCAGTTGGGGGGTCAGGAGGATGTAAGATGGATCAGTCGGGGGTCAGGATGATGTATGATGGATCAGTTGGGGGGTCAGGATGATGTGAGATGGATCAGTCGGGGGTCAGGATGATGTGAGATGGATCAGTCGGGGGTCAGGATGATGTGAGATGGATCAGTTGGGGGGTCAGGAGGATGTAAGATGGATCAGTCGGGGGGTCAGGATGATGTGAGATGGATCAGTCAGGGGTCAGGATGATGTAAGATGGATCAGTCGGGGGTCAGGATGATGTAAGATGGATCAGTCGGGGGTCAGGATGATGTAAGATGGATCAGTCGGGGGTCAGGATGATGTGAGATGGATCAGTTGGGGGTCACAATGATGTAAGATGGATCAGTCGGGGGTCAGGATGATGTAAGATGGATCAGTCGGGGGTCACGATGATGTAAGATGGATCAGTCGGGGGTCAGGATGATGTATGATGGATCAGTTGGGGGGTCAGGATGATGTGAGATGGATCAGTCGGGGGTCAGGATGATGTGAGATGGATCAGTTGGGGGGTCAGGAGGATGTAAGATGGATCAGTCGGGGGTCAGGATGATGTATGATGGATCAGTTGGGGGGTCAGGATGATGTGAGATGGATCAGTCGGGGGTCAGGATGATGTGAGATGGATCAGTCGGGGGTCAGGATGATGTGAGATGGATCAGTTGGGGGGTCAGGAGGATGTAAGATGGATCAGTCGGGGGGTCAGGATGATGTGAGATGGATCAGTCGGGGGTCAGGATGATGTGAGATGGATCAGTCGGGGGTCAGGATGATGTGAGATGGATCAGTCGGGGGTCAGGATGATGTAAGATGGATCAGTCGGGGGTCAGGATGATGTGAGATGGATCAGTCGGGGGTCAGGAGGATGTAAGATGGATCAGTCGGGGGTCAGGATGATGTGAGATGGATCAGTCGGGGGTCAGGATGATGTGAGATGGATCAGTCGGGGGTCAGGATGATGTAAGATGGATCAGTCGGGGGGTCAGGATGATGGATCAGTCGGGGGTCAGGATGATGTGAGATGGATCAGTCGGGGGTCAGGATGATGTGAGATGGATCAGTCGGGGGTCAGGTTGATGTAAGATGGATCAGTTGGGGGTAGGATGATGGATCAGTCGGGGGTCAGGATGATGGATTAGTCGGGGGTCAGGATGATATAAGATGGATCAGTCGGGGGTCAGGATGATGGATCAGTCGGGGGTCAGGATGATGGATCAGTCAGGGGTCTGCACTGCAGCGTTTCTACTCTCTCAGAAAGGAAATGGGAGAATTCTTGGACACAAAGGGACAAGCGATGGGAGAATCTCTGATCCGATGGGGCGGCACAGTGGTGTAGTGGGCGGCACTCTCACCTAGCAGTAAAAAGGTCGCTGGATCAAATCCCAACCACGACACTACCTGCCTGGAGTTTGCATGTTCTCCCTGTGACTGCGTGGGTTTCCTCCGGGTACTCCGGTTTCCTCCCACAATCCAAAGACATGCAGGTAGGTTAATTGGCTTCTGTCCAAAATTGGCCCTAGTATATGAATGGGGACCTCGGATTGTGGGCTCATTGAGGGTAGGGACCGATGTGAGTGTGCAATGTACAGGGATAGGGATAATTGTAGACACTCAGGTTGAACTGGATGGACTGGTGTCTTTATTCAACCTTACTAACTATGAAACTATGAAACTATGATTTGGGGTTTCTAGCTGACATAACGAAGCTTCTGAATGTCCTGAACAGGAGTCTTCAGGGGAAAGGTGCAGCGGGGAAGCAGCTTTTCAGCAGGCAGTTGTCACCAGCACAGCCCGATCTTCTCCATTGCTCGGCGTTGCAGGAAATAATGAGCTCTTCTCCACAGGACAATATCGGGGCACAAATGAGCCGATATGCAGCAGACATCACACCTCTGGCCGGGGAGTTTAAACGCCACTTTCAGGATTTTGCGGCTATTGAAAAGGAGATGAGCCTTTTCTCCTCTCCGTTCTCCGGTGACCCCGATGATGCTCCAGATCAGTTGCGGCTCGGGCTCATTGAGCCGCATTGTGACAGCGAGTTACGCCGTCGTCACCGACAACTCTCTCTTGTCAACTTTTACCGCCAACTGGATAAAAGGCGTTTTCTAGAGACGGGAAGATTGGCTGAGAAAATGCTGAGCTTGTTTGTCTCCACATCTATGTGAGAGAGAGAGAGAGAAGACGTTCTCTGCTATGAACTTCACCAAGAAACGCGTGAGGACAAGACTCAGCGACTCTCACCTGCGGGACATTCTGTGCACCACCACCTTTCACCCCGCCCCCGCCCCGCCTATGTGCCGCCCTCCACATTCCACCACCTTTCACCCAGCCCCCGCCCCGCCTATGTGCCGCCCTCCTCATTCCACCACCTTTCACCCAGCCCCCACCCCGCCTATGTGCCGCCCTCCACATCTCATTTCACCACCTTTCACCCAGCCCCCGCCCCGCCTATGTGCCGCCCTCCACATCTCATTCCACCACCTTTCACCCAGCCCCCGCCCCGCCTATGTGCCGCCCTCCACATTCCACCACCTTTCACCCAGCCCCCGCCCCGCCTATGTGCCGCCCTCCACATCTCATTCCACCACCTTTCACCCAGCCCCCGCCCCGCCTATGTGCCGCCCTCCACATCTCATTCCACCACCTTTCACCCAGCCCCCGCCCCGCCTATGTGCCGCCCTCCACATCTCATTCCACCACCTTTCACCCAGCCCCCGCCCCGCCTATGTGCCGCCCTCCACATTCCACCACCTTTCACCCAGCCCCCGCCCCGCCTATGTGCCGCCCTCCTCATCTCATTCCACCACCTTTCACCCAGCCCCCGCCCCGCCTATGTGCCGCCCTCCTCATCTCATTCCACCACCTTTCACCCAGCCCCCGCCCCGCCTATGTGCCGCCCTCCACATCTCATTCCACCACCTTTCACCCAGCCCCCGCCCCGCCTATGTGCCGCCCTCCACATCTCATTCCACCACCTTTCACCCAGCCCCCGCCCCGCCTATGTGCCGCCCTCCACATCTCATTTCACCCTTCACATTACTGCACACAAGTTTTCTTCTTCCAATCACATTCATGGAAAATCTCAGCTCTGACTATTTCACAAGATGGACACTTTGCTTTTATCTTCCTCTTCACATTTCTTTTTACCTTCAAAGTCGCCAGACGGCCTTTATTAATGTACTTTACAATCTTCCCGACATATTTCATCTTCCCGCATTTCTATTGTCATCCGCACTTCATAAATGACAGACAGAGGGTGTAACACCTCTTTACATTTCTCATCCGTGTGACGGAATGAAAAGTGCGCCGCTTCCAATAAACTTTGGGGAAAAATTTAATTTGCATTTCATTTTAACGCTTCAAAAAAATTCGGGAAAAATGTTCGGCCCTCCCGCATGTTCACTTCATGAAATCCGGCCCTCTGTGAAAAAAGTTTGGACACCCCTGGGTTACTGGATTCGTATGCACATTGGTTGTCACGGAAAAGCACCGGCACTTTAAGAGACTTTTTTTATTCTCTTCCTTGTTGAACTTTTGGTTTCTCTCTCTTTTTTTATATATTTTTTACACACCCTGCTTTCTATTAGCTCTGTAGGGTGTTTACTTATAAACATTTTTTGTTCATTTATTCATTGTTCACTACAAATTACTATTGTTTGGACTCCTTAGAGATCTCTTTTATTATTAGATACTTTGCAGTCTTTGTGGTCAGTGGATGGGACCGGTTTACACTCCCCACTCAACTTCCACACCCACATTTTCTCTTTCAAACCATTCACTTTTACTCACTTCTTTTTTATTTTTGTTGCATATTATTTTACGCACCCTTGTACTTTATAGGACTTTAAGTCTGAGTGAGATACCCATTACTCCACATTAATACTTTTATTTTGGATCATCTACACTTTTGTGGGTTAACACCTCTGCAGGGTGTTTACATTTTGTCACTTTGCACTTTATATTTATTGTTTTTAGGACTTCAAGTCTGAGTGTGATGCCTATTATTCCACATTAATATATTTTTTTTGTATCATCTACACTTTTGTGGGTTAACACCTCTGTAGGGTGTTTACATTTTGTCACTTTGCACTTTATATTTATTTTGACACTTTTTATATCTTACTATATTTAACACGGTTATTACGTCTGATTACAATCCCAGCCAACACTGGGCAATATATGATGTAATCAGACAGCTTCTAGTTGTGTTTAGTATATGGAAGTAGTTGCACTTCTCTTATGAGCACGTGGCACTTTCTTCCACGTAATATTCATGTCATTTATACACATATAGTTCAACAGGTGAAAAGTTATATGCATATAATAGTCGCCTCTGTGGTGCGTTTATTTATTTTATATTATTTATATTGTTTTTTTTGTTTTTGGTATCATATTTGATTATAATGCGGTAACATCCAACACTAACACACTCCCGCTAGTTTTATATACACCCAACATTACCGGGTGTTAGCATCTTTGCAAGTGTGTTTACAGTTTTTTTAGAGTGCAATTTCAATAATCTAGTCCTTTTCTTGGCACCTTATTTTATAATTTTTTTCTATAAAATCCCCGCACTATAATGAATGTTTAATCATATAGAACCACTTAGAGGATATCGTATATCCCAATATATACGTTATGAGAGTCATTTATACATTACTAAATAAAGTAGAAGGTGTAACGGCCCCCAACCCCCAATAGAGTGAGAATAGCGCCACATCAACTTTCCTCACATATTTCCCTACTGGACACGGCTTGGTCCATATCGGTGTATACAGCTCTTCATATATATAACCCTTATTAGGAATAACTATTTACTATCATCAAAGGCTGCTACTGTGCCCATCACTACAGCTACTGTGCCCATCACTACAGCTACTGTGCCCATCACTACAGCTACTGTGCCCATCAAACGCAGCCACTGTGCCCATCAAACGCAGCCACTGTGCCCATCAAACGCAGCCACTGTGCCCATCAAACGCAGCCACTGTGCCCATCAAACGCAGCCACTGTGCCCATCAAACGCAGCCACTATGTCCTTCCTAAACACAGCCACTGTGCCCATCAAACGTAGCCACTGTGCCCATCACCGCAGCCACTGTGCCCATCACCGCAGCCACTGTGCCCATCACCGCAGCCGCTGTGCCCATCACCGCAGCCACTGTGCCCATCACTGCAGCCACTGTGCCCATCAGATTGTTCCACTATGCCCACTCGCCGTCCGCCCGGCACTTACCCTGTCTCGGTGGTGGCAGGTGACGGCGGCAAGCGATGGGACTTTGCAGCATGTCAGACAGTGGCTCTGTTTGCTCCATGCGTCTCCCCCCTCCTCCCGATAGGCATCCAATTGTAGCGCCTGTCATTTCAGCCAATCAGATGATGGGTAACCCGCGCACCTGATTGCCTGAGAGGCGGTAAAGTGTTAGGGAAGTGAATATTAATTTGCTCTTCTAACACACCTGAGTGAAATGCTTTGCACTTGCAGTTCACCTTTTTTTTGAAGCCTATTGGAGCCTATGGCTCTAATCAGGTGCTTTAAAAACACCCCCCCGCCGCTGTTGTAATTCTGTAGCCCGGCATCCGAAAAGGAGGCCAGGTGCCTGAATAGGGGGTGGCTACAGCGTCCATGGATAGATTCTATGCATTATACACAAAGGGTGTGGCTGGAGAGAGGGGGCGGCACCTGTGTGCCCTTAATGGACGCACCGCCGCCGAGGAGCAGTGTATACACCACTCCTAAAGTGCCCCCGCCATTGAAATCAGCAGTGGTGCTTTGCCGGCACTTTTAACCCTTTTTTGGCTGCTAAAAATGCCCCACTAAGGGCTGAAAAGCCGCCGGCGCCTCAGTGTGAAAGGGCCCTAAGTGTTCACAACACAAAAAGGGAGAAACACGAAAACCTGGCCCAAAAGGTGAAGCAACAAAAAGGCTTCAGGATGAAGACCCCCCCAGGCCAGATCTCCATAATGAAGCCCCCGATGGTGAAATGTTTCCTTGTTCGCTGTGTTTGTTGAGCTGTGATGTGATTTTCCAATAAAAGAAAGTGGTCTTCTGAAGAGTGCGGCACTCCAGAGCTTGTTTCTCGTCTGTTGGTAGTGGTAATAGCCGGCGCCTGTGACTTCCCATCCGAAGAGACAGTTTACAGCCTGCATGTGTGCTCCTGGAGCGGTGAGATCCCTTCTCCAACACTAATACAGTGATCAGTGCTAAAAATATGCACTGTCACTGTACTAATGACACTGGCTGGGAAGGGGTTAACAAAAGGGGTGATTAAAGGGTTAGCTGTGTGCATCGCTGTTTCTTGTGCACTTTGTGGGAAGTGCTTTTACTAGGGGAAGGAATGGATCCTGTGTTCTTGCAGACAGAATGGTGGTCTGCCTTGTTTACATACACAGAACGCCATTCTGCCTCTCTGCCTAATGATCCGCGGTTTGTGGTGGGCATCGAGTCTGTGTTACCCGCAGATCAGATCCCACTGTGTGTAATCACCCCGGGAGGGGGGCGCTGGTGGCGCACATGTCCTCCCCAGACTCGGGAGTGTCAGATCACATAATACATAGATCTCTCCCCTCCCCCCTCTCTCGTTCCCATAGTCCATGCTGTATGTTGTACAGTCCTGACCAAAGTCTTCATTCTCTCACCAGTTACTGATTGTAACAAAGATCTTCTGTAAGGTGGACTCAGAGAAATCATATCATTCTCTACACATGTTACTGAAAATGTTGTATAAAATGATTGTGGGGCCCCCGGGTGCATGTGTGGGGGCCCCCGGGTGCATGTGTGGGGGCCCCCGGGTGCATGTGTGGGGGCCCCCGGGTGCATGTGTGGGGGCCCCCGGGTGCATGTGTGGGGCCCCGGGTGCATGTGTGGGGCCCCAGGTGCAGGGCCGCTGATGGGGGGACACCGGTCCTTCTGTACGGGGCCCGCGCTCACACAGGGGCCCGGACAGGGAGGCAGGTCGGTGCGGATTTACAAATACAGAAAGGATGCATCCAGCAGCTGAAAGGCGATCTCTCTCCTCCTGTCGGTTCTCAGCGGCTCTGGAAGCAGCGCTGTCTGTTCTCCTCGTGTGGAACACAGAGTTGTGTCAGGACACTGAGAGCGGGGGAAGTGCGGGGGAGAAGTCATATACGGCCCCTTCCCAAGGCTGTATTAAAACACCGGCACATCTGAGAACTGCCCCGGGGTCCTTGGTGCCCCCCACTGCCCCCCGCAGTACTCTGCTAGGAAGTTCCCCTCACTTTGGTCGGCTGTTTGGTACAGGTCAGTTCTGTCATGTATCTTGTGTCCGGCTGTCCTAATGTGTCCCTCCCTCCCGCCATCTTCCTCCACCTCAGACACTATCTGCTCCTGCTTTCCTTTCATCTTCACACAGGCCACTCATCAGTCTCTGCCTGTCACACGGCTCTTCTCCCACATGTTGGGAACCCATCGCCACTTCTCATCCTTTCCAGCCTCTTCTCCACACATTCTTTTCCTGACACTTCACAAAAAATAGCCCCTCACTCCCCTCCCCCTCCCAGTCCTCTTCTCTGCAGACACTTCACCTTCATGCAGGTACATGTGCCCCCCACCTTCACACAGGTGCCCCCCACCTTCACACAGGTGTCCAGGGCCCCCCACCTTCACACAGGTGTGTGCCCCCCTCATACACAAACACTATAACTTGTTGGAATCCCCCAGCCTGCACACCCCAACACTGAATCTTTATTAGTTATGGAATCTCCCCCTCTACCCCTCCTTGACAGACATACAATTTGCTTTTATTATACTGTGGCAATTCCTCACCAGCCAACAGTATTCCCCATGCCCATCCCTGACCATCCAGTCCCCTCCACCCCATCTATATGCCTCCCCTCCACCCCATCTATATGCCTCCCCTCCACCCCATCTATATACCTCCCCTCCACCCCATCTATATGCCTCCCCTCCACCCCATCTATATGCCTCCCCTCCACCCCATCTATATGCCTCCCCTCCACCCCATCTATATGCCTCCCCATTCCCATATCCTATCACAAATCCTCCTTTTTATCCCAATACAGCCCAGAATCCCCCCAGTCTCACTCCAGTTCTTTTCTACCCGCCCCCTACCCACCTCCACCCAACTCTCCTCATTTCCCCTTACCCCGTGGTTCCCATCTCTACCCCTCCCTCCCCACCATTTTTTCAGGGTTAAGGAAGAACCCCAAAGTGGAGCATCTTATTACTGCTGCTGCTTGTGTGGGTGGGATGTGTACTGTGCCAATCCCTGCTGACCCTCCCCTCCTATTCACCCCATGTGATTGGCACAGTACATATCTCACCCAATCCCTGCTGACCCTCCCCTCCTATTCATCCATGTGATTGGCACAGTACATATCTCACCCAATCCCTGCTGACCCTCCTCTCCTATTCATCTCATGTGATTGGCACAGTACATATCTCACCCAATCCCTGCTGACCCTCCCCTCCTATTCACCCCATGTGATTGGCACAGTACATATCTCACCCAATCCCTGCTGACCCTCCTCTCCTATTCATCCATGTGATTGGCACAGTACATATCTCACCCAATCCCTGCTGACCCTCCCCTCCTATTCATCCATGTGATTGGCACAGTACATATCTCACCCAATCCCTGCTGACCCTCCTCTCCTATTCATCTCATGTGATTGGCACAGTACATATCTCACCCAATCCCTGCTGACCCTCCCCTCCTATTCACCCCATGTGATTGGCACAGTACATATCTCACCCAATCCCTGCTGACCCTCCCCTCCTATTCATCCATGTGATTGGCACAGTACATATCTCACCCAATCCCTGCTGACCCTCCCCTCCTATTCACCCCATGTGATTGGCACAGTACATATCTCACCCAATCCCTGCTGACCCTCCTCTCCTATTCATCCCATGTGATTGGCACAGTACACATCTCACCCAATCCCTGCTGACCCTCCTCTCCTATTCATCCCATGTGATTGGCACAGTACATATCTCACCCAATCCCTGCTGACCCTCCCCTCCTATTCACCCCATGTGATTGGCACAGTACATATCTCACCCAATCCCTGCTGACCCTCCCCTCCTATTCATCCATGTGATTGGCACAGTACATATCTCACCCAATCCCTGCTGACCCTCCTCTCCTATTCATCTCATGTGATTGGCACAGTACATATCTCACCCAATCCCTGCTGACCCTCCCCTCCTATTCACCCCATGTGATTGGCACAGTACATATCTCACCCAATCCCTGCTGACCCTCCCCTCCTATTCATCCATGTGATTGGCACAGTACATATCTCACCCAATCCCTGCTGACCCTCCCCTCCTATTCACCCCATGTGATTGGCACAGTACATATCTCACCCAATCCCTGCTGACCCTCCTCTCCTATTCATCCCATGTGATTGGCACAGTACACATCTCACCCAATCCCTGCTGACCCTCCTCTCCTATTCATCCCATGTGATTGGCACAGTACATATCTCACCCAATCCCTGCTGACCCTCCTCTCCTATTCATCTCATGTGATTGGCACAGTACATATCTCACCCAATCCCTGCTGACCCTCCTCTCCTATTCATCTCATGTGATTGGCACAGTACATATCTCACCCAATCCCTGCTGACCCTCCTCTCCTATTCATCCCATGTGATGGGCACAGTACACATCTCACCCAATCCCTGCTGACCCTCCTCTCCTATTCATCCCATGTGATTGGCACAGTACATATCTCACCCAATCCCTGCTGACCCTCCTCTCCTATTCATCTCATGTGATTGGCACAGTACATATCTCACCCAATCCATGCTGACCCTCCCCTCCTATTCATCCCATGTGATTGGCACAGTACATATCTCACCCAATCCCTGCTGACCCTCCCCTCCTATTCATCCCATGTGATTGGCACAGTACATATCTCACCCAATCCCTGCTGACCCTCCCCTCCTATTCATCCCATGTGATTGGCACAGTACATATCTCACCCAATCCCTGCTGACCCTCCCCTCCTATTCATCCCATGTGATTGGCACAGTACATATCTCACCCAATCCCTGCTGACCCTCCCCTCCTATTCATCCCATGTGATTGGCACAGTACATATCTCACCCAATCCCTGCTGACCCTCCCCTCCTATTCATCCCATGTGATTGGCACAGTACACATCTCACCCAATCCCTGCTGACCCTCCCCTCCTATTCATCCCATGTGATTGGCACAGTACACATCTCACCCAATCCCTGCTGACCCTCCCCTCCTATTCATCCCATGTGATTGGCACAGTACACATCTCACCCAATCCCTGCTGACCCTCCTCTCCTATTCATCCCATGTGATTGGCACAGTACATATCTCACCCAATCCCTGCTGACCCTCCTCTCCTATTCATCCCATGTGATTGGCACAGTACATATCTCACCCAATCCCTGCTGACCCTCCTCTCCTATTCATCCCATGTGATGGGCACAGTACACATCTCACCCAATCCCTGCTGACCCTCCTCTCCTATTCATCCCATGTGATTGGCACAGTACATATCTCACCCAATCCCTGCTGACCCTCCTCTCCTATTCATCCCATGTGATTGGCACAGTACATATCTCACCCAATCCCTGCTGACCCTCCTCTCCTATTCATCCCATGTGATGGGCACAGTACACATCTCACCCAATCCCTGCTGACCCTCCTCTCCTATTCATCCCATGTGATTGGCACAGTACATATCTCACCCAATCCCTGCTGACCCTCCTCTCCTATTCATCCCATGTGATTGGCACAGTACATATCTCACCCAATCCCTGCTGACCCTCCTCTCCTATTCATCCCATGTGATTGGCACAGTACATATCTCACCCAATCCCTGCTGACCCTCCTCTCCTATTCATCCCATGTGATGGGCACAGTACACATCTCACCCAATCCCTGCTGACCCTCCTCTCCTATTCATCCCATGTGATTGGCACAGTACACATCTCACCCAATCCCTGCTGACCCTCCCCTCCTATTCATCCCATGTGATGGGCACAGTACATATCTCACCCAATCCCTGCTGACCCTCCTCTCCTATTCATCCCATGTGATTGGCACAGTACATATCTCACCCAATCCCTGCTGACCCTCCTCTCCTATTCATCCCATGTGATTGGCACAGTACATATCTCACCCAATCCCTGCTGACCCTCCCCTCCTATTCATCCCATGTGATTGGCACAGTACATATCTCACCCAATCCCTGCTGACCCTCCTCTCCTATTCATCCCATGTGATTGGCACAGTACATATCTCACCCAATCCCTGCTGACCCTCCCCTCCTGTTCATCTCATGTGATTGGCACAGTACACATCTCACCCAATCCCTGCTGATCCTCCCCTCCTATTCATCCCATGTGATTGGCACAGTACATATCTCACCCACACAAGCAGCAGCAGTAATGAGATGCTCCACCTTGGAGTTCTTCCATAACCCCGGCAAAGCACCAGAAGAAAGCCAGAAACTCTGGAGGGGAAGGTAGAGGGGGAGTTGCTCTTCCATTTGTAGATTTAGCCCAGTGGCAGCCTGTCAGAATCTGCAATGTCAGCTTCCCTGCACAGCTCTTCTTCAGGAGGCCATATCTGTATAATACATCACTGCCCCTATACTGTACCCTCCGGCCCCCTGTACTGTGTCCACTTACCCTCCCCCTGTACTGTACCCTCCTAACCACTATACTGTGCCCTCCTGCCCCCGTACTGTACCTTCCAGTCCCCCCTTCTTCTGTGGCCCCCTGTACTGTACCCTCCTAACTGCTGTACCGTGCCTTCCTGTTCCCCCCATAAGTTTATAAGTTATGTTGTGTTTGTATCCGTTAGTGATGATTTTGTGTATTTTTAGAGAAAATTTTGTTTTTATATTTTTTAGGGGGGCCCTGTCAGGTAAGCTGTACGGGGCCCCATGATTTCTAACAGCAGCCCTGCCTGGGTGTATGTGTGGGCCCTGGGTGTGTGCGTGTGTGTGGGGCCCTGGGTGTGTGTGTGCGTGTGGGGCCCTGGGTGTGTGTGTGCGTGTGGGGCCCTGTGTGTGTGTGTGTGTGTGTGTGTGTGTGTGTGTATGTGTGTGTGTGGGGGGGGGGCCCTGGGGGTGTGTGTGTGTGTGTGTGTGTGTGTGTGTGGGGGGGGCCCTGGGGGTGTGTGTGTGTGTGTGTGTGTGTGTGTGTGGGGGGGGGGGCCCTGGGTGTGTGTGTGTGGCCCTGTGTGTGTGTGTGTGTGGGGGGCCCTGGGTGTGTGTGTGTGGCCCTGGGTGTGGGTGTGTGTGGCCCCGGGGGTGTGTGTGTGGGTGTGCGTGTGTGGGCCCCCGGGTGCATGTGTGGGTGTGTGTGTGGGTCCTGGGTGTGTGTGTGTGTCCCGGGTGTGTGTGTGTGTGGGCCCCGGGTGTATGTGTGGGTGTGTGTGTGGGTCCCGGGTGTGTGTGTGTGTGGGCCCCGGGTGTATGTGTGGGTGTGTGTGTGGGTCCTGGGTGTGTGTGTGTGTCCCGGGTGTGTGTGTGTGTGGGCCCCGGGTGTATGTGTGGGTGTGTGTGTGGGTCCTGGGTGTGTGTGTGTGTCCCGGGTGTGTGTGTGTGTGGGCCCCGGGTGTATGTGTGGGTGTGTGTGTGGGTCCCGGGTGTGTGTGTGGGTCCCGGGTGTATGTATGTGTCCCGGGTGTGTGTGTGTGTGTGTCCCGGGTGTGTGTGTGTGTGTGTGTGGGGCCCCGGGTGTGGGTGTGTGTGTGTGTGTGGGCCCTCGGGTGTATGTGTGGGTGTGTGTGTATGTGGGTCCCGGGGGTGTGTGTGTGTGTGTGTGTGTGTGTGTGTGTGTGTGTGGGCCCGGGGGTGTGTGTGTGGGCGCCCCCGGGTGTATGTGTGGGGCTGTCAGCGGTGGCACAGTAATTAGGGGAATGTGGGGGGTAAATATGACATAGGAGTGCAGTGTATGAAGTGACTAGGCCCAAGTTCTGACCACAATAACGCTTTTTCACAGTGCGCTATACGAATCTTTCCATGTGTTCCCCTCCCCCATCCAGGATTTTTCCTGGTTTTCCATCATTTTAGTGGCTCCACTTTTTATCAAGCTGACTTTCCGAGTGTAAATCCGGCAGATTATTGATCACTGTATAGGTATTGATAATGTTTACTGGAAATGCTTTCCATATAGTGTAAAAGGAAATGGCTGTGAATAGTTTCTGTCACATTGTTAGTAAACATTGCGTCTTGTCGGGGCATTTTCTAGGCTTTATATAAGAAGTGGCGGGGTTGTCAGCGCTGAGTGCCGCGTATATATCATTTTATATGGGCAGTGCGCCCGTCAGTAATACTGAAACTCACTCCCTCCCCTCTTCTCACAGCTGCAGTATGCAGGGCACAAATACACCATGATCTGGCCGGGGGCGCAATACAAAAATCATTATGTTCTGTCGGGAAACCGCTGCTTGGCATTGCATCAGGGGGGATAGAAATCAATCATTTATAGTAAAAAATAAAGATTTTTTTTTAAATTTAAACCAATGTGTTTGATTTGTATCGGATGTAATAAAATGCTCTTGTAGTAAAAATGGCTGTGAAGATAATTGTGTATAGAAGATGAATAATGGAGTTTATTCGGCATGGAATGGAGTTGAGTTCTGTAACATGCGGCTGTATATTCTGCAATATTTTTCGGTAAACTCATTTAGCCCGGGATCACACTACAGCAATGCAGTAAGTGGCACAATCGCAGCGCCGGTTCCCTCATCGCACCCCTCCCCCATTCTGCAGACCGATGCAGGGGTCAGTACCCTGTTAATGACACCCCCAGATCAGATCACAGATCGCAGGGACAACTCTGAGTTCCATCCATGCAATCCAATATCATTGTGGGGGAGAAATAAAGTCGCTGCACCTTTTTCTCGTGTGAATCCAATGTGAGTTCAGCCGTACAACTGTATGTCTGGATTTGCATCGCACAGAAATCGCATGTGATCGGCGCCATCAGCGCAGTGCGAATCGCATGCACAGTCTGTGTTTCCATATGTATGAAGCCAGGCTCAATACATCCAAGCTGTGAAAGCTGAGATCACACGCCCTGCATTGATGATCACACAATGTCACAGGACCCAGGAGAGAAAACAAAGCTCAGGAATATTCTTTTATCTCATTGTTCTACAAATCTCTGTGCACTACAAACTGTACGATTGAATCGCTTCTCATATCGCTGATTTACTAAACCTGACAGATTATTATTCTAAAGAGGAAATCATTTTGTTTGCAAATATTAAAGATTCTCAGTACCAGTGAGAACGAGTCCTTCCATGAAAAGAGCGCCGGTCACTTCATATCCATCATGGCGGCGCCTGTTAGCACCGTCCACTCGCCCGCTGCCACCACGCCCCTCCCCTTGTTGTGTCACCGCCCAATCACCAGCCTTCCCATTAAAGTGAATGGGACTGTCGGGGAGTCGGAGGAGGAGCTGGTGGGGGACGGAGATGACAGCTACTCTTTACAAATGATGATTTCTATCGAGTGGATTGAAATCAAACCCCCCCTGCATTGCACGCTATTATTAATCTTCTGATACACCAGACCCTTCACCCCCATTAATCCCCCAGCTGATCTACTATTTATCATGTGTGCAAATTCTTACACCCAAGTGCACAACTCTTCATTTGTAGTCAGAGTCTTCATACGGAAATACGATAACCCCAACTACCAAGGCCTGAGGTGTGCCTTGGCCTGGCTGGACAGTATGCCTAAAAGAGGGCATACCCTGAATGAATGCATGAAATGTAAATGAAATGATGAAAATATGGGGGAACGGGTGGGTGGGAAACCAGAAATGAGCCGACGAAGGCTCTGATGGAGGAGGAGGAGGGTTTTAAAGCCCTCAGACTCCTCCTACAAATTCAGGCTAACCTGCGGCTAGCCTTCCAACTTGTAGTCAGAGTCTTCATACGGAAATACGATAACCCCAACTACCAAGGCCTGAGGTGTGCCTTGGCCTGGCTGGACAGTATGCCTAAAAGAGGGCAAAAAGACACAAAGTAGGTGTGCTGTGAAAGCTGCAAAGAAGGCCCGCAACAAACGTTTTAGTCCGGAAAATGCGAATGCCCGGCTGACTACAGGAAAGGGGGGTAACGTATGTAGCTGCTAACATGGAGGATCTCCAGCGCCCCATGAACCAGATGTAAAGAAAGGACCCCCTGCGGGACCTACCAAAATTGCCCAGGAACCAGATGAATAACCAAAAGGGGGTTTAGGATTCGAGCCAGGTTTGGCAAGAAACCTGGGCGTAAGAACAACCGTAGGAAGTGAGAGGATGGAGAAAGCGCAGACCCACGGAATGATGCAGAGAAGGCCAACTAACTGCCCGACACCAAGGCTAAGGTACCAAAATATGACCACAAACCCCTAGCTTACAACACCCCCTTCATTGGTATGGATGGGTAAGTGGGAAGAGAACCTGCCTAGAGCACTAACTGGGAACTGCCAAGGGAAGGAGACAGGAAGTCTGAGACACCACGAAAACCTGGCCGGTAACTGGTAGGCGTGTCAAAGAGAAACATCCCCGCTTCCCCTCCCTAGACGGTTAGAGAGGGTGAGCCGCAAAAATGAACAGCTTGACAGGAGTTTGTAGGTCCTGAAAACTGGTCCCCTGATGAAAACTACATGGAATTGGCAGATGAGGCCAAATTGCCGATGCAATACCCAGCGAAAGCCATAAACATGAACCTATGAGACCATCCCGCCTTGTGCGAAGGCCACTGCAAAATCTGGATAAGAACCATTGGCCAGATTGATAACCTGAGATGACACTGCCCCTAGTTCTACAAGACACTGAAAGAAATTCCAACATCACCTGAAGGTGCACTGAGAAGAGCAGGAGCCGCAGCTGAAACCTCAGTGCAAGCCTAACGTGCTATGAACCCCACCATCCAGACTAACAAAAAAAGAGAGCATACAGAAACTGCCTGAACTGGGTTTAAGAATCCTGCACGAAACATGCGCTGCACTGGTGGATGGAAGAGGTTGAACAGAATTGGGAATAACCCCCTGAATACTGCCCCCCCCCCAGCTGAGGCTGGGAAAGGGGTACCCTGGTGATAACTGAGCTAAGAGTTTGGTCCCACCCCTAAAAATGGGGTGCTACCAAGCACTGAACCCCCATACGACGGAGGAGGGATGAATGTGCACCGGCCTCCTCCGCAACCCACCCCAAACCCTGAACCAAGAAAACACAACAAGCAAAAAGAGGACAGACAACCAACACACAAAACAATACCCCTACGTACCTGACGAGTATGAGGATGTAAGTGCAGAAATGACAAGACCAACAGCGCGTGAAAATGAACCTAAAGCTGACACAACTCTAGTGTATGTAGTGCGTGAGCCCGAGCAACCTGCAGCGCCAAGACAGGTAATTAAAAACGAACACTCAGGGCTAAGGTACCCACAGACCGTGGTGGGTAGTAGTAAAGGTATGGTGAACGTGCACGTATGACGTATGGTATACGGGCGAGAAGATTGTGGGACGACAATCAATTAAAAACGAAACCTCAGCCCGTATGGGTCCGTAGACGTGACGGACCCTGGATGTGTGCCCTAGCTAACAGACATACTACGAACATCAAGCTATGACATGAAAGTTACAAACAAAAGCTATGACAGAACAACAGAGACAGATAGCAAACAAAAACCCTCCGGCTAGTGTACCCACAGACCGTGGTGGGTGGACATACAAGAGTGAAGAAATAAGCGTGCAACGTATGACGTACAGTATACGGGCGAGAAGATTGTGGGACGACAATCAATTAATAACGAAACCTCAGCCCGTATGGGTCCGTAGACGTGACAGACCCTGTATGAGAGCCCCAGCTAACCTACACTACGAATGACAATAATGCTACGAATGGAAAAGCTATGACAGAACAACAGAGACGGATAGCAAACAACCTTCAGGGCTAGTGTACCCACAGACCGTGGTGGGTGGATGTACCAGTGAGATGAAAAAGCATGCAACGTATAACGTATGGTATGCGGGCGAGAAGATTGCGGAACGGCAAACAATCGAAACCTCAGCCTGTATGGTCCGCAGACGTGACAGACCAGGAAATGAGCCCTGGCTAACAGAAAAGCTACGTACAAAACGCCATGACAGAAAGCAGACAGGTAGCAACAACCCTCCGGCCTAGTATACCCACAAACCGTGGTGGGTAGATGTGCAAAGAAATGAGCGTGCACCGTACGATGTGTGTTATACGGGAGAGAAAATAAAAGGGACGACAAACAAAATGAAACAAACCTCAGCCTGTGTGGATCTGACAGAAATGCCTGGACAGCAAACGCTATGATGGGAATGCAGGACAGCAAACGCTAAGACGGAAATGCAGGACGGAGACGCTAAGACGGAAATGCAGGACGGAAACTCTAAGACGGAAAAAAGCTGTATCGAATGATATGACAGAAAAGCTGGACCAAACGAAAAGCTGGACCGAACGATATGATAGAAACACTGGACCGAACAACTGACAGAAAGCTGGACCGAACGTCGTGACGGAAACCCCTGGACAGAACGTGATGACAGAAGAACGCAGAGACAGAAACCTGGGGCTGAGTGCCGTGATAAACCCCGTGACTGAAATGGGTGCCTGGACGTGCAGGGGGGTACGAGAGTGCCGGGAGGTGAACAGGCGGGTGAGTGCCCCCCCCCATGAAAACTGGGAAGCAAGTGGGCATCCCCTCCATGGAGCATGGCGAGAGTTTCTGGGAGGTGAACTGGCTGGCAAGCGACAAGTGGACAGAAAAAACGCTGAGACAGAAAACGCTGGACAGAAAATACTGACAGAACTGTTGAACAGAAAATGCTGTGACCGAAAATGCTGGACAAAAAACACTTACGACCGAAACCTGGACAGAACGCAGGCTGTGATCGACACATAGACCAAATAAGCAAATACACAAGAGACAGCAGCAACCCTGGCAGACCTGCTGCAATGGTGATTGCCCACCCACGGACTGACATCCTCTGTTACAGCAGCAGCGATGTCAGTGACAGTTCACCCCCAGAGCACCGTCGCGCCCCCCCTTCTGGTGGAGCCAGAGGAGAGGAGCAGGAGGAGACAGAACACTGACCCCCCCACGAGGTGTGCGGCACAGATGCCAATCCCCCCCCCCCCAGAATCGGCGGGAGGACGGCAGGGGCAAGCAGAGTGCATAGGGAGAGAGGAGCTGCGGGGCAACCAATCCCCTCCCACACCCTGGGAGAAACGGCGGGTGCCCCGCACATGAGGGGGAGCTGGCGGCGGCCGATCACCCCCCCCCCCCATCAAAAGGATCGAGCCTGATAAGACAGGGGACATGTCTGTATGTGTACACATACATGTACATACACACACATGCACATATACATGAGACAGTATGGTCCTAGCAATCCTCCCCTATATTGGACATGTCAGGGGTCACTTTGTACAATACATACATGGGACGGATCAGTCCCAGCAACACTCCCCTACATAGAGACCCAGTAATCGATGTGCAGTATGTCCCCTCTATAGGAAAATGACAGCAGCCGAACACCCCCCCCAGAAACCAGGAGAAGCAGGCGGGAGGCCTCCACAAGGAGCCAGACCCCCCCAGGACAGGGGAGCTGGCGGGCAGCCAAACCCCCCCTCCACCCGGCGGAACAGCGGGAGAAGTGGGCGGCCCCCACGTTGAGCCAGACCCCCCCCCAGGACAGGGGAGCCGGCGTGCAGCCAAACCACCCCCCCCCCCCAGCCGGCGGAACAGTGGGAGAAGTGAGCGGCCCCCACGTGGAGCCAGACCCCCCCCCCCAGGGCAGGGATGCCGGCGTGCAGCCAAACACCCCCCCCCCCTCCAGCCGGCGGAACAGCGGGAGAAGTGAGCGGCCCCCACGTGGAGCCAGACCCCCCCCCAGGACAGGGATGCCGGCGTGCAGCCAACCCCCCCCCCCTCCAGCCGGCGGAACAGCGGGAGAAGTGAGCGGCCTCCACGTGGAGCCAGACCCCCCCCCCCAGGACAGGGATGCCGGCGTGCAGCCAACCCCCCCCCCTCCAGCCGGCGGAACAGCGGGAGAAGTGAGCGGCCTACACGTGGAGCCAGACCCCCCCCCCCCCCAGGACAGGGATGCCGGCGTGCAGCCGAACCCCCCCCCTCCCGGCGGAACAGCGGGAGAAGCGGGCAGACGGCGTGGCCCCCTCCTGGAGCCAGAACAATACGGCAGAGAGAGCTGATGGGCGGCCGAACCCCCCCCCCCCCCGGTGGAACCGCGGGAGAAGCAGGCGGCCCCACGTGGAGCCAGATTCCCCCCCCCACAGTGGAGCTAACCAGCAGACGAATCCCCCCTCTCCCGGCGGAACAGCGGGAGAAGTGGACGGCGCGCCCCCCTCGTAGAGCCAAGCTGATGGTGGCTGAATCCCCCCGTGTGAACGACAGGTAGGAAGGCCCCCCTCGTGGAATGGGTTGCTGCGGAGGATGGGCAGACTCCAGCGGTGCCTCCACCCAGAAATGAGCCGACGAAGGCTCTGATGGAGGAGGAGGAGGGTTTTAAAGCCCTCAGACTCCTCCTACAAATTCAGGCTAACCTGCGGCTAGCCTTCCAACTTATCAACATCAAACCTCATTTTACCACATAGTCGCCCCAATAAAACAGAGCATTGAGGGCGGCTTGTAAGATGGAGAATCCTGTAAGGACCTCATTCCACTGCAAGGACTGCTCAAGTTCACTTACATTTCATGCTGACCGTTTGTGGACTGCAGTCTTCAAGTCATTCCACAGATTTTCAATGGCATTTAAGTCTGAGCTCTGACTAGGCCATGCAAGGGCACTCACCTTTTTCTCCTTCAATCACCATGTGCTCATTGTTGCTGTGTGCTTTGGGTCATTGTCATGTTGGAAGGTAAACCTTCTTCCCATTAACCACTTCGGGACCGCCGTATTGCCAATGTACGTCAACACAATGGCACAGGCAGGCAGAATCACGTAAATGTACGTGATTGCCTTCTAGCGGGTGGGGGGTCCGATCGGACCCCCTCCCGCTAGATACGGCGGTCCCTTTCGGTGCCGGAGCGATCGGCGATGAGGGGATGGCCGTTGGTTTCCGCCCATCCCCTCTCGATCGCTCCTGGCCAGTGACGAACTTCCTCCCCTGTGAAAATGTAAACACAGGAGGAGGAAGTGATGTCACACTCCTCGTGGCGGTCTTTTTGAACCGGACAGCGAGGAGTGAAGACGCAAGTAAGTGCACCAACAGTCCACTGACACATAGGTACACACAGGCACACATTTCACCCCAGTCACCCCCCGATCACCCCCCCGATCGGCCCCCCGCCCCCCCCCAGTCACAGTGTCACTAATGCAGTGTTCATTTATTTATTGATCACTACATTTAGTGTCAGTTGTGACTGTAAAAAGTGTCAGGGCAGCTAGTGTTAGGCCCCTTTAGGTCCAGGGTAGCCCCCTACCCCCCCCTAATAAAGGTTTAACCCTTTGATTGCCCTCCCAGTTAACCCTTTCACCCTCTTTTACCAGTGTCACTAAGCGATCGTTTTTCTGATCGCTGCAATAGTGTCACTGGTCCCGCTAGGAAGCTAGTTTTTTTTTAGGTTCAACGCCAGGTTTTTATACCGTTAGGTACCCCGATATATAACCTAATAAAGGTTTTAACCCTTTGATTGCCCCTAGAGTTAACCCTTTCACCAGCGATCGCTGCATAAGTGTCACTGGTGACACTGGTTAGCCAGTTAGTTATTTAGTTATTTAGGTTCCCCGTCAGCTTTTTATAAAGCTTCAGGTACCCCCATATAAATACCCAATAAAGGTTTTAACCCCTGATTGCCCTTAGTTAACCCTTTCACCAGTGATCACCGTATAAGTGTTACGGGTGACGCTGGTTTGGTAGTTCGCTTTTTATAGCATCAGGGCACCCGCCATTTATTACCTAATAAAGGTTTAACCCCCTGATCACCCGGCGGGTGATATAAATTTGGTTTTAGGGTCAGAAAGGGTCTGCGTCGCCCCAGGCAGTGCTAGGTTAGTGCCAGCACCGCTAACACCCACGCGCAAAGCATACACCTCCCTTAGTGGTATAGTATCCGAACAGATCAATATCTGATCTGATCAGATCTATACTAGCGTGCCCAGCAATTTAGGGTTCTAAAAAAACGCATTGTTAGCAGGATCAGCCCAGATACCTGCTAGCACCTGCGTTTTGCCCCTCTGCCCAGCCCAGCCCAGCCCACCCAAGTGCAGTATCGATCGATCACTGTCACTTACAAAACACAACACACATAACTGCAGCGTTCGCAGAGTCAGGCCTGATCCCTGCGATCGCTAACAGTTTTTTTTGGTAGCGTTTTATACAGTCGCTGACAGGCTAGGTGCTTTTTTACCTGTGAGTCTCACTACTGTACCCCTAAATTTAGAGCCCAAAATGGCAAAGCGAAGGTACACTAGTGAAGAGGCCTACACGTTTCTGAGCATGACAGATAGTGAAGAGGAAGACACTGATCTGTCAGAATCAGGCTCAGAATACGAACCTGTAGAGGACAGCGCCTCCATGTCAGATAGCTCTGACGACGAAGAAGAGGTCCCTGCTATTGTCAGGCGTACCCGGCCCCGATTTTCTGATGTTGTTGAGGTGCAGGAACCGGAAGTCCCTCGTATGGAGTATAGAGCCAGTACTAGCGCCGCTCATCCTTTTGGTGAACTGGCAAGCACCAGCGGCCTAGTACACCCTGGGCGTACATCCAGCACTGCAGTATCACGTGGTGACGTGGCGAGTCCCATAAGTGCAGTTCAAGCTGGCGAGGTGGCAAGCACAAGTAGTGTCCCGCTGCCACCAAGAAGAAGAAGACAAAGACAGGCCCGTCGTACCCATAGTGCCCTTCCTGCAGAATTCGCCTATCCCAATTGGGTGCCCACCACTTCTGCAGAACCCGTACTTCCCCCATTCACTGCCCAACCCGGTATTCAGGTGGATACAGATGATTTTACGCCACTCGATTTTTATTCTCTGTATCTCACGGAAGATCTCTATAGATCTATTGTGGACCAAACCAATTTATATGCTGGTCAACGCATCGCCGCTAATCCCCAGTTGCCGTCTCTTGCCAGAGATTGGAAACCAGTTACGGTTTCCGAATTTAAGTCGTTTCTGGGCCTTTCCCTCAACATGGGCACACACAAATTTATGCGGATGCGGGCTTATTGGTCCACGCATCCGGCTGACCACATGCCCCTGTTCTCTAACTCCATGCCCAGGGCACGATACGAGCAGATCTTGCGGTTCTTGCACTTCAGTGACAATGAACTTTGTCGTCCACGTGGAGACCCTGAATACGATCGGCTCTACAAAATTCGGCCCCTCATAAACCACTTCAACCAACGTTTTGCAGACTTGTTTATTCCCCAAAAAGTTGTCTGCGTTGATGAGTCCCTGGTTAAGTTTACTGGTCGCTTGTCATTCAAACAGTACATTCCCAACAAGCGTACCAGGTACGGGGTCAAGCTCTATAAGTGCTGTGACAGGGCCACAGGCTATGCATGGAGCTTTATGGTTTATGAGGGTAAAGATAGTTACGTAGAGCCGGAGAACTGCCCTGATTACATAGGAAGCGCTGGCAAGATAGTGTGGAAATTGGTGTCACCCTTATTCGGAAAGGGGTACCACTTGTACGTGGACAACTATTACACCAGCGTGCCACTGTTTAGTCATTTATTTGATAATCAGATTGGAGCATGTGGCACCGTGCGACCTAATCGCCGGGGCTTTCCCCAGCGGCTTGTAGATTCCCGTCTTAGGCTGGGGGAGAGAGCCTGCTATCGGTGTAATAATTTGCTCGCTATGAAGTGGAGGCATAATAAGAATGTTTTCGTTCTTACCTCCCTTCATGCAGACACGACGGTCCAAATTTCTACGGCGACTGGTATTGTGGAGAAACCCCTCTGTGTCCACGAATATAACAAAAATATGGGAGGGGTGGACCTCAATGACCAGATGTTAGCGCCGTATCTAACTTCCCGTAAGACCAGACGCTGGTACAAAAAAGTGTCTGCTTACTTATTTCAATTGGCTTTGCTGAATGCTTTTGTGCTATACAAAGCTTCAGGCGGAACATTAACCTTTCTTTTCTTCCAAAGAGAGGTTGTCACAGAGCTTCTGTTTCCAGACGGTTCTGTACCTCACCATTCCCAACCAAATGCAGTAAGCCGGCTGTATGAGAGGCATTATTCTTATGTCCTCCCGAGTACCCCTACCCAACGAGCCCCCCAAAAAAGATGTCGTGTCTGTAGCAAGCGCGGATATAGGCGTGACACCCGTTCTTATTGTCCACGCTGTCCTGGCCAGCCTGGTCTTTGTCAGGGTGAGTGTTTTGAACGCTACCACACACTAGTGAAGTATTAGCGTAGGGTACAGCATTTCACAGGCTAGGCACACTAACACAGGGTCTCCCAAGATGCCATCGCATTTTGAGAGACCCGAACCGTTACAGTTACAGTTTACAGTTCAAAAAAAAGTGTATAAAAAAAAAAAAAAAAAAAAAAGTAAAATAAAAAAACCAAAAAAAATATAAAATATAAAAACCAAAAATAGTTGTCGTTTTATTGTTCTCTCTCTCTCTCTCTCTCTCTCTCTCTCTCTCTCTCTCTCTTCTCTCAAATTTTTTATACTTTACTGTTTACTGTGTTATTGTTAACCATTTTTCATGTTTTCAGGTACGCCATTCAGCTGCAGCGTGGATTTATTTATCTTGACAGCAACAGCGTTTGCTCCCACGATACATAAAGCCGTGACTCCAGTGCTGTAGGAGGTGATTTCACCACCACAGTTAAAAAAGAGCATATATGCCGAAGCATGGGGGCATAAGGGGTGGAGGAGCGATTTTGCTCCTAATGCCGCGTACATACGGTCAAAATTCCGACGGAGGGCTTGCCCGTGGAAAAGTTTGAACGTATGTACGCAGCATAACTTTTTTGCGGGAGGATGCCCCCATGCTTCGGCATATATATATTTTAGGCACAGGTTGTGTTAAAAAATGTTTTATTTTTTACAGTTTTTTTTGGCAATTGCTTTGCAGGTATGGTATGGTAAGGTTTTACTGGGATGTTACTTTGTTTTAACGTTAACCATAATTTGCTTAGCAGGTACGCCATTCAGCTGCAGCGCGGATTTATTTATCTTGACAGCAACAGCGTTTGCTCCCACGATACATAAAGCCGTGACTCCAGTGCTGTAGGCGGTGATTTCACCACCACAGTTAAAAAAGAGCATATATGCCGAAGCATGGGGGCATAAGGGGTGGAGGAGTGATTTTGCTCCTAATGCCGCGTACATACGGTCAAAATTCCGACAGGGGGCTTGCCCATGGAAAAGTTTGAACGTATGTACGCGGCATAACTTTTTTGCGGGAGGATGCCCCCATGCTTCGGCATATATATATTTTAGGCACAGGTTGTGTTAAAAAATGTTTTATTTTTTACAGTTTTTTTTGGCAATTGCTTTGCAGGTATGGTATGGTAAGGTTTTACTGGGATGTTACTTTGTTTTAACGTTAACCATAATTTGCTTAGCAGGTACGCCATTCAGCTGCAGCGCGGATTTATTTATCTTGACAGCAACAGCGTTTGCTCCCACGATACATAAAGCCGTGACTCCAGTGCTGTAGGCGGTGATTTCACCACCACAGTTAAAAAAGAGCATATATGCCGAAGCATGGGGGCATAAGGGGTGGAGGAGTGATTTTGCTCCTAATGCCGCGTACATACGGTCAAAATTCCGACAGGGGGCTTGCCCATGGAAAAGTTTGAACGTATGTACGCGGCATAACTTTTTTGCGGGAGGATGCCCCCATGCTTCGGCATATATAAATGGTGCATGTATGTCCATCATTAGAAGTGGGTGGATGAAGGGAGGTATCTAATGGTGGGCATACCCACCGATCAATCTCTTTTTTTTCGTTCAGACAACATGACTCTCAGTAAATAGCTTGGGGTGTCTACTTTCCAAAATGGGGTAATTTGGGGGGATTTTGTGCTATTTTGGCATTTTATGGCCTTTGCACCCTTAGAAATCCTGAAGGTGGTGATTGGTTTTCGGGGTGCCGTACGCGACTAGACTCCCAAAAAGTCCCACACATGTGGTATCCCCATACTCGGGAGAAGTAGCCGAATATATTTTGGGGTGCAATTCCACATATAACCATAGCATGTGTGAGCAATATATCATTTAGTGACTACTTTGTGCAAAAAAAAAAAAGTTTGTAATATTCCCGCAACTTGTGGCAAAATATAAAATATTCCATGGACTCAACATGCCTCTCAGTAAATAGCTTGGGGTGTCTACTTTCCAAAATGGGGTCATTTTGGGGGGTTTTGTGCTATTTTGGCTTTTTATGGCCTTCGAAACTGTGATAGGTAGTGAGGGGTAAAATCAAAAATTTGCACCCTTAGAAATCCTGAAGGTGGTGATTGGTTTTCGGGATGCCGTGCGCGACTATACTCCCAAAAAGTCCCACACATGTGGTATCCCCGTACTCGGGAGAAGTAGCGGAATATATTTTGGGGTGCAATTCCACATATAACCATGGCATGTGTGAGCAATATATCATTTAGTGACAACTTTTTGTACATTTTTTTTTTTTTTTTTTTTTTAGTCATTATTCAATCCCTTAGGACAAAAAAAATAAATATTCAATGGGCTCAACATACCCATCAGCAGTTTCCTTGGGGTGTCTACTTTCCAAAATGGGGTCATTTGGGGGGGTTTTGTGCCATCTTGGCATTTTATGGCCGTCAAAACTGTGATAGGTAGTGATAGGTAGTGAGGAGTAAAATAAAAAAATTATGCCCTTAGAAATCCTGAAGGCGGTGCTTGGATTTCGGGGTCCCGTACGCGGCTAGGCTCCCAAAAAGTCCCACACATGTGGTATCCCTGTACTCAGGAGAAGCAGCAGAATGTATTTTGGGGTGTCATTTCACATATGCCCATAGCATGTGTGAGCAATATATCATTTAGTGACAACTTTGTGCAAAAAAAAAAAAGTTTGTAATATTCCCGCAACTTGTGGCAAAATATAAAATATTCCATGGACTCAACATGCCTCTCAGTAAATAGCTTGGGGTGTCTACTTTCCAAAATGGGGTCATTTTGGGGGGTTTTGTGCTATTTTGGCTTTTTATGGCCTTCGAAACTGTGATAGGTAGTGAGGGGTAAAATCAAAAATTTGCACCCTTAGAAATCCTGAAGGTGGTGATTGGTTTTCGGGATGCCGTGCGCGACTATACTCCCAAAAAGTCCCACACATGTGGTATCCCCGTACTCGGGAGAAGTAGCGGAATATATTTTGGGGTGCAATTCCACATATAACCATGGCATGTGTGAGCAATATATCATTTAGTGACAACTTTTTGTAAATTTTTTTTTTTTTTTTTTTTTTAGTCATTATTCAATCCCTTAGGACAAAAAAAATAAATATTCAATGGGCTCAACATACCCATCAGCAGTTTCCTTGGGGTGTCTACTTTCCAAAATGGGGTCATTTGGGGGGGTTTTGTGCCATCTTGGCATTTTATGGCCGTCAAAACTGTGATAGGTAGTGATAGGTAGTGAGGAGTAAAATAAAAAAATTATGCCCTTAGAAATCCTGAAGGCGGTGCTTGGATTTCGGGGTCCCGTACGCGGCTAGGCTCCCAAAAAGTCCCACACATGTGGTATCCCTGTACTCAGGAGAAGCAGCAGAATGTATTTTGGGGTGTCATTTCACATATGCCCATAGCATGTGTGAGCAATATATCATTTAGTGACAACTTTGTGCAAAAAAAAAAAAGTTTGTAATATTCCCGCAACTTGTGGCAAAATATAAAATATTCCATGGACTCAACATGCCTCTCAGTAAATAGCTTGGGGTGTCTACTTTCCAAAATGGGGTCATTTTGGGGGGTTTTGTGCTATTTTGGCTTTTTATGGCCTTCGAAACTGTGATAGGTAGTGAGGGGTAAAATCAAAAATTTGCACCCTTAGAAATCCTGAAGGTGGTGATTGGTTTTCGGGATGCCGTGCGCGACTATACTCCCAAAAAGTCCCACACATGTGGTATCCCCGTACTCGGGAGAAGTAGCGGAATATATTTTGGGGTGCAATTCCACATATAACCATGGCATGTGTGAGCAATATATCATTTAGTGACAACTTTTTGTACTTTTTTTTTTTTTTTTTTTTTTAGTCATTATTCAATCCCTTAGGACAAAAAAAATAAATATTCAATGGGCTCAACATACCCATCAGCAGTTTCCTTGGGGTGTCTACTTTCCAAAATGGGGTCATTTGGGGGGGGTTTGTACTGCCCTGCCATTTTAGCACCTCAAGAAATGAGATAGGCAGTCATAAATTAAAAGCTGTGTAAATTCCAGAAAATGTACTCTAGTTTGTAGACGCTATAACTTTTGCGCAAACCAAAAAATATACGCTTATTGACATTTTTTTTACTAAAGACATGTGGCTGAATAAATTTTGCCCTCAATGTATGACTAAAATTTAGTTTATTCGATTTTTCTTATAACAAAAAGAAGAAAATATCATTTTTTTTCAAAATTTTCGCTCTTTTTCCATTTATATCGCAAAAAATAAAAATCGCAGAGGCAATCAAATACCATCAAAAGAAAGCTCTATTTGTGGGAAGAAAAGGACGCAAATTTCGTTTGGGTGCAATATTGCATGACCGCGCAATTACCAGTTAAAGCAGCGCAGTGCGAAATTGCAAAAACACCTCTGGTCCTTAAGGTATTTATTGGTCCGAGGCTGAAGTGGTTAACAACCTTTTGGCAGTGGGCAGCAGATTTTCTGCTGCAGAGAAATCCCTCCATACCAGGATATTACTACCTCCATACCAGGATATTACCACCCCCGTACCAGGATATTACCACCCTCATACCAGGATATTACTACCTCCATACCAGGATATTACCACCCCCATACCAGGATATTACTACCTCCATACCAGGATATTACCACCCCCGTACCAGGATATTACCACCCCCGTACCAGGATATTACCACCCCATACCAGGATATTACCACCCCCATACCAGGATATTACCACCTCCATACCAGGATATTACCACCCCCATACCAGGATATTACCACCTCCATACCAGGATATTACCACCCCCATACCAGGATATCCTCACCTCCCATACCAGGATATTACCACCTCCGTACCAGGATATTACCACCTCCATACCAGGATATTACCACCTCCGTACCAGGATATTACCACCCCCATACCAGGATATTACCACCTCCATACCAGGATATTATCACCTCCGTACCAGGATATTACCACCTCCCATACCAGGATATTACCACCCCCGTACCAGGATATTACCACCTCTGTACCAGGAAATTACCACCTCCATACCAGGATATTACCACCCCCATACCAGGATATTATCACCTCCATACCAGGATATTGCCACCTCATACCAGGATATTACCACCTTCATACCAGGATATTACACCCCCCATACCAGGATATCACCACCTCATACCAGGATATCACCACCTCATACCAGGATATCACCACCTCCATATCAGGATATTACCACCTCCGTGGTTTACTATAGGAATGGTGTTATTTGGATGGTGAGCAGTATTTGGATTTCTGCCAGACATCTTCTTTGGTATTGAGGCCAAATAATTCAATGTTCGTCTAATCGGACCTGAACACCTTTCTCCACGTGGCCTCAGAATCTTCAAGGTGTGTTTTCACAAGGCTCAAGTAAATGCACGTGGTTTTTCGTGAGGAGTGTTTTATTTTTTAATTGCAACCCTCCCATACAAGCCACATTTGTGTAGGATCTGTGATATTGTTGTCACATGCACACAATCACCACGCTTTGTTCTTTTACATCACGGATATGCAATTAGCAGACCTCCAGCTGTTGCAGAACTACAAGTCCCATGAGGCATAGCAAGACTTTGACAGCCACAAGCATGACACCCGAAGGCAGAGGCATGATGGGACTTGTAGTTTTGCAACAGCTGGAGGTCCATTAATTGCATATCCCTGTTTGGCCTGGTGGGGGCTATAACAGACTCTCTAATGGACACCAAGAGGGCCTCCAGTAAAGAGACCCCCCCGATCCAATTAGACCCCATTGTAGTTGTCTAATATATCCGACCCCTTGACAGGTGCCATTGTAATGATATAATCAATACTATTCACTTCACCTGTCGAGTGGTTTTAATGTTGTGGCTATTATCCTGGATTGTACTCCTGATGTGAGCCACATACAGCAGATTAGCATTGCTGTCCGATTTGTTCTTCTAGATCAAAGTGCAAAAAGATAGTAATTTCGAGAAGACTTCCTGGATGTTTGCCCAGTATACAATACAACATCTGAAGGACGGACATCCTTTTTACTGGCCTACTTAACCACTTTCAGACCGAACCATTTTGCTGGCTTAAGACCAGACCACTTTTTGCGATTTGGCACTGCGTCGCTTTAACTGACAATTGTGCGGTCGTGTGACGTGGCTCCCAAACAAAATTGACGTCCTTTTTTCCCCACAAATAGTTTTCTTTTCGTGGTATTTGATCACTTCTGTTGTTTTTATTTTTTGCGCTATAAACAAAAACAGAGCGACAATTTTGAAAAAAACACATAGTTTTTTACTTTTTGTTATAATAAATATCCCCCAAACATATATAAAAAAAACATTTTTTTCCTCAGTTAAGGCCGATACGTATTCTTCTACAAATTTTTGGTAAAAAAATCGCAATAAGCGATTATTGATTGGTTTGCGCAAAAGTTATAGCGTTTACAAAATAGGGGATAGATTTATGGCATTTTATTAATATATTTTTTTACTAGTAATGGCGGTGATCAGTGATTTTTATTGTGGCTGCGACATTATGGCGGACACATTGGACATTTTTATATTAGATATTTATTAGACATTTTTACAAGTCCAGCAAAAGAAATACAAAAAAGTTTCGGTAACAAAGTGTGACATAAGAAGAAAGTCTTAGGCCGCGTACACACGGGCGGACTGTTCGCTCAACTTTGTCCGCTGAACAGTGTTTCAGCGGACAGTCCGCCCGTGTGTGGGCTTTCAGCGGACAGTTTCAGCGGACAGTTTGACGAACAAAGTTTTTCGGAAATTCCGAAAAACTGTCCGCTGAAACTTGGTTTGAGCGAACAGTCCACCCGTGTGTAGGCTACTTTCGAAATGAGCAAACTGTTCCCGCTCGGAGGAAAGTCTGCTCATTTCGAGCGCGTGTGAAGGTAGGCGGGGCCCGCGAAGGAGACTTCGCGGGCCCCGCCGCCTGGTATGGACTTAAAGGGGAACCCCAATGCCGAAAAAAATCGGTGTGGGGGTCCCCCCAAAGTCCACAACAGACCCTTGTCCAAGCACGCTACCCGGCCGGCAAGGAAAGGGGAGCGAGCGAGCGCGCCCCCCCTCCTTAGCCGTACCAGGCTGCGTGCCCTCAACATGGGGGTTGCCTTGGGGAAGGGGGGGCCGCGCGGCCCCCCCACCCCAAAGCACCTTGTCCCCATGTTGATGAGGACAAGGGCCTCTTCCCGACAACCCTGGCCGTTGGTTGTCGGGGTCTGCGGGCGGGGGGCTTATCGGAATCCGGGAGCCCCCTTTAATAAGGGGGCCCCCCGGATACCAGCCCCCCACCCTATGTGAATGAGTATGGGGTACAATGTACCCCTACCCATTCACCTGTAAAATAAAAGTACCCAAAAAAAAACACAACACACGAGATAAAATATTTTATTGCACAGCTCCGGGGGTCTTCCGTCTTCGGGGGTCTTGTCCCCCTCTTCGGTTCTTCTGCTGGGCCACCGCGCCTTCTTATAGCTCTTTTGCAGGCGGTGGCCCGGTCTTCTGTCGCCGCCGCCTTCCGTTCTTCTGTCGCCGCCTTCGGTTCTTCTGCCGGGCCACCGCGCCTTCTTATAGCTCTTTTTGAAGCGGTGGCCCGGTCTTCTGTCGCCGCTGTCGCCGCCGCCTTCCGTTCTTGTTCTTCTTCTTGTTCTTCTTCTTCTCCAGGAGATGTTGACACGTCGCTCTCTCCGGCCGGAATGCCAGAGCCGCGCTGTGCGGTCACTTATATAGTGACAATGGGGCGGTGTCACATGGTATATGTCACATGGGTTGGTCACATGGTGACCCCGCCCCCTTACGATGTCATAGTCCCCATGTGACATCAACCCATGTGACCAACCCATGTGACATATACCATGTGACACTGCCCCATTGTCACTATATAAGTGACCACACAGCGCGGCTCTGGCATTCTGGCCGGAGAGAGCGACGTGTCAACATCTCCTGGAGAAGAAGAAGAAGAACAAGAACGGAAGGCGGCGACGACAGCGGCGACAGAAGACCAGGCCACCGCCTCAAAAAGAGCTATAAGAAGGCGCGGTGGCCCGGCAGAAGAACCGAAGGCGGCAACAGAAGAACGGAAGGCGGCGGCGACAGAAGACCGGGCCACCGCCTGCAAAAGAGCTATAAGAAGGCGCGGTGGTCCGGCAGAAGAACCGAAGAGGGGGACAAGACCTCCGAAGACGGAAGACCCCCGGAGCTGTGCAATAAAATATTTTATCTCGTGTGTTGTGTTTTTTTTTTGGGTACTTTTTTTTTTACAGGTGAATGGGTAGGGGTACATTGTACCCCATACTCATTCACATAGGGTGGGGGGCTGGTATCCGGGGGGCCCCCTTATTAAAGGGGGCTCCCGGATTCCGATAAGCCCCCCGCCCGCAGACCCCGACAACCAACGGCCAGGGTTGTCGGGAAGAGGCCCTTGTCCTCATCAACATGGGGACAAGGTGCTTTGGGGTGGGGGGGCCGCGCGCCCCCCCTTCCCCAAGGCACCCCCCATGTTGAGGGCACGTGGCCTGGTACGGCTCAGGAGGGGGGGCGCGCTCGCTCGCCCCCCTTTCCTGGCCGGCCGGGTAGCGTGCTCGGACAAGGGTCTGTTGTGGACTTTGGGGGGACCCCCACGCCGATTTTTTTTCGGCGTTGGGGTTCCCCTTTAAGTCCATTCCAGGCGGCGGAGCCCGCGACGTCTCCGTCGCGGGCCCCGCCTACCTTCACACGCGCTCGAAATGAGCGGACTGTTGCCTCGTGTGTGGGCTTTCAAAAGTTGCGCGGACTTAGTACGACGAACTAAGTCCACTCAAAAAAAGTGCCGTGTGTGGGCAAGTTCCTTCATTCAAAAGTTTGACGAACTTGACGAACTTAGTTTCGGCAAACAGTCCCCGCGTGTGTACGCGGCCTTAGATTGTAAGCTCTAACGAGCAGGGCCCTCTGATTCCTCTTGTACCAAATTGTAATGTAACTGTAATGTCTGCCCTCATGTTGTAAAGCGCTGCGCAAACTGTTGTTGCTATATAAAACCTGTATAATAATAATAATAATGTAGGCGAAGGAAAATGCTCAGTACAAGTCTCTTGTGTTTCACTTCAGTATTCACAAACCTCAATGAGAAGAAGATTATAGATGAAGGAATTCCAGACAAACATCTTGTGATTTATACTTAGCAGATTATCAGTGAGGGAAGTAATCAGGGTAACAAAGGAAAGAACATATCAAAGATTATCAGAGTAATGAAATAAAAAAAAGTATAGAACAATAGACGATTATTATTATACTGATTGCTCCAGATTTTCCATCGTTTGTCAAACCAGACATTTTTGTTACTGTAATAGGCTGGAGCTTTTACAAGACTAAGGCTCAGGTCACATCTATGCGGTGAAGTTTGATGCAGTTTTCTGTTGCATTTTTTGAACACGTGTTTTTGATGCTTTTTTTAATGTGTTTTTTGTTTGCATTTTGGCTGTTTTTTTTTTTTTTAACCAATAAAAGTTTATTGAAACATTTGACATCACAATACAGTGCAGTAAAAATTAAGGAACAGTCGTGGGACCAAACCCACGATGCATAACAAATTATATCGTTCAGTCCTAGATACCAATACAGAGAGCCTTATATTTCGGTAACATTAAACATCCTGGAGGGGAGGCCCGAGGAAAGGGGAGACCCCCTCCCAGCATAAATCAGGACCTCTGTAAATGCGGCATCTGATGAGGTAATTGCCCATAAACCCCCGATGGTCCATATAATAGGATACTTGCAAATGGTGGGGGTGAATTTTAAGTGTCTATAAGGAAAGGGGAGAAAAGAAAGAAGGGTAGAGAGTAAAAGAAAAGGTGGTGAGCACCCCGCGACGGGGGAGGTGCGGAACAGAAAAAGTGAGAACCTGTCAATAACCTGTCTTGTGTACACTAGTTGGCTTCATAACGGCAATAGGGATGTTACATTATAACCATCACATAACCCCAATTCAGGATGTGAGTTAGTTGAGGACCGAAATGTAAGGCTTAGCTTAATTCACATGAGACCATTGTACTACTAAACAGACACGTGCATAGCTAATATAGGGTTTCAACCGCTTTGAAGTTTCGCAAAAGCATCAGAGTATTTGAAAGTAAACCAGGGTCTCCATAGTCTGTGAAATTTGTCAGTCCGTTCTGTAGCCATCGCCACCGTTTCTTCCATTTTATACAGGGAGTCCACCTCCGACAGCCATTCCCTCAGAGAGGGAGGGCGCGTGGTCTTCCAATGTCTGGGAATAATCGCCTTAGCAGCGTTTAGCAAGTGGCGCACCATTGACTTTTTGTATTTGCTTAACGAATAGCTGGAGATGTGGAGTAAGCAGCATTCGGGGGTAAGGTCAATGCCCGTCTCCGTGATGGAGCGAATCTGCGAGCAGATCCCGTCCCAGAACCCTTTAAGGCTCGGGCAGCTCCACCATATATGTAACATATCACCGCCATCACCTCCACATCTCCAGCAAGATGCTGACGTGCCTGGGAACCATCTACTAAGTCTAACTGGCGTAAAGTACCAGTTCGTCAGGACTTTATACGCCGTTTCTTGTGTGCTAGTGCTTATAGAGCATTTGTGTGCCAATATGCATGCATTACTCCATTGTTCGCCCGTAAAGGTCTTGGAGAAAAACCTCTCCCAGTCCAGTTTATGTCTGGTCGAGCAATCAGTCCTGGAGGACTGTAGCCAATTGTATATCAGGGATGTCGCCCTTCTCACTGGTTCACCCGTGATGCACAATTGTTCAAACCATGTTTGTTCTCTCAAAAAATGCGGTCTGTTGGTCGCGCAGTGGATGTAGTCATGTAGCTGTCTGTACTGCCAGTAAGTGAAGTGTTTTGCCTGCAAGTCCTGTGCCAGTACTGGAAAGGTTTTAAGTTTTTTGTTCTTCTCCAAGCAGTGTGTCACAGTCGTGGGTGTCCCATCAGCCTTATGTGGGAAAGACACCGTAGAGTGCCCAGACGCAAATGAGGAATTGTGAGCTAAGGGTGTTAATGGGCCTGGAGTGGATGCTAATCTACACCGACGTGATGCTTCCCCGAAGGCTTCCAGAGTTGGACCTATCAGAGGGTGTGTCACAAGCATGGCCGGTCTAGCCTCCTTCACAACCCATGGCAGGAATCTCAGTGGCGTATCTGACAGGCCAGCCTCTAAGCTCACCCAGTCTTTAGACGTGGCGTGGCAGTTCCAGTCCAGTATGCGAACCAAATGCGTCGCATAGTAGTAGAGTCTGAAGTTTGGGAGATTGATACCCCCTTTTACCTTCGGCAAAGTCAAGGTAGAGAGATTAATTCGGGGTTTCTTGCAGGCCCATATAAAATTTCTCACTAGTGCTTGAAAGTGAATGAAGAACCTTCTAGGCAACTTAATGGGAAGTGTGTGAAAAAGATATAGTACCCTCGGCAATATTGTCATCTTAATAGCAGCCGCCCTCCCGAACCAGGACAACGGGTGAGTGTGCCATGCCTGTAGGTCCCCACGTAGGTCACCCAGAAAGGGTTGGAAGTTTTGTGCGTATAGACTGTCTGGGTTGGACGTGAGCCAAATCCCTAAATATTTGAGTTTGTGATCTACCCACCTAAAGGGACAATTAGACTTGGCAGTCCTCAGTCACGCAGGACTCAGGGATATGTTCAACGCCTCCGATTTCTCGCAGTTAATTTTAAAATTTGAAAGGTAACCAAAAATCTCAAATTCAGTTAGTAAATTAGGGATCGAGATGTGGGGCTGTGACAGTAAGAATAGAAGGTCGTCCGCATAAGCGGCTAGCTTGAAATGCGAAGGTCCCCGCCTGAGGCCACTAATGGAAGGGTTTGTATTGATCATGCGGATGCATGGTTCAAGTACAAGGATAAATAATATTGGCCATAACGGGCAGCCCTGGCGTGTACCGTTGCGTATGCTTACAGGTTCAGAAAGAGCCCCATTTATTTTTAAACGAGCCGTCGGGCAGTGGTACAGCGCCGAGAGCCAAGCCAACAGTCGTGTCTGAAAACCCACCCGCCTGCAAACCGCGAACATAAAGTCCCACGCCACTCTGTCGAAGGCCTTCTCCGCGTCTGTGGACAGGAGAAGGCCCTCGACCGCGCTCCCCCTCATACAATGCAGGAGATTCACCGCCTTGATAACATTGTCCCGAGCCTCTCTCCCGGGCATAAAGCCTGCCTGCTCCGGACCGATCAGTGCGGGCAAGAATGTGTTCAGCCTAGTAGCTAGGATTTTTGACAGTAGCTTTATGTCCAAGTTGAGCAGCGAAATTGGCCGGTAGCTTGAGCAGGCGCTAGGGTCCTTCCCTGGCTTGGGAAGTACCGTAATGTGTGCCAAGTTAAAGGTCGGTGGAACCTCCCGGAGCTCGGGAAGGGAATTCAGGGCCCTCAATAAGGGTGGCACTAAAAGGTGTGCAAAGGTCTTATAGTAAATGGCGGAAAAGCCGTCCGGGCCTGGGCTTTTCCCGGTTTTCAATGATTGAATAGCCTGCGTGAGCTCCGAGGCTGTAATAGGCCTGTCCAGCTCCCCGGCATCCTCTGCCGAGAGACCTGGCATGCCACTGCTTTGAAGGTACTGTTCTATAATCTCGCGTCTCGACCCCTCCACCCGAGCTGGTTTATGCGGGGGAGGAATGTTATACAGCTTCGAGTAAAACCCGTGAAATTCCGCCGCAATACTGTCCGTATCGTGAACCAGTCGGTTCTCGCGGTTCCTGATCTGGGTGATGGTATGCGAGGCCCGCACTCCTCTCAAAGCCCGTGCCAAAAATTTGCCACTTTTGTTACCGTGTTCGTAGAAAAAGCCCCGGCGGAAAAACACGATCCGCTTGGCCTGTAGGTCTAACTTCTCCTGGAGAGTCCTGCGTGCCAGCAGGAGGTCGTCGGCCAGTAGCATTGCCACTGATCTCTTGTGTTGTGCTTCCAAAACCCTCACTCTAGCAAAAGCATCCTTTAAGTCCTGTTCTGCCACTCTCTTCCTCTGTGCCGCCAATCCCATCAGTCTGCCCCTAAGGACACATTTGTGTGCCTCCCAAACCGTCATATGTGAGACATCAGCAGTCGTATTTTCACTGAAATAGTGTTGTATGGTCTCCCTTATCTGTTCCAAGGTCGGGGGGTCCGTCAACAATGCAGGGTTAAGTCGCCAGTTACTCGTCTGTCGGCGAGTCGGTTGTAGTGTTAAGGTCAGGGAGATTGGTGCGTGATCAGACACCGATCTCGTCCCAATGCGTGCGTCCAATATAGTGGGTAGGTCCCTTTGTGTCAGAAATAAAAAGTCTATGCGGGTGTACTTGTTGTGTATAGCTGAAAAGTAAGTGAAATCCCTACCCTGGGGGTACTTGACCCGCCATGAGTCCATCAGTGCCATGGAATGCAGCAAGGATCTTATCTTTTTAAGTTTGCGGTATGAAATTGCAGACTTGCCGTCTGAAGTATCCAGAAGGGGGTCCAACGAAATGTTGAAGTCCCCCCCCAGGATTATGCACCCCGTAGCAAACCCAGAAAGCTCATCAATCAATTTCTGACAAAAACTCACATGTGCTACATTTGGGAAATAGACATTCGCCAGCGTGACAGGGAGTTCCCCCACCTTCCCCTTGAGGAAGAGGAACCGTCCACCCGGATCTGCCAATTGCTGAGTGAGCTCGAAGCCAGAGTCCCGGCTCACCAAAATCGAGACCCCTTTAGTTTTCGAGTCAGGGCTAGCTGCATGAAAAGCTTTGGGAAAACATTGGTTGGTCAGTTTAGGGATCTCACTAGCCCTGAAATGTGTTTCCTGCAAAAACACAAAGGACGGCCTCCCCTTCCCCAAGTGGCGCAACAGTTGTGACCGTTTTTGTGGGGTATTGAGACCACGCACGTTGTGCGAAATTACGGTAGGGTTCCCCCCCAGAGCAGAGTAAATCATCGTGTAGCAGGAGGGGAGTCGAGTGAAGGAGAGAGAAAGTGAGATTCAGAGAAAGAAAGTGGACGAGGGGAGCAAGGAGGAAGCCACAGGAGGTAGAGGGAGCAGAGGGGGGGGGGGGGGGGGGCAGGAAAGAGAGAGAGGAGGGACGGGGGGAAAGAAAAGTAGGTAGGGTAAAAGACGGGAGGGGGGAAAAAGTAGCGGAAAAAAAAAAAAGGTGAGAGCCCACTAACCGACACCAAGAAAGTGGGACAGAAAAACTGGTAATTAGCCTCTGGAGAGCAGTCCCCAGAGGTGATTTCTAAGAAGTGGGACCGTGAAATGACCCACCGGATGACAACCCCAGCAAGCTAGGAAGGTCAATCACGGGGCCAACCCACGGTGTCCCTTGTGGGGGTAGTGGGAGTAACACCCAGAACTACGTCAACAGTCCAGATCCCCGACAATCCGGGACAAGTGGTCTGTTCCAAAGTATCTGCTGCTCTCCGCGCCCCCCCAGCCCTATGTTTAACACGCTAAAACTAACCAAAATGCAACATAAAAATATCACCATAACCGTAATACCTGTGTAACGCCAGCCTGTGGCACCTGAAATAGTTAGTTCAGCTGACCGCTGCTGCGGGTCTCGAATTCCATCCGTAAAAACATAACAATACGACATGTCTCCAAGCTCGATGGGCAGGGCTCAGGCAGTAGCAAGTCAAAGGCCACAATTGTGCAAGTGATAGGTCCAACTCCAGCGTGGAAGAATGCATTCGGAAGGCCTGACCACGCAGAGCCATTTTGCATAGATACATAGTGCAAAAAGAAAGGTAAGTCGGTTCGAGCCCTTCGTGTATCCGGATAATGTGCCCCTGCACGTCCAGCAACCGTTCTCCTGTAGGTGAGTATGCCGAAAAAACAAAACGAACCAATCCTACGAACGAAGAGAAAAGATGCCAGAAATCCGGAGGGTAAGCAGCGACAGCGAACGTTGAAAACGAAACCCTTGAATCCGAAGAGGTGCACGTCTAGACTTAATCGTTCCTATAAATACGAAAATTCAGGCGGAGCATCCATGGCCGAACGAACCTCATTCTGGGGCCGGATTCATCTGCAGGGCTCTAGGCGTGGAGGAGCGTCGTGGGGTAGCGCTGGAGCCTGGAACAGATTGTTTCAGGAACTTCCCCCTTTTGTGCGGAGGTTTTGAGGGAGTAGAGTGGGGGGATCCCTGAGCGGCCTGAGGGGCAGGCGCGTAGTGAAATTCCCTGTACCAGTCGGGCAGCTCAATAGAAGGCAGTTGAATGTCTCGGCAAAATCCTGGTAGCTCATCAGGGGTGCGTAAGTACAATTGTCTGCCCGAGTAAGTCACATTCAAAGCAAAGGGGAATTTCCACTTATAGGGAATGTTCTGTCTCCGTAAGGCCTCCAGCAGGGGGCGCAGCGCACGCCTGTTGCTCAAAGTAATGGGGGAAAGATCCTGGAAAATGGAGATTTCAGTGTCATTAAATGTGATATGGGCATTGCTTCTTGCTTTCGCCATAATGTCCTCTTTCAACTTAAAGTCCGAGAGGCAACAGATCACATCCCGTGGGGGGGCCGCCTCAGCAGGCCTGGCTCTCAGGGCTCTGTGGGCCCGCACAAAGTCAATTGGAGTGTCGGTTTGGCGCTCCAGTAGCTCATTAAACACATATTGGAGGGCAGAAGGAATGTTGCTGGTTTCAACCGACTCCGGGATGCCTCTCACCCTAATGTTGTTCCTTCTCCCCCTGTTGTCCAAATCCTCCAACTGTCTGTTCATTGCAATGAGATGGGTCGTGTGGGAGTTTGTGATTTTGTCCAGGCGCGCTATAGCTGTGTCTCGGTGAGTGCCAGCCCTCTCCACTCTCTCTAGCTTTTCAGAGATGGACAAAACGTCTGCCTTCAACTCCGTGATGGCGGATGAAAAGGTGCCCTTGATATCTGCGGCTATTTTCATCATGTCTGTGAGGGTGAGAGGGTGATCTGTCGGTGCATCTCTTACCTCCTCCTCATATGCGGATTGAGAGTCCTCGCTGAACTCGTCCTCACCACGAGGCAGCGCCATCTTGGATAGGGCCTTGCCACGGCGAGGCTGTGTTTTAAAGATGTCTGGGATGCTCCTGGTGCTCGGTGTCGGTGTGGAACGACGGGAGCGGCTTCCAGAATTGTGGCGGGCGGATCTGTTCATGATCTCCGGTGGTTATGGTGGATATTGTGCTATCAGGGCTGAGGGTGTAACGGAGCTCCTCTAGCCTGCTGCCATCCGCTCCGAGCTCCAAGCCACGCCCCCTGCATTTTGGCTGTTAACCACTTAACAACCGCCGCATGCCATTGGACGTCATCACAATGGCATGTACGTGTTTGCCTTCCAGCGGGTGGAGGATCGCTTCAGGAGCGATCTGGGATGAGGGGATGGCCGTTGGTTTCTGGCCATCCCCTCTGGATCGCTCCTGGCGAATGAGAAGCTTCCTCCCACTGTGTATAGTAAACACAGGCAGGGAGGAAGTGATGTCATTCTCCTCGGGCGGACTTATTGACATGACTACGAGGAGAGGACACAGTAAGTCTGCACCAAACAATACACTGACACTAACTAACACACAGGCACACAAACCCCCCCCGATCACCCCCCGCCTCCCCCCCAGTCACAGTGTCACTGATTGCATTGATCATTTATTTATTTCAAGAAAGTTTTATTGAATTTTCATAGTTAAACAGAATAACATTGGCTCCAATGCCAGAAAGATACATAGAACAGTAAGGCGAACATTAAACATGTACCATTAAACAAATGAAATACTTGTAATTGAGACAAAAAGAATATCCTGGGATAGCCAAACAAAAAGCAAAACTTAACCTGTTCATGAACATCCTCAAAAATGGTCTAAACTGAAAGGGGAGAACCCTCCAATACAGATCAAGCAGGTTCAGGAAATCAGGAGTATGATAAAATCGAGAGTAACAATAAAAAGGAAAAAAATAAATAAAAATTTTAGGAGAAAGAATTATAAAAACGGGGGATCCGGTAGAAGACCCCAGAGCGACCCCCGAGAGTCCAGGCCCCCCCACCCCAGTGGGAGCAAACTGTGTGAGGGCCTAGGACTTCCAGAGACCACCCCGACATCCCCCATCAAACCCACCCCCTAATGGTAGAGTTTATCTACTCAACTGGCCTCCTGGGCCTCAAAGTCAAAAATAGAAAATTGTACTATATGTAGTTTTAGGAAGTAGCTCAGACCGTGTTCCCCCACTTCCTTAACCAGCTTCTGACCTTCAAAAAAGTGTGGGTGTCATAACAAGATTAGTAGAACAAATAGGGAGCGAGGGAAAGATACCCCCCTAGAGAGAAAAGAAGAAAACGTGGGAAAAGAGAGAGCGAAAAGGAGATTAGAAACAGAAAGGGTAGTACTTGTGTATCTACAAGAGAATTCAAAGACAAATTAACATGACAAACCAGGTCTAAGTGGAAGGTGGCAATAAGCGGCCCATGGATCCCAGGTGGCATAGAATCTCTCAACCTTATCATTCAATTTAGCCACTAGGTGTTCCTGCGACATAATCCAAGAGATTTTCCTTTTACAACACTGGAAAGAGACCGTAGGCTTTTTCCAGGCCTTCGCTATCGTAGTTTTAGCTCCCAACAGTATGAAGAAGGCAAGTTTCTGTTTATGTTTGGATAGGTTGGGTATAAATTGATTGAGAAGAGCTACTTTTGGATTAGGATGTACATTGGTATCGGAAACTGTGTTGATGGTTCTAAAAATTTTCTGCCAAAAAGAACGGATATGTGGGCAGGACCACCATATATGTATCATAGTACCCTCCAACTCGCAGCCTCTAAAGCATAGAGATGATGTACCTGGGAACATCCGTGCCAATCTAGCTGGGACATAATACCAACGGAATAAAATTTTAAGGCTAGCTTCTACTAATGAAATATTATAAATACCTGTAAAAGAGCGTGTGGCTGCCTGAGACCACTCAGTTAGGGACCATGAGCTTCCTGTGTCTTCCTCCCATGCCTGAGCGTAGGTCGGCTTTCCCATCCTCGTCAGGAGCGCTGTGTAAATCAGAGAGATGCCGCCTTTCTGGTCTGTAGTATTGACACACCAGTGTTCGTAAGGCGTGATGGAGGGGAGTGTCCGTTGATCAGACCATATTGACTTTAAAAAATGAGATATTTGGGAAAATCTGAATAATTCTGTATCTGGCATTTCCAGTTTCTTTCTACAGTGAGAAAGGGTCAGGGGACCCCCCGGGGAAAGAAAGTGGCCTATGCGGTATAGCCCCTTGTCAGTCCACCATTTAAAAGCCTGAATGTTTAACCCAGGAGGGAAATTGGAGTTGTTAAATATGTGGGCCAGCGGTTTCAGTGGAGAGGTCAGAGTATTACGTTTGAATAGCTTTGAACAGAGGGCTACAGAGTGAGATAGTGTAGGTGATATGATGGCTGGTCGCACCTTCGGATCGCACCAAAGAAGGAAGTCTATAGTGTGAAGTGGGACTGCTTTCCTCTCCATAGAGAGCCAGTCCGGTTTAGTACCTTTGGAGAAGACCATAGAAATCTGCGACAATTGTGCTGCCATATAATAATTCCAAAGATCAGGGAGACCCAACCCTCCTTGTGATTTTAAGCGAAGCAAATTTCTAGATGGGCATCAGTAACCCTTTTTCCCCCAGACAAAGCGAATGATCTCAGATTGTAATTTGTTAAGGAACTGTTTTCGAATCGGAATGGGAGGAGAGAGAAACAAGTACAGAGCATGGGGAAGGAGCGTCATTTTAACAGCATGTACCCTACCTAGCCAGGACAGACCACACTTCGACCACTGTTCCAGATCTCTCCTCCAGTTGGTTAACGTAGGGGGATAATTTGCATTAAACAGATCTTTGATGTTAGGAGTCAGTTTGATCCCCAGATAAGAGATTTCTTTGGGAGCCCATACAAGATCAAAGTTTCTAACAAGCTGCAGAAGGCGGTCCGGAGGAATGTTAACGTTCAATGCCATTGATTTATGCATGTTAACTCTAAGTCCAGAAATCCCACTAAACTTACCCAACACCTTATAGATCATTGGTAAAGAAATTAGGGGGGAGGTAATACACAGAAGAAGATCATCTGCATATAACGCACATTTATGAATCTGGTCCTCACATACCACCCCCCGAATGTCAGGGTTCGTCCGAATAGCTATCGCTAAAGTTTCTATTGCAATTGCAAACAGCAGGGGGGATAGTGGACAGCCCTGTCTAGTACCTCTTCTAATGCAGCATGGAGTAGAATATCTACCCATCAATCGTATTTGTGCTGAAGGAGTGGAGTAAAGTGAATTGATTAAGTTAAGGAAAGAAAAGCCAAATCCCCATCTGTGCAGGATATCTGATAAATAATCCCAGTCGATCGAGTCAAACGCTTTGTGTAGATCGATCGAAAGAAGGAACCCTTCCTGGTGTGGACCTCCATCCCATTGGGAATTGAGGAGAGAAATGACATCGATGGATCGTCTTATCTGGTCCGGACCCTGTCTCCCGGGAATAAAACCCACCTGGTCTCTATGTATGTATGAGGGAATAAAACTCGCTATCCTATTGGCCAATATTTTTGTCATAATTTTAATGTCATTATTAATGAGAGATATAGGACGATAGTTTCCCACTTCACTGACGTCCTTTCCTGGCTTGGGTATTACCGAAATATAAGCCGAATTAAGGTCCACACTCAGAGGTGACCCCTTCCTAAGGGAGTTGAAAAGGGAGACCAAATGAGGTGCTAAGGTGGAGCTAAACTTCTTATAGTAACCCGTAGAAAAACCATCTGGACCGGGGGAAGAGCCTGTTTTCAAGGAGTTTATTGTACGTAACACTTCTTCCTGGGTAAGCGGGGTTTCCAAGAGGTCTTTGTGATCGGTAGTCAGGGAGGGCAGTGGGAGGGAATCTAGGAAGGTCTTCCTAGTCGAATCCGAGAGATCAGGTGTCTTTTCATAAAGTTTAGTATAAAACTGTGGGAAAGCCTTCATTATTTTCTCTGGATTCTGTGATAACTCACCTGATGGCAATTTAATTTTAGGAAAAGCTAAGATGCGGTGTTTAGGACTTAGTTTAACAGCAAGTTTGGAACCGATCCTATCTCGTTGACTATAAAATCTAGCTCCTGTCCATCTGAGATGTCTTTCTGCTGCTGTCGTTAAGTGCAAATTTAATAGTGTCCTAGCCTTATCTAATTGTGCTAGGGAGGCCGGAGTAGGGTGACGCTTGTGAAGCTTAGCCAACGATCTAAATTCATTAGTCAGCTTAACCGTGTCAGTTTTATGTTCCGCTCTAAGTTTTGCCGATAATTTGATTATGTCTCCTCTAACTACTGTCTTATGAGCCGCCCAGATCGTCATAGGGGAAACGTCATCAGTTGTATTGTTACGGAAATAGTCTTGAATAAAGCCCTCAATAGCCAAACAATGGCCCGGATCACTTAAAAGGGATTCTTGTAGACGCCAACGAGGTGGGGACCCCGTCCCCAGAGGCCTGTTTATACTCAGAGTAACCATGGAGTGATCAGACAATGGAGTATCCACAATCCTCGGGCAAATGACAAGGGGGATCGACGTGGGTCGGACAAAGATGTGGTCTATCCTGGCCAGAGTATTATGGGGCGCTGAAAAGTGTGTGTAGTCTTTTGTATGGGGGTTGACTTCCCTCCAAATGTCTATCAGTCCTGCTGAGTGTAGTGATTGGGCGATCTTAACGCTTTGTCTAGGTGGATGTCTGGGTTTTTGACAGCAGTTACCTGATTTGTCCATGGAAGAATCAAAGGCAATGTTCGAGTCCCCCCCAAGGATGATAGTGCCCCTAAGATGAGGTTTAATCTTATGAAGTAAGGAGTCAAAGAAAGCCCTCTGCCCTTTGTTGGGGGCATAGTAAGAAATAAAAGTATACATCTCTCCATCAATCTTCCCCGATATCACAATGTATCTTCCCAGTGGGTCCGATACAGTCTCATGGTGTGTGAAATTAACATGTTTGGCCAGGCATATGGCCACCCCCTTTGTTTTATTCAAAGCGGAGGATAGAAAAAACTGGGGGAAGTGTTGGTGGAGAAAGGCAGGATTATATGATGCTGGGAAGTGAGTCTCTTGTAATAGGAGAACATCTGCATGCATAGACCGATAACTTTGGAACATTTTCCTGCGTTTGACAGGGGAGTTAAGTCCCTGAGTATTATGAGAAAAGATTTTGAGTGTGGGAGCTGACGTAGTGGGACTAGGCATGAGAAATGTGTGTAGCGGCTAGCTGATAGGCTGCATTCTTACCTGTGTAGCGAAACAACACTACTTGGAGGAATAGGCGCAAAGTGGAGGACAACTCGCCGGAGCATGGGAAGGAAGACCACGGTCCGCCACGGATCCAGGCACTGTGAAATTGAGCTAAAGAGAGAAGCCTTAGAAAAGAGGTGAAAAAAGGAAGGAAGGATAGAGAAGGGGAAGAAAGAGACAAAGTTAAAGACACCAGTGTAACATCAAATGTAATCATAGGCCTTAACAAAAACGTCTCCCCATGAAAACTGGGGTCCCCAGACCCCTGCCCACCCCTCAGGCGGAATGTATGGGTCATTCCGCCCCCGTAATCTAAGAGGACCGGTAAGTCCTAATTATAGGACCACCAGTATAGTTCCCAGGGGCACCAGAGGTGCTCTAGAAACCTGTCGGAGGTGCACTGGGTCCACCACAGCCCCAGAAACCGGAGTAAAAAACAAGAAAATGAGAGCTAAAACACAAGCCCATAATAACACTCATATGCAGAACGTCCCTGAAAATAAAAACAAATCTGAAATATTACTAACCACCAGTATTGAAACGGAAAAATGTGAAAAAAACAAATAGCAGAACCCTGTTACTGGTCACTGTGAATGCAGTCAAGAGGCCTACTCAGTAGGTCCATACACTCCCATATCCCCCCCTCCCCCCTACAAGGCCCCGACAGAGCAGCCTACACCAGCCGGGTGTAGGGCTGGGTCAGGCTACCCCGTCCAGCAGTATGGACCTCGTTTGCCAGAAAACCCCCCCCGTAATTGCCAACTGAAAAAGGCATGCCCCCCTGTCCCAAAAACCGTGGAACCTGCCGGGGGAAAACTCAGAGAAATATTTGGAAAGTAGAGAACAATAAAGTAACCCCCATGTCAGGAAAAATACAATCTTCTATAGTCCTGTAAATCCGTAAATAAACAAAACTTTCACAACCCATCCTCCCCCCTCCCCCCAAGAGCCAAGAGCCAAGACCCCTCAATCACTCCCCTGCACCCCTCCCCACCTGAGTCCCCTAGTCCAAAAACAATGCAAAAAAAATTAAGAAAGGGTAAAAATTGGGAAGGACAAGTTAATGGCCCAGGGCCAAAGGAGGGAGACACAGAGAGGGTCATTGGATGATTCTGGAAGTGGCCAAAAATCCAGAGAAAAAAAAAGGAAGTTTCTGGCAAAAATCCAGAACAATGATCCATTCTTCTGTAGATGAATCCGCATCAAGGCGGGAGAGTTTCTTTGGAACGTTTGGAGTGCTGTTGCAGCCAATTTGGTTGTAGAGGACTGGCCAGAGGAGGCCTCTTTGAAGAAGCCGGGGTCCCTCTGATGGTTTGCCTGGAGGATGTGTCCTGAGGGATCAAACCCAGCTGAAGTAAAAGTTTCTCACCGTCAGCAAACGATGAGAATCCATGACTCTTATTCATATAAGAGAAGTTAAGGCGAAGAGGAAAAGACCACCTGTATGGAATCTGCTTATCCGCCAGAATCTGAAGTAGGAGCTTGAGGGCACGTCTTTTCTGTACCGTATAGGGTGACAAATCTGTGAAAATCTGAATTTTATGTCCCAGCAGTTTGAGGTTGTCTGAGAACCTGGCTCTTTTCATAACCTCTTCCTTAACAGAGTAAAAGTGTGTTTTGACAATAATGTCTCTAGGGAGGCCATCTGAGCGGGGAGGCTGTAGGGCCCTGTGCGCCCTGTCGAGTTCCAGTCGTTGTTCAGCAATATCAGGTATTAGGTCCTTAATCAGTTGCTTCACAGCAGCAGGGACATCTTTCTCGGTTTCGGGGAGTCCCCTGATCCTAAAGTTATAATGTCTCGATCTATTCTCGAGGTCGTCGATTTTTGCGCATGCGGTTTCTAGCTGATCCTGCAGATCCTGTAATCTGGCTGTATTCTGATTAATTTGTGCTACTACCTGATCTGCTTTCTTTTCAATAGTGTCAATTCTCACCCCAATGTGCTGCAAATCAGAGTGTATGGATGCAGTAATCTGTGCCGCATTTTCTGCCAGGCTTTTGGCTAAAAGCTGAGAAAATGCTTGCATCATGGAAGGAAAGTCATTAGGAGCAGGGGCTGCAGTATCTGAATCAGCATGTGAGAGAAGCATGCCTGTGTGAGGATCCAACATGGGGGAGGAAGGACTTTCCCTGTCCATTCTGCTAAGTAAGGATTCTGTGGATGCAGGAGAGGCTGCCTGGGGGAGAGGAGGAAAGTCTGTACCTGGGGAGCACGGCGGGGCCAGGTCCTGGTCAGCTATTGAATCCTCAGCGAGATCCGTGCTGTGAGCTGCCTTGTGTCCTGCCGCCGCCATCTTGGCATAGCTGACAGGAACGTTTTGAGCTGACATCTGCCCCAGGAGATTGCGCCGCAGATGCGAGACCGACATCCGTGGATTCCGGTCGGTCTCGTCTATCTGCCTGACCCGGTGGTGATCGTCGTGGGACGTTCTGAGGGCTCCGGATTTCAATTCGGGGCCGTGGTGGAGCGGAGCTCTAGTAGCCAGCGGCCATCTTGTGAGCTGCCGCGCATGCGCCTCCACATTGGACATTTTTGACACATTTTTGGGACCATTGTCATTTATACAGCAATCACTGCTATACAAATGCAGTGATTCCTGTGTAAATGACACTGGCAGTGAAGGGGTTAACCAGTGGGTGGCAGTGTAGGGGTTAAGTGTTCCTAGGGGTGTGTTACTAACTGTGGGGGGGGTTGGGCTTTCATTTAGTGAACACTGATCTCTGCTCCAATCACATGGAGCAGAGATCAGCATCACTTGTTGCTAGGCAGCTGCCCCGTGAGACGATCGCGTGTATCTCAACAGATGTTTTTATTAAGAAAAAGCTGATCACTCTACCCCATAACCCAGACATATGAATAATACGGGATTATTTTCACATGTAGCACACAGCCAGATATTCCTGCAGCTGCTTTCATGTTACTTTAGGCCTCTCGGAAGCCTCCCTGACCAGTTTTCTTCTCATCTTTTCATCAATTTTGGAGGGACGTCCAGTTCTTGGTAATGTCCCTGTTGTGCCGTATTTTATCCACTTGATGATGACTGTCCTCACTGTGTTCCATGGTGTATCTAATGCCTTGGAAACTCTTTTGTATTCTTCTCCTGACTGATACCTTTTAACAAGGAGATGCCTCTGATGCTTGGAAGCTCTCTGAGGACCATGGCTAGTGCTGTAGGATGTGACTAAGAAAATGTCAGGAAAGACCTACTAGAACAGCTGAACTTTATTTGGTGTTAATCCGAGCACTCTGATGCTAGGTTCACATCTATGCTGCTGTGCTTGATGCATTTTTCAGGCACGTTTTGCACTTTTAAACCCTTGTTTTTTGCAGTTTTCATTCATTTTGCAGGTTTTTTTTTCTCTTTAACCACTTGCTTACTGGGCACTTAAACCCCCCTCAGTCCCAGACCAATTTTCAGCTTTCAGCGCTGATGCACTTTGAATGACAATTACGCGGTCATACAACACTGTACCCAAATGAAATTTTTATCATTTTTTTCCCACAAATAGAGCTTTCTTTTGGTGGTATTTAGTTACAGCTCGGAGTTTTATTTTTTGATAAACAAACAAAAAAAGATGCAAAAAAAAAAAAAAAAAAATCATGTTTTAATAGTTTGTTATAAAATTTTGCAAACGGGTCATTTTTCTCCTTCATTGAAGTGCGCTGATAAGGCGGCACTGATAGGCTGCATTGGTGGGCACTGATGGGCTGCATTGGTGGGCACTGATGGGCTGCATTGGTGGGCACTGATAGGCTGCATTGGTGGGCACTGATAGGCTGCACTGGTGGGCACTGATAGGCATAGTTAAGGCGGCACTAATAGGCACAGATAAGGCGGCACCGATGGGCACAGATAAGGCGGCACTGATGGGCAAAGATGGGCACAGATAAGATGGCACGGATGGGTGGCACGGATAAGTGGCACGGATGGGTGGCACGGATGGGCACTGATAGGTACCACAGATAGATGGGACTGATGGGCACTGATAGGTGGCACTGATAGGTGGCTCTGATAGGTGGCACTGCTGGGCACTGATGGGCGGCACTGCTGGGCACTGATGGGCGGCACTGGGGTGCAGCACCTTTGAGGCAGATTGGGTGGCACTGTGGGTGGCACTGTGGGTGGCACTGTGGGTGGCACTGTGGGGTGGCACTGTGGGTGGCACTGTGGGTGGCACTGTGGGCATTATGGGCACAGACGGGGGGCACTTACTTTTACTTTGTTAAAACTTCAGGATGGCACTGCGGGAGGCAGGTGGGCACTGGCAGGTGGCATGTGGTGATTTTAATTGCTGGCCGTGATCGGGACTGATGTCCCGATCACGGCCGCCGGTGATCGGCTTTTTTTTTTCTCCTCGCGCTGTCAGCGCGAGGAGGAATAATAGCCGATTACCGGCTCCGTTCTGTCACATGATCAGCTGTCATTGGCTGACAGCTGATCACGTGATAAGGGGTCGGGATCGACCCCTTACACGGATCGGTGATCAGGCGAGTCTCACGGACTCGCCGATCACAGAGCGCGCCGCGCGCGCCCCTCAGGGGGCGCGCAGGCCGCTCGTAACCGGGACGACGTCAATAGACGTAGTCCCGGAAATCTGGGTCCGCGCTAATGCCGTCATTCGGCAATAGCGTGGTACCCAAGTGGTTAAACACAATGTATATGGCTGGTTCCTAAGAGGATGGGAAGCCGGCTGCTTTATCTTTATTTCATTGATATTTGCACTGTTTTGCGAACGCATGCATTATGCAAATCTCTTATTTGCACTTTAGTGATTGATTTTATACCTTGTATTTATTGAAAATTTAAAATCTATCATGCATGTTTTCCATCTGTAGTCAGAGATTTTCTGCTACCTCATTTTCTGTTCAAAAGTTTAATATTGTTCAGTTCATATTTATATTCCAAGTTTTTTTTTTTTCTGCTACACTATTTGATTTACAAGCACTTGAGACGGAATTGTCAATAAATAAAACATTTATTTTCACTTGTCAAAGCTGTAAACTAAGTTATTGTCAAAGCAAAGTGTTGCCATAGAAACATTAGTAAAGGGGAGGAGTTAGTAAGATGACCACGCCCATGGGGGCGCCAGAAATATTTCTGCACCCAGGCTCCTGTGCCCCTAGGATCGGCCCTGGGAGGGGGAATTCTGACTCCGATCTCCAGTGAAGCGCTGAGATCGCAGCTTCATAAACCGGCCGTTACGGTGTCAGTCTATGAGGACTCTCAGTGTGTGGAGATCATCGGAGGGAGAACATCAAACACTTCTCCCGATTATCTCCACTTCATAAACTGTTTATGGGCTGCGATCAGCGGCGCTCCTCTGGATCCCCATTGATCACTGCTTCATAAACCGATACCTTTATGGGTCATCTTCTCATCTCCTCATCTTCTCATCTCCTCATCTCCGTATTATTATTATTATTATTATTATTATTATTATTATTATTGGTGTACATATTTACAATGGGCTCTAATCCTCATGTCTACTGAGGTCATTAGAAGTGCTCTCAGGTGACAAGCTGCCTGCTGTTGCTAGGAAGATTTACCTCAGCTGCTGAGCACCGGATTGGTGACAAATCCTTTGGTGGGAAACACTTAGCCAATGAGTGTAACCTGTTCCCTTTATCCCCTCCTATCAGTGGGCGGAGTCAGCATTTACCTCAGGTCTGTCAGCTGGACTCACCTGTGGACTCTCCTCGGTCTTCCTTCTGGATCTTGTGAGCGGCTCTCAGCCCAGAATGGAGATTGTACTTCATGAAGGACTTCAAAGGATGAATTCCCCTGGAGGAAGGTGCCTACCTGACATACATACACTGACATACAATGACCTACCTGACATACTGTTGTGGAAAATGTATATGTATTGTCATAAGAGTCCCCCTGTGTTCATTCTCTCCTGCCCCCACTCTAAGGAGCTGACTGGGGTAGACTGATGCTGGTTGAGATCCGTTAGGTAGTGGATATCTTCCTGGGATTGGAAAGAGGTGTTTGCGGAGTGGGGGTATGTCCGCCAGTGAAAAGGCCCCTGTACATTGTACAGATGATCGTCTGGGGGCATATACTTTCTCTGCAAGGATTGGTTGTAGGCGGATGTGCGCTCATTGTCTCTGCTGTGTCTGATCACCACATGGAGATGGGTGGTGCACATCTGTGGATAACCTTCCATCCACACGGAGGTGTAGAATAATCCAGGTATACATTGTTCTCTGGATCAATGTATATTAAGGATTTCTATCAGTGGAATTGTAGTCATCGTTCATTGGTTTTGTATGGTTCCCATCATTGAAAGCATTTGGTCAGTTTATGTCATTGACTATTTGAATGTATACATGTCTGTGATTGGTTCTATTGAAGGAAAACAAATGTCTGATTGGCTGTCTGTGAAGACACCACTTTATTCTGTATTGCATTGCATTGTACTGTCCTTATATGGGCATTCACATCCTGTGTTGCTGCTGTGAGGTCACAAGCTTTGTAGGAGGTGTTTAGCTGTTGGAGGCAAACCCTCCAGGGCGTGGCTTCCTGTTGATATGTAAATAAAAGAGCCAGCAGACGACCCGCGGGGGGAGTCAGGCTGATGGAACTGAGAACGTAAGAAGGATGGTCATGTCTGTTCATTGGGATGAGTGGGTTGAAAGGCAAGGTAAAGGATTATAGCATTAAGATGGAAATGTTATTATTATTAGAAACAGGAGATGTGGCTGTGTGCATAGCATAGAGCCAGATTGCTAGCACAGATGGCGAGCCAGGGTCTTATGGAGCAAACGGAGCCCCCTCTACACAGGCAGAAAGGGGGAGAACAGATCCTAGTCCAGGACATCAAAACTTTGTTGTTCTGAGACAAAAGGGGTACGTCTTCTCTGCCTGATGTGTTGGGGAGGTTCTGCTTTGCGAAAAGAATACATTTTTCATCTTTTTGAAATAATGCTGGAAGTTTGTGTGTGTGTGTGTGTGTGTGTGTGTGTGTGTGTGTGTGTGTGTGTGTGTGTGTGTGATTTGGATCAGCTCAAGTGTATGTGTATGAAACTGAATGAGAAATGGAGACATTGTGTTGTGTTGTGTGATTTTAAAGTTTTGATGTGAGAAAATGCCTGCTAGCTACCATGAGGTTCAGTGGAGGAGGGGCTGGCATGGTTGTGGACAATAGGAAAATGTTTTGTGTTGAACGGGCTACACCCTGGGGGAGGGGGATCTCTGATGTTCTGAGCAATCACTGTATGTCTCAATGGCTTGTTATGGAATGTGATGTCACAGTGAGTATATGAACTTTAGGTGGGGACAAGACTGTATGTTTCAGTTGTGCTTTTTCATGAAACTAACACTTTTAAATGTGAGTTAGCCTAAAGTGTGTGTCTATGTGTTAAATGTGATGTCTCATGTTTGTCAGTTTGTGTGGGGAGAAGGTTTGGCTAGTAGGGAAGCTTGTGATGGTTTTGGCGGGAAAATCACCATTTTGTTGTGGCCTGGATTTTCTTGTAGGCAGCATGTGGCCGTGTCATTTTCGTTGGTCCCAGCTGCCATTTTGTGTCCACTGTGTTGTTGGTGGAATTTCTATTTTGCTTTATAGAGGTGCAGTTTAAGGCATCATTTAGATTTTCTGTGTTTGTACTTTTTTATCAGCTTTTCAGTATAAGAGTGGCAATTTTTGTATTGCATTTTGGTTTTGACAGGAAAGTCGCCATTTTATCGTAGCCTAGCTTTTGTTGTCTGCCATGTGACCAGGGTCGGTGGCCATTTTGAGGATCTCTGAATCCTCCTATAGGGGAAGGTGCAGCCACCATCTTGTTTCCAGGCATCATTTAATGTAAGCTATTGTAGGTTAGCTGTTTGTACTTTTTAGCATTTTTTTTTCAGTATACAGAGTGGCGATTTTTGTATTGGATTTTGGTTTTGGTGGGGAAATCTCCTTTTTGTGGTGGCCTGGTTTTTGTTGCAATCACCATGAGGTCATGGTCGGCGGCCATTTTAAGAGGTGCTTGTAAATCCTCCCAGAGTGGAAACTGCTCCAATTCCTTTGTGTGTAGCCATGTGGCCTGGGCCGTCGCCTTCTCTCTAGGCGCCATTTCCCTTTAAGCGAATTCTATTTTAGTACTTTTTACATGATTTTTCAGTTAAGCATTTTCTGTATAGAATTTTGGTTTTCATTGAAATCTGTACTTTGCACTGGATTTCAGTGGATAGTGAAACTAGTTTTAACTGAGTTTTTGTACACAGCGGTGTGTTATTTCTATTTTACAAATGTATGGGAGTTTCTCAGAGGGCAAGTCATTGTTTTTAGGCTTGTATTGTATAGCCTGCATATGGGACCAGGCTCCCCCTCCCCCTCCCTTTTCCTGTAACATTGATATGTAAATGAACCAGTTTGATGGGTTCATGTTGATGTATCCGCAGGAAGTTGGTGGGAGGAGCCGGGAGGAGTCTGGGGTCTTCTGACTCATGTTTGGAAGGACAATGGGAAAACACTGACATTTCAAAGAGTGTTTTAAATTTAATTCCAGTTATCTTTTTAGTTTTATACTGTAATACAGTTTTGGGTAGAGAGCAAACAGCAGGCATCCATGTTGTTTGTTGTAATATCTAGATACAGAGAGAGAAGCCACATTGTTCTGTAGAGTAAGCGGGCATAATTGTGTTTTCTGTGTGGCATAATCTGGAGACGCAGTGTATGGGCGTACCAAGGAAACGCTTGTGTATGCATACACTGTGAGGGGTAGAGTCTTAATTCGGGGGGTAGGGTTTACACCTTGGATGGGGTTTCTAGTTGGGGGACTCGCTGTAGTCTGTCGATCCACCGCAGAAGAAGACACCGGGCGGTGCTCTCCTAAATAGGTGAAATGGTTTCCCTGGACGCAGGGGTAAGATGATAAGCCGATTCGAATCGCCGTGGGCACTAGGAGGTCCATGCAAGGCAAGTATTGGAGGATTCCCACAGTCAGACTGCTGCACAGTACATAAAGAGCCTAGTTTTGGGGCTAAGGCCATTAGACCCCTTTAAAGATTGACATAGGTGGTCCAAGGATACTATGTTGGGTATCCCTCTGGAGTTGATGTAGCGCAACTGCGGCTTCAGAAATCTGTAATGGTGAGTGAGTTGATGGATGTGTAGTACTTGCTTTTGTGATTCTCAGAGGAGGAACTGTGGTTAAAATTCTCATGCCCATTTTAGAACTTTGTGTGGCTGGTCCATATAATATTCTGAGATGTTCTCGTGTCTTTCCCATTGTATGTATTTTTTTCTCTCTCTAAGAGTTAAGACAGAATTCCATTTGGTTGTTTTTGATTTGGAACTATTAAATATCTCCCCCACATTTGTATCTAAGTGTTTGTATGTAGTAACAATAAGATGTCTGAACCCACCGCGGCAGCCCTGTTACGTGTCGCGGGTGTTGTATTTTAGTAAGAACGTGAAAGTAAGGGTTACAGAGGGTTTAGTTATTATCGGTTTTGAGGAATGTCAATGACAATTTACCAATGTACACGAATGTTTTTTTCTGCTCCATTCTAAACCCTGTGTGTCTTCCTCCAGTTTGTAATGAGGAGGAAAAGGGGGATGAGAGTGGTGAGAATGACAAATTTTCAAACCAATAATCCTAACTACTCTTATTCTAGCCAAGTCTGTGACAGGTGACTGGGTCATTGTAAAGAAGATTGAAGACCTAGAAAAGGATGAGTGGTATCTTTTTATTTATATTTTCAAAGTGCATTTTCCAACTAGCTAAGGAAGTGAACAGGACACATGGTTGGGTCTACTCTGAGTCTCCACTGAGCTCTAAGTGCCCCAGCAATGACAGTGGTGTATGATATATAGGACGTTCATTTTGGTGTGAGGAGTTTTGAAAAACTAGTAAAATCCACACAGACACTTGTCAATAGAATTTAACAATATATTTCTAGAGGGTAAAAATTATTATAATTTTAACAATTGCTCTGCTTCTTGCCAGCTTTGGTATCGGAAAAACTAGATAGTCCACAAGTATGTTTCAACTTTTGTTTAGTATTAATGTAGATCTACAGCTTATAAGGTAATTCCCCTAAGGCAAGAGGTTCATGTGTGCTGGTGAATCTTGTCCCAGCATCTTATGTAATGGCCGATCATGAGGATCTGATGGCGGGAGAGAAGGTAAGAATGTCAGGGACAGCTGGAAGGGAATTGCTTGTACACGGTGGGGGATGAGCTTATGAAACGATTGAACAATTTCTCATCCATTGAGGACGGGATGTTTTTATATAACTGTTGAAGCTACAAGGAAGTTCCCACAATCCAAAGGGTGGTTCCTGGGATTTCATAAGTAAAGATTGCTATACCTGGATCGGGGATACTGGTGACAAAGTTCAGGCCCATATGGATAAGGCTAAGAAACCTAAAAGGCAAAGCCAGATCTATAGCTAGTGAAGGTTGGAATCCTCTTAAGGGTCTGGGAATCTGTGGGGATTTCATTTTTATTTTTGCAGCGTATCATAGTTGAAGGAAGTCGGGGTATATTTACTCATGTTGTTTTTGTCTCTATTCCTTCTATATGCCGTGATGAGGTGCTCCTGTTGTCTGATTGTTCTGTGAAGACACCACCTTTTTCTGTATTGTATTGTATTGTATTGTCCTTATATGGTCATTCACATCCTGTGTTGCTGCTATGAGGTCACAAGCTTTGTAGGAAATTTTTAGCTGGTTGGAGGCAAACCCTCCAGGGCGTGGCTTCCTGTTGATATGTAAATAAAAGAGCCAGCAGATGACTCGCAGGGGGTGTCAGGCTGATGGAACTGAGAACGTAAGAAGGATGGTCATGTCTGTTCATTTGGATGAGTGGGTTGAAAGGTAAGGTAAAGTATTATATCTTTAAGACAGGAAATTATGTTATTAGAAACAGGAGATCTGGCTGTGTGCTCTGCATACGGCTAACATTTCCAGGACAACCCCTTGTGTGGAGCGAGGTCTAAGTAGGGCCAGTTGTCAGTTTTGTTATACCTTTTCTTTATTGTGTTTTCTAGCACTCTGGTGAAGCTAGCCACAAATAAATTGTTCTAATGATTCAGGTTGTTTGTATGTTGTGGAAGACCTGGGAGAATTTTTGTGTTCTCTCTTTTCTTTCCTTTTTTTTTCTTTTCCTTCTCCTTCACACTCTTTCCTCTCCTTCCTTTTTTATTGTTGGGTGTCTAATTGTAAAGTGTATGAGCCGGTTTGTTTCTGTATTGTCTGCAATATTAAGAAGATATAATGCCCCGTACAGTAGAAGGATACTTTATATTTTATAAAACAGGTGAGGTGTTTTAGTAATTACATATATAGATAGAATGAACGTGTAAGTGAATAGTTTGGCCACTAGAGGGAGTCAGTGTAGTCTTGTGCTGCATAGTGCTCGTATATTAATGTGTCATAATGCACCATTCATGTAAATAAACAGGATTATTAATACCGTTAACAATGGTAGTTATTCAAACTTTAAACCAATATAAACAATGTCTAATGCCGCGTACACACGGTCGAACTGTTTGACGTACTTGGGGTCCTTTCACACTGACGTTCCTTTTTTCAGTCCGTTCAGTTCAGTTCATTTTTTTTTGGGAGGTTGAAAAACAGATGCAGATGTAAGTTTTGACACCCGTTTTTACATCCGTAAACATCCGTTTTACATCCGTCTACATCCGTTTTACATCCGTTTTACATCCGTTTTTTAAATTGACATCTGTTTTTCATTGCTTTTTCTTCAGTTTCTCATCCGTTTTACATCCTTTTTTTATCTAATCTCCCATGAGATTTTGCTCTTCCCCAGCATGCATTGTGTTTCCCATGCTGCTTTGTGGTCCCAGTGATTGTGTGCAGACATTTTTTTTGTCCTGTTACCTGTCTCTGTGCGTTTGTAGTATTTTTAGCTATGATTTCTACCCGATTTTGGGACGACGTGACATGTGTTGTCCTTATGGAGTATGTGAGGAGAGTGGAGAGTCGGAGGAGGGGAAGATTGCAGCAAAAATGTCGTACCTATTGGACACATCCCATGCTGCTGAAGAGGCCCTATGAGGGTTTCATTTCTCTGCATTATGGCGATTTGCGAAGATACCCAACAAAATTCTACAATTTTACCAGGATGACTATCCCCACGTTTGATTTCGTCCTTGAAAAACTTCAACCACGTCTGCAGCGTTTGGACACAAACATGAGACGTTGTGTGCCCCCCGAAGATCGCCTCATACTTACTCTCAGGTACACCAGCCTTGCTGTTATTTATTTTAGATTATGAGCCCCCTACTTCCGTGAGCCAATAGTCAAAACCCTTGATATTTGCCAAGGCATGTACATAACTCCCTCCCCCCGCCACTCACCTAGACCCCTCTCAACTGCCACCTAAAACCCGCTTAAAGCGGACTTCCACCCTATTAAAAGTAATTGGCTACAAAAAAGTGTAGCCGCTGACTTTTAATAAACAACCACTTACCTGTCCCATGGTCCAGCGAAGCATCCGCCTGACACATCGCTCCTCTCCCCCTCCTCTGGTATTGGATGTATAGAGCTTATGCACATATACTATCGTTTATAGTCTAGTAACATTAATTTATATTCATCTTAGGTTTCTTGCCACGGGTCAAACTTTCACCAGTTTAAGCCACTATTTTCTGCTGGGTATATCAACAATATCAGAAATTGTACATGACACCTGCAAGGCTATATGGGAGGAGTTAAAACCGCTTGTGATGCCAGTTCCTGATGTACAAATGTGGTTGGAAATTGCAGATGGATTCCTGAAGAACACACAATTTCCAAACTGCTTTGGAGCCTTGGATGGCAAACGCATTCGGATTACAATGCCTCCTGGATCTGGCTCCAGCTATTACAACTACAAAAAATATTTTTCAGTGGTTCTGATGGCAATCTGTGATAGCAACTATAAATTTGTCGCAGTGGATATTGGCGCGTATGGCAGCACTGCTGACTCCCGAGTGTTTAGGGCATCCAGGATGGGGAGAAGGCTTCTAGAGGGCAGGATGAACTTACCGTCTGACAAACCACTTCCTGGAACATCTGGACCTGATATGCCTCATGTCCTCGTGGCTGATGAGGCTTTTGCGCTCTCAAGGCACATTTTAAGGCCATATGCAAAACATAATTTAAACAGCAAAAAGAGAATCTTCAACTACCGACTCAGTAGAGCAAGGAGGTACATTGAATGCACATTTGGCATACTCAGTAGCAAATGGCGCATATTCCACAGAGCCTTGCAACTGAAACTGGCCAATGCTGAAGGTGTTATTCAAGCATGCTGTGTGCTGCACAACTTAATTCGTGAGAAGGAAGGCATCAGCATGGAAGATGAAGATGAAATCCATTTGCCCTCTGTCAATCTTTGTGGACTGCGCCCAAGCTATTCTATCCTTGCTCTGCGTGACTAGTTTGCAGACCATTTTATGTCCCCTGATGGAGAGGTTCCATGACAGTATGCTCATGTTTAAGTAGTGCCAACATTGCTATGCGTTGCCTATGTAATCCATCATCTACTTTGTCTTAAAATTTTTATCTAGTGTATTGAGAGTACAAAAATAAAATGCAGTTTTCCATGCAGTCAAATATTTTTTATTCATGTCATATAAAATAAGTGACCACAGTATATATCTCAAAATATATTATATGCAAACATGTATTGTGTAACCATAAAAAATAACATGTATATAAACATATTTTGCGAACAAAAAAGTGAGTAAACCCCTCACATTTTATAAAAACCAAAAAACTATGGACATGGATAACTGCAACCATGTCCTGTTGTCTGATGTGACCAAGATCAACATATTTGGTTCAATTGTGTGTGGTGGCAACCAGGTGAGGAGTAGAAAGACAAGTGTGTCTTGCCTACAGTCAGGCATGGTGGTGGGGGTGTCATGGTCTGGGGCTGCATGAGTGCTGCCGGCACTGGGGGGCTACAGATCATTGAGGGGACCATGAATGCCAACATGTACTGTGACATACTGAAGCATCACAGCATGATCCCCTCCCTTCAGAGACTGGACCGCAGGGCATTATTCCAACTTGATAACCCCAAACATACCTCCAAGACAACCACTACCTTGCTAAAGAAGCTGAGGTTAAAAAGGTGATAGATTGGCCAAGCATGTCTTCAAACCTAAACCATATTGATCATCTGTGGTGCATCCTCAAACTCAGGTCATCTCACAGCTAAAACTCACAGTCAAGCCAACAAAAAAGTTGCTCAAGACGATCTAAGATTGACCTAATCAGTCTCCAGACCTTACGTGCCGGGTCACACTAGTGCAATGACTTTAAAGATCCTGGTAAAAAGGCTCTTTGGGGGAATTAGAATATATATTGGTCGATTGGGAGGAACTAGGAAAGGAGTGCATCTGAGACCTTGATGCCTCATATGAACTGGAGATAGGCTGGGTAAGAGGAGCAACTTGAGGTGGGGTCAATACATTGTGGACACTGGTGGTTGCTTGATGTTGCTGATGGGGATTACTACTAAGAGGTGCCACTTGAGGTTGGGTCAGTACATTGCGGACACCAGTTGATTTTGGTGATGGGGGTAATACTTTGAGGGTAATGATACATCTGATGTGAAAAGTTAACTGTAGCAGGGTCCAATGTATAACCCTGGTAGGGGCGTTGTTGCTCATTTATGAGTGGTAGCATGGGGTCATTGGAAATTGCAGACCTTACACATGCACCTGTGTAACTAAAAATCAACATTTGCACCTCCAGTTTTCAATGCATGGGGACCTGTGCCAATTGGTGGTACAGGCTCCTTAGGAAAACTGCATCTTGATCTGAGGGGTCAGAAAAAGGATCCCTTGGGTCAGCCCTCCTCCTTTCCTTCATGTCTTCCATGAATTGAATCATTGCTCCTTCCAAATCTGGCCTGTTTTGTCCTCCGCGTTGTCTTGTACTTGTGACACGAACAGAACGATTCTGTTGAGGGAGAACGTTTTTAGAACATTTATCAATGTAAACATTTTACAATGAGTCATTTTGTATGGGATTCTTACAGGCACACGTCTTTCCTGGGCGATTGCTCTTGATGATGCAGAAATTGTAGAGGGTTCGGATGACCCGGGTTGTTCGGCACCATGCTCAGCTGGTATCTCTTCGGCTCCAATCTCTGTGGCTTGGGATATATTTGCAGAGTCCGAATCCTCCTCCTCTTCCGTTGCTGAAATGTTGGTGCTTGTACTGTAAAAAGTTATGTTGATCAATGGATTACAGGACAGCACAGTCGATTTATTACAATACATAATCCATGCAGAGCTGGACTGGGACAAAAAATGTGGCCCTGGAATTCATCCAAACTGGCCCAGGGCACAACACATCAGAATACAGCACATCAGGGCATGGGCACATCATCAGGGCACATTATGTGTTTGTTTTCTAGCCTGGCAAGCATTCAGAGTAGCGCAGGAAGCGTCTGTGTGTAGTAAGTTCTCTCTCATGTCACGCTTGCTCCCTGGCAGCCCCTCCTCTCTTCTTGTCTATCCCCATTGGCTTGTGACATCATCTGGGATAGACGAGAACAGAGGAGGGGCTGCCGGGAAACGAGCAGCGCTGCGTGACGTGAGAGAGAACTTACTACACACAGACACTTCTTGCGCTACTCTGCATGCTGGCTAAATCTCGATCTACCTGTCAGGTGCAAGCTGTCAGCAAATGATAGGTAGATCAATACGGACCTCAGAGGCAATAGGAGGCTGCTGAACCAGGGCCACTGAGCCATCGGCCCACTGGGAAACTCCCGGTAGTCACAATGTCCAGTCCATCCCTGAATCCATGTGTCCCATTACTGTTCTAAATGAGTCTATGATTTGATAGACTTGGTCAACTAATTTAATTTTGGAGAGCAAAAAGGTATGGAATTAGTACTTGCTTTCTTAAGTCCATAACTATTCTTAAAAACCCCAACATTTCATAGAAGGGGCTTCTTCTTTTTTGTTGCGTTCCTGCACCACTTCTATTTTGTTCTGCTTCCTCATTTAATTCACATCGAAAACGGTCCCTAATTGATGTCCAACGTGTCACAATTTTTTTCCCTGCATATGAAAAGTAGACAAAATTAACAGAAAATTAATTATTAGTTATCTGTAAAACACATGCAAGCAGCTGTAAAAAGCTTAACCACTTGACACCTGGGCACTTAAACCCCCTTCGTGACCAGATGACATGTGGTACTAATACATGGCACTAATATACATGGAACGTGACACCAAAACATGGCACGTGACACTAAGACGTGGCACATGGCATCAATACGTGGCACGTGGCACTAATATGTGGCACCAAAATGTGGCACGTGACGCTAAGACGTGGCACATGACATCAATACGTGGCACTAATAGGTGGGACAAAAACGTGGAACGTGACACAAAGACGTGGCACATGGCATCAATACATGGCACGTGGCACCAAAACGTGGCATGTGGCACTAATACGTGGCAAAAAAACATGGCACATGGCATCAATATGTGGCACCAAAACGTGGCACACGGCACTAATACGTGGCAAAAAAAGTGCCACATGTCATGTTTTTGTGCCACGTATTAGTGCCACATGCCACGTTTTGGTGCCACATATTGATGCCATGCTCCATGTCTTTGTGTCACGTGCCACATTTTTGTGCCACGTATTAGTGCCACGTGCCACGTTTTTGTGCCATGTATTAGTGCCACATGCCACGTTTTTGTGCCACATGCCACGTTTTGGTGCCATGTATTAGTGCCACGTGCCACGTTTTGGTGCCACGTATTAGTACCACATGCCACATTTTTGTGCCATGTGCCACGTTTTGGTGCCACGTATTAGTGCCATGTGTCACGTCTTTGTGTCACGTGCCACGTTTTTGTGCCACGTATTAGTGCCACGTGCCACGTTTTGGTGCCACGTATTAGTGCCACATGCCACGTTTTGGTGCCACGTATTAGTGCCACGTGCGACGTTTTGGTGCCATGTATTAGTGCCACGTGCCACGTTTTGGTGCCACGTATTAGTGCCACATGCCACGTTTTTGTGCCACATTTTTGTGCCATGTGCCACGTTTTGGTGCCACGTATTAGTGCCATGTGCCACGTCTTTGTGTCACGTGCCACGTTTTTGTGCCACGTATTAGTGCCACATGCCACGTTTTGGTGCCACGTATTAGTGCAACATGCCACGTTTTGGTGCCACGTTTTTGTGCCACGTTTTGGTGCCACGTATTAGTGCCATGTGCCACGTTGGCACATGGCATCAATACGTGGCACATGGCACTAATATGTGGCACCAAAACATGGCACTAAGACATGGCACTGATGACACTGGAATGTACACTGACAGGTGGCACTGATGACAGATGGCACATGACACTGACAGGTGACACTGATGACAGATGGGTGACATATGGATGTGCTACAAGTCTCACAAGCCACCCCAAACTTCTTACCTCGTATCTTGCGCTGTTTTTGATTCATTGTGGTCCAGTTTGGTGTGACCTCTTTGAATATTTCTTCCCAGATGATGGATTTGGTAATACGGTCACTGTATTCACTGCATTTCTTGTCCCAGATAGCTGGCCTGGCATGCACCAGGTTGATAAGGCGCTCATGGGACACATCTTTAGCCATGTCTCTCTTCTCTTCTATTCTCTTCTCTCTCTCTCTTCTTCTCTTCTCTCTCTTCTCTCTCTCCACACACTGGGCTCATGGGCTGCATGTGACTTCCTGGTTAGACCACTACCTGGGTCATAGGTTATCTTTTTATTGAAATATTAATAAAACACCATATTTTTGGTAAAAAACGGATGTCCGCGGATCGGATGTAAATCGGATTGTACGCTGAGATCCATTTTACGTCCGTTCCGTTTTTCATACGGATGAAAAAATAGTTTTTTCCTAGTTATAATAAACGGAACATGGCGGAGACGGATGTCAGCGGATGTCAGCGGACATTCATCCGCTGACATCCGCTATTCCATAGAGATACATGTATGTCCGTTTTTCTTCCGAAAACGGAAGGATGAAAAACGGACATACGGAACGTCAGTGTGAAAGGACCCTTACACAGTAAAAACACGGAAGTCCGCCGGGCGAACGACGCCAATAGTCCGCCGAAGTGGCGGACCGCGAACAGCCAAAATTTGCCGCGAAACGACCGCTGGGTGAACTGTTCGGCCATCACTACCAGGGAGCACCAGATGTGACTGTACATGGTCGATGACTCGCTCCTGATACATTTGCAGTCTACTTTGTCCCTCCTGTGCAATGTAAGTTATTCCTGCTTCTCCTCCCTATCTGCTGGTCCATATCTCCCTCTGAATTCCCCTCCTCTTCCTCTCTTGTGGGCACCCACGTGACATCACTAGACACGTCATCATCAACGTCACCTTCCCCACCACTATAAGTAGAGATCTTGGAGTAGGCAGCAGCAACACCGGGGACCAACCTCCTCCTTGGGCTGATCTGGGTACTGTCATCAGACTGCTGAGTAGCGATTGTTGCTTCCTCCTCTTCCTGATCCAATGCCAAGAGTGGCTGCGCATCAGAAATGTCCTCTTGATATGGATCGGAAAATAATTCCTGTGACTCAAGCGGAAGGTATGTGGTGGTGGTGGTGGTGGTAGTGTCTTTGGGGGTGCACATAGCAGAGAGTGAAGAAGAGGGTGCAGATCGAGAGGATGAGGAGGGTGCAGAAGAGTAAGGCTGACTGAGCCACTCAACCAAGTCTGGTGCGTCCTTTAAAGTAATTGAACGCACCTTCTGCAACTTCCCACTTTGGCTCAAGGCTGGTGCTCCTGCCCTACCCCTACCACCCCTGCGGAAGGGCCTGCCTCTTCCTCTGCCTGTCATTTTTTAAATCACCCTGTGACAAAACTCTTAGTCCCTATACCGATGAAGGACTGCTGCAGTATAGGGCAGCGGTCAGCAGTGGTGCACCTCAACCCTATGTATTGTGGACCGATACCGGTCCTTACAGAACGGCAGACTGTACCTCACTCAACCCTATGTACTGTAGCACCCTACACAGACCAAGTTACCAGTCCTGATAAAGAGCTTTGTGGAACAAGTGAGTTGTGAATGATTAGCAGACTGCAGCAGAAGGGCAGCAGTCAAGTATAATATTCTTTCTATATTTGGAAGAAAGAATATTATACGTGTACAAGCCTATTACCATACCACTGATACCAGTCCTGAAAAGAACTTTTGTGTACCAAATAGCTAGCGTTTTATCTGTCCCTGCTCCACACAGCAACCTTTCCCTATAGTGACAGAAGAAAGAATGTAAAATAGCCGCCGGATCGGGTGTATTTATAAGTTAGGGGGAATGTCCAAGTGTCCATGTGCTGTCATGTCTCAATTGGCTGTCCTGTACCCCATGATGGATGTGTCATCAGGTCAAAGTTCCTTTACACAGTAAAAACATGGAAGTCCACCGGGCGAACGGCGCCAATAGTCCGCCGAACTGGCGGACCACAAACAGCCTAAATTTGCCGCGAAACGACCGCCGGGCGAACTGTTCGGCCATCCCTAGAGATGAAAAGGAATTCCAGTAAGAGTAAGGATGAGGGAAGTTTTGGGGTAGGCTTAGTTGATTGTTGTGTTGAAAATGTGCGGGTTACACTCTCATTCTGCTTCATTACACTCAGTGCAAATCCTGGCCTCCCTGGGGCCCTAAGCAAAATTCTGCCAAAGGGCCCTCTACCTGACCCGTGATGCCATGAGCTATGTAAACCACTTGCCATTGCCACACAGTCACACCTGACACTGACTCTGGTGTAAAGGGGGGTCTCTGCTCACCAAAGCCTGCCCCCACTGATAATATACACCTATAAACTGCCCCCCACACCGAGAACATACACCCCACATATAATACTGCCCTCCCACCCTGGTTGTTATGGTGTCAGGATTAGGGATGAGCCGAACACCCCCAGTTCGGTTTGCACCAGAATTTTCGTACGGACCGAAAATTCTTGCAAACTTTAGAACCCCATTGAAGTCTATGGGACTCAAACGTTCAAAATAAAAAGTACTAATTTTAATGGCTAATATGCAAGACATTGTCCTAAAAAGGTTTTGGGGACCTGGCTCCTGCCCCAGGGGACATGGGTCAATGCCTAAAATGTTTTTAAAAACGGACGTTTTTTCAGGAGCAGTGATTTTAATGACGATTAAAGTGAAAAAAGTGAAATATTCCTTTAAATATGGTGCCTGGGGGGTGTCTGTAGTATGCCTGTGAAGTGCCACGTGTTTCCCGTGTTTAGAACAGTCCCTGCACAAAATGACATTTAACAGAAAACAAGTCATTTAAAACTGCTTGCGGTTTGAATGTAATATCTGGTTCCGGCAATATGGATGAAAATCATTGAGAAAAATGGCATAGGTACCCCCCCTGCCCATTACCAGCCCCTTTGGATCTTGTATGGATATTAAGGGGAACCCCGTACCCATATTAAAAAAAGAAGAGGCGTGGAACCCCCAGGCCCTATATACTCAGAACAGGAGTATACAGGCGGTGCAAACAAGACAGGGACTGTGCAGGTTTGTTGTGTTAAGTAGAATCTGTTTGTAATTCTGAACTGGTACATTTTTAAAGTGTAGCTCCAGTCAAAAAATATATTTTTAAGCTTTTTGGAAAACATAGGGAAGGGTTATCACCCCTGTATAATTTGTTTTGCCGTCCGTCTTTTTTCATCTCACTTCCTGTTGTTTCCTTCCGTTTGCAAGTAGGAGACGTTTGTAAGTTGGATGTTTGGGGCAGGTCAGACTTGGACACCTTTCCCACCGAAAATCCTCTGGCTTACTAGGTCTTGAGGATGGATCACTGGCCAGAGCTTGCACAGTATGCAATTGAGCTACTGGCCTGTCCTGCATCCAGCGTTCTTTCGGAACGCACTGTCAGTGCTGCTGTTGGCTTTGTTACCGATCACAGGGTGCACCTGTCCAACTCGGTTGATCGACTGACCTTCATAAAGATGAATCAGTCTTGGATCACCACCAGCTACCAAGCACCTGAAGCTGATGTAACCAAATTATTATTTTTTTGAAATATCACATCCCTTCAAGACTGCCTATGCTGATGCTGAGTGACTGTCCTGTTATGTTGACTGTCTATCCTCTTCCTCCTCCGCTGATATGTTGGAAGAACATTTTTGGTTCTGGGTGATGCCACCAGCCCAATTTTTCAGCCCCTGTTTAACAGGGGCATGTAATACAATTTTTGATGCAATGCTTTGCAGCAGGGCTCATTCCTGCTCTCCAACTAGAGCATCTGGGAGAGGTTGCAGTGTTGTGGCACCAGCAAGCAGTGCCTAAGGCCCGACTTTTCATCCCCTGTTTAACATGTAATTACAATTCTTGATATAATATTTCACAGCAGGGCCCGTTCCTGTGCCCACCGAGAGCAACTGTGACATCAGCACCACCACCACAACCACCAAAGGCCCAATTTTTCTACCACTGTTCAACAATGGCATGTAATTACAATTCTTGATATAATCGTTCACTGCAGGGCGCTCCTGCGCTCCCACCAAGAGTCACTTTGAGGGCTTACAGTTTTGTGTCAACACCAAAACCTTGTTCCGCCATTTCTACAGAGCACATAAGGCAGGCCCCTACTTTCAAACATCCAACTTACAAATGTCTCCTACTTGCAAACGGAAGGAGACAACAGGAAGTGAGATGAAAAAAGATGGACTGCAAAAAAATTATACAGGGGTGATAACCCATGCCATTTTTCTCAATGATTTTCATCCAGATTGCCAAAACTGGATATTACATTAAAACCACAAGCAGTTTTAAATTACTTTTTTTCTGTTAAATGTCATTTTGTGCAGGGACTGCAATAAACACAGGAAACACGTGCCACTTCATAGGCATAAAGTAGACACCCCCCAGGCACGATATTTAAAGGAATATTTCACTTTTTTCACTTTAAACGTCATTAAAATCCCCAAAAAACGGCTGTTTTAAAAACATTGTTGGCATTGATACATGTCCCCTGGGGCAGGAGCCGGGTCCCCAAACCCTTTTTAGGACAGTATCTTGCATATTAGCCATTAAAATTAGCTTTTTTTATTTTGAACGCTTGAGTCCCATAGATGGGGTTCTAAAGTTCGCACTAATTTTCAGTCCGTTCGAAAGTTATGGTGCAAACAGAACCGGGGGGTGTTCGGCTCATCCCTAATCCTGACACCATAACAGCCAGGGTGGGGGGGCAGTATTATATGTGGGGTGTATATTATCAGTGTGGGGGGCAGGCTTTTGTGAGCAGAGCACCCTTTACACCAGAGTCACAGTGTCAGGTGTGACTATGTGGCAATGGAAAATGGTTTACATAGCTCCCGGCATCACGGGTCAGGTAGGGGGCCCTTTGGCAGAATTTTGCTTAGGGCCCCAGGGAGGTCAGGATTTGCACTGAGTGTAATGAAGCAGAATGAGAGTAACCCGCTAGACATGTGCATTCGTTTTCGTCCGAATGCATTTTCGTCCGAATTTCAGCTATTTTCGTTTTCGTTTTGACAAACGATAACAAAAGCACAGAATCCGAAAAACAAAAGATCTAACATAAATAAATGCATTATTTTCATTTTCGTTGTTACAACAGTTCGATATAGAATAGGAGATTTGATGTGACTCTGACAATAACAATCTGTGTCTATAGAACCTGTGGTCGAATGTGCCTAACCTTACCTCTA